>NC_090297.1:186055636-186358426 GCF_039906515.1 Pseudorca crassidens
TCCAAGTGGGGAGACTGTTAGTAAAGACGCTGGAGGGGTGAACCCGAGCACCAGGAGATGAGGAGATGAGATGCCTTTTCCAAACTCTTCCCGATCAGACGGTATACCATCCTCTGGGTGTGACAGACATGTTTTAGCAGTAGGAAGAGTCCCATTCATGTAAGGAGAACACCAGGGCTTTTTCAAAATCAGTGTCTCCCCGAAACCCAAACTGGGGAATTTTTTAAGCTACGGCTACACATATGTTCATTAAGGGCCTTGGAAAGTAGGCAGAGTCCAAACTTTAGATGATTGAAGTCTTCAGGGTCAGAAGCACTCACCACCAGCTTCCCTTAGGTTACACTTTAACTGTCATTGATAGATGATGTCAATAAAAATATCTATTCTTTTTCAGATTATTTCCCCTTATAGGTTATTGCAAAATGTTGAGTGTAGTTCCCTGTGCTATACAGTAGTTCCTTGTTGATGATCTATTTTATACATAGCAGTGTGTATGTGTTAATCCCAAACTGTTAATTTATCCCTCCTCCCACCTTTCCCCTTTGGTAATAATAAATTATAAGATTTTATACTTCTCAGAAATGGGGGAGCTGAAAGAGAGGTATCATTTTCAATGGAAAAGCATTTAAAACAAGATTGAAGCTTTAACCAAGATTATTAGATGTACATCCTTGGAAAGAAATCACTTCGTTTCTCTAATATTGACCTGACAAATAAGACAAACCCTTTCACTGAACTTGCTTATAATAAAGTGATGGAAATATCAAATGGAAGTGTTAGAAACATCTTATTTTACCCGAGCCTTATACACTGTTCTATGTTAACTACAGTTTGGCTCACACATCTGTTCATTGAGGTTACAATAGTCTCAATTTCTGTTACTGATCCTCCAGAGTGGACCCCAACAAGTGTCCCCCTGCCCAGTGTCATTGGGGCCAACAGATCGAGACTGAGTTTGGTTCACAAGCAAAGGAAACTTTATATTTTGATCAGAGAATGGAGAGGTGAGAACATGCACTACCCCGTGGGCTGTGGGCTGGGCTGCTGTGTAGAGATCCTGTCAGAGTCAGTGGGAGGGAGGGGGCGGAGCTCTCGAGGGCCGGGTTGGCTGCAGCTCAGGCTCTATATCGCGGAGTCTGCACTGGGCCCCAGGAGCTGAGGTGTCGTCCCAGCCATTCTGCACTAGGAAATCTGGTCTGAAGTGCCGGGTGTGGAACCTCTGCATGCGGGACCCTAGGAGCACATGAAATTAGACAAAGCACAAAGGATAAAAAAGGTTAGACTTGACTTTATTGCCCAGATTCTATTTTTATCTCCCAGGGATTTTTAATGGGCTTTGCTGGGGACAAACCCCTCCTCTGCCTTTTGTCCCGTTCCTCATTCTTGGAGTGCTGAGGGTGCAGACCCTTCTTCTGTAACTGCTGAGTGCTGAGTTGGGAGCCCTCATACCCGGGGGCGAGGGTCAGAGCTTCTCCCCAGCAGCCTCCAGGTGACGTTGATTGTCCCCAGGCCCCCTGCCTCCCTGCTCGTCCACCTGAGCACCAGCATTGGAAGTGTTATAGATTCTAATGACCTTTAAGGGTCCAGGAAAGAGATGTGCAGAGACGCTGTGGGGGCCGGTTTCACCCCGCCCCACATTTGTTCGGCCACCTTAGGCTGACCGTTTCTGCCAGCCTAGATGCTCTGACCAGTAGTCTGCGCTTTCTTCAATTAGGCCCCTGAATTAACGTACAAACAGCACCAGGTGTCAGAGCCCTGCCCGCTCAACTCCCAGACAGTCCAGGGTCAGTGGTGATCAAGGACCATGATGGCCACTGAGTCAACAACCTTTTGAAGTAAACAGGAGTCCAGCCGGTCTTATTGGCCACCATCAGCACGGTGTCTGTAGGCTTTTCTATGGTGACAGTGTGATATACGGTTCCCCCGCCAAGATTATTAACTCCCCTCTGGGTGCAGTAAGTCCTGCAAGCAGTAGTCTACTCTTTTGGGACACACTCTTGTTGTTTTATGAGAGAAACTCCAGGTCAAGTGATGTTCACACGAGTCGTCATGGTGCCCTGTTGCCCCCGGTTATCTCTCTGGATGTTGGAGTTGGAGGGCCTCCTCACTCGAGGTCGGTGTGCCCACGGAGCGAACCCTGCAACTTCAGGGCATGGTTGGTGGTTAGGATCACCACGTGGGGTCCTTTTCCCTTAGGAGGGAGGTGGCCTTTTGGGCTGCTGATTTCCAGGTTTTTAGATACCGCCAGTATCTTGGCCAGATGTGGCAGTGGGCCAAGCCCCTTGGTGACCGTAGTTTATCCTACCTGGATGGCATTCTTGCATTGTTCCATTTCAAGTGGTCCCAGTTTTTGCACTAATTCTCCAATGGCGATTCACCTTTCACCGGGAATGTAAAGGTCAAAGGGTTTAGCTAAATTAGGGAGTTCCAGGGCAAGGGTCTGAATTGACTGCTCTTTCCATTCTTGAAAGGCCACTTCTGGATTCTATTCAAAAGGATCATCATCTTTTCCTTTCAGTGTTTCATATAGAGGCCCAGCTAGTAGACTGTAGTTAGGGATCCAGAAGCAGCAAACCCTGGCCTCCCCAGGAACCCCTAAGCTGTCTTCTAGTTTTAGAAAGGGGTAAGGCTGCAAATGGTTTCTTCCCTTTCCTGGGATGGGCTTCTCCGACCTTCTGTGAGAACGAAGCCCAGGCAGGTCACCGCAGTCTGTGATATTTGAGCTTTTTCTTGGACAACTTCTATCCTTTATTGGCTTGGTAGTTCAGAGGCCTCCTTAGTAGGGCTGGCGATCAGAATGTCGTCTGTGTACTGAAGGAGGGTTTCCTTTTCCAGAGGTAGAACTTTTAGGTCTTTAGCTAAGCTTTCCCCAAAGATGGTGTGGGAATTTTTGCACCCTTGGGGCAAGACGGCCCGGAAGTATTGTTTTAGTTGTATGTTGAGTCCTGCCACTCACAAGCCAAAATTTCTTGTGACTCTGGGACTAATGGAATACAAAAGAAGGCATCATTGAAGACTAATACAGAATACCATGTCCTGGTGGTTGGTAGAATGACCAGCAGGGTGTAGGAATTAGGAGCAACTGGAGGTATATCCTCGGTGGCTTCACTGACTGTCCTGACATCCTTTACCAGGTCCCCAGCAGCCCATGGGGCTCTCGTGGTCAGACCAATCCCAGAATATGGAGCTCACCTGGGCAGGTACCCCACCCCCACCCCAGCCCACGGGGCTCTCGTGGTCAGGCCCCTCCCAGGATACAGAGCTACCCTTGCAGGTACCGTGGCAGGGCTGGGCACACAGGAACCGTGCACATAGCCCTCATTGCAGAGCACCCCCAGCTCACCTGTCGCTCAGAGCTGACACAGAGCACCTCAGAGCAGGACTTGAACTAACAAACAGCAGCTGCAACAGGTCTGTGACCCTGGGCATCACTCTGTGCGGCCTCCCTCCACCTGGTCTTCCAGAGACTTCCACTGCACCCGGGGCACCAGGCCTCTGTCTCCAACCACCACCCACCCCTCCTCTCCCTGACTCCTGGGTTCCTCTCATTAGGAGAGGGTTTTCTTGAAGTTGTCTCCCACTCATGGGCCAGATAAAATGATTAGAAAACAAGCCAAAGCTGCAGCCCCTTGTCTATCCTGACTCTCAGGAGCCCACACCTGTTCCTTGGACCTGGCCGGTTCAGCAAGTTCCATTTTCTGCAACCGTGAGCCCCTGAGGGGTGATGATTGGCTGACCTGGGCAGCCTTACCGTGCCGGCCAGCCCTCCCCAGGTGTGCCTGGGTTGAGATCAATATAAATACCACTCCAGGCAGCAAGAGCCCCTGCAGCCGTGCCTGACGCCATTTTCTCTGCCCTGTCAGCAGTCTCGGGGCTGGGCTGGTGGGAGGGAGTGAGAGGCCACGGCTTTGTGGGTGGCCCAGTGTGAGTGGGGCTCTGCTGGACTTTCTGCAGCAGTTGCCAGGCTGCCACCTGCTAAAGAAGAGGATGTGTCACCCATACGTGCTGCTGGAATTTCTCCCTGGGCAGAGGTGAGGAAGGAAAAAAGCAGTGGGGGCAGGGACAGGACGGGTATCTCAGGCAGGGAAATGGAAATCTTCCAGAAGAGCACCCAGGGCCAGGACCATCCTGGCTGGCCTGCAGGCACCAAGTTGGCCGGCATGCTGTCACTCGTGTGGCTCTATGGCCCTTCCTCTAGGCTTTCAAGTCCTTGTATATATTCAGGTGTTTTACCTGGGACGGGTGGGAATAGTTCAGCAGCAACTGGCCTGGGGCTCAGCTCACGTTTACTCACAGATGCCTCGGCACGGTGCCCCAGCTTTGCAATGAGGACGCTTGTTGCGTGGGGGCTGCCGGCTGAATGGGAGACGATTCCCCACCACTGACCAACTTCAGAATTGTTTACAACTGGAGCAAGTGCCCTGATACGGTTTTCCTCTGTGGAACTGGTGGGTTCTGTGTTTTTTTTCTCTTTTTCGTTTTTGGTTCAAGGTAGATTTTATTCCTCTTTTTTGTATTTACAGATATAAGCATGGAAATAATTTATTCATATAAATACATGTATGTGAAGGGAATAATTGTTTTTTCTGTTTTATTTTTTAAATTTATTTCTTTTTAATTTTGAATTTTATTTTATATTTTTATACAGCAGGTTCTTATTGGTTATCTATTTTATACATATAAATGTATACATGCCAATCCCAGTCTCTCAACTCCTCCCACCACCACCCCCCCAACAGCTTTCCCCCCTTGTTGTCCATACATTTGTTGTCTACATCTGTTGCTCTATTTATGCCTTGCAAAATGGTTAATCTGTACAGTTTTTCTAGGTTCCACATATATGCATGAATATACAAGATTTGTTTTTGTCTTTCTGACTTACTTCACTCTGTATGACAGTCTCTAGATCCATCGACGTCTCTACAAATGACCCAATTTCATTCCTTTTCATGGCTTAGTAATATTCCATTTTATATATGTACCACAGCTTTATGCATTCGTCTGTCTGTGGGCATTTAGGTTGCTTCCATTACCTCGATATTGTAAATAGTGATGCAATGATCATTGCGGTGAATGTCTCTTTTTGATTTATGGTTTTGTCTGGGTATATGTCCAGTACTGGGATTGCTGTATCATATGGTAATTCTATTGTTAGTTTCTTAAGAAACTCCATATTGTTCTCCATAGTGACTGTATCAATTTATATTCCCAACAATAGTGGAAGAGGGTTCCTTTTCTCCACACCCTTTCCAGCACATTTTGTTTGTAGATTTTCTGATGATGCCCATTCTATCAGGTGTGAGGTGATACCTCATTGTTGAGTCCATTTTGTTGAGCAAGGGGTAGGTCTTGTCTATTACATATTTGGCTTATGGAACGGTATCTGTGCTAATTTCAAACTCTGGTTTTATGCAGCACCCCAACTCACCTTTCCGCTTAAGCAAGCATAAGTTGGTTTTCTAAATTTGAGACCCTGTTCTGTTTTGGAATTCAGTTCCTGTGTAACCAAGTTTACATTCCGTGTATTAGTGATATCTTATGATGTTTCTTTTTCTGTGTGACTTATTTCAGTTAGAATCATCGTACCTGAATCCACTCATTATGCTGCTACGGGCCTGATGACATAGATTTCATTGCTGAGTGATACTGCATTGTACGTAAGTACCACAAGTTCTTTATCCATTTTTCAATTTCTGCGATATTCAACTTGTACCGTAAACGAGGTTCTTGTAAACAGAGCCGTCCCAAACTTTGGGGTGGCTGTGTCTTTTTGATTTTAATTTCCCTAAGCTATAGGACCATAAGTGGAAGTGCCCTAGGCTCTGTTGTTTTGTTTTTTAGATGTTTCAGGAAACACCATACACTTCTCCCCAGTGGCTGTTGGCAATTTACATCCCGCCCATCAGCATAACAAGGCTCCCAGTTCTCCATGGCCTGTCCTGCCTTTCTGGATTTTACACTTTTTAAACATGGCCCGTTTGACCGGGTGGAAGTGAGACTTCATTGTAGTGCAGATTTCCTTTGCAAGCTTGCTTCGTAGGCCAAAAAGGGCGTATGCGTTTTTTCCTGAATATATTCAGGAAAAAACTCATACGCCCTTTTTGGCCAAGTGCATCATTGTGGACGTTTTGCCTCTTTTCCTATGCTTTCAATGCAATTCCAGTCTACCTCCTGAAATCGGTTTCCTGCAATTCTGCCCCGCTTTCAAGTCCTCTTGGCAGCCTTACTTCAGTATATTTTTGCACGATAGCTGTCATTTATAACTCTGCAGGTTTGTGAATTACAGTGCCCCTGAACTCCTTCCTTCAACTCGCTTTCTTGTGACCTGGCCGCAACACCGCAGGATGGCTTCAGGCCCTAATCTGGTTCCGGCACGGCACGCTGAGCCTTTGGTTAATTCCTCTTCCTGGTGGGAAATGAGAGTTAAATTTGCCCGTCCAGACACCTCCAGCTAGTCTCTCATTGGTTCCCCCTATTCCTGTTCATCTTCCGCAGAAATTGCAAACTGGGCCAAACAGGAGGTTAAAGGCACTGACTCTCCAAGTCGGGAGAGTGTTAGTAAAGTGTCTGGAATGTTGCACCCGAGTACCAGGGGATGAAAACTGAGACATATTTGAACACGTCTCCCGATCACACAGTTGATCATACTCTGGGTTCCACATGCATGTTTTAGCTGAAGGAAGAATCCCTTAAACCTGGAGAGTTGAGACGCGTGGAATGGGTACCATGCAATATGACTTCAAAGGGTCTTCATTTGCTCACCGAACCTCTCCAATCCTATCACTGCTGCGTTTATGCCCCTGTACACAAGCTTGATTCTCTTTCGGAGACATAGCAATCCATAGGTTTTCAGATACTTACTAGCCAGGTACATTCTTAGGCGTTTAATATGGGGTGTTGTGTCCATTTCGTTTAGCAAGGAGTAGCTCTTGTCTATTACATATTTGGCTTAAGGAACTTTATCTGTGCTCATTTCAATCTCTGGTTTTATGCAGCACCCCAACTCACCTTTCCACTTAAGCAAGCATAAGTTGGTTTTCTAAATTTGAGACCCTGTTCTGTTTTGGAATTCAGTTCCTGTTTAGCCAAGTTTACATTCCGTGTATTAGTGATATCTTATGATGTTTCTTTTTCTGTGTGACTTATTTCAGTTAGAATCATCATACCTGAATCCACTCATTATGCTGCTATGGGCCTGTTGATATAGATTTCATTGCTGAGTGATATTGCATTGTACGTAAGTACCACAACTTCTTTATCCATTTTTTACTTTCAGCCATATTGAACATGTACCGTGAACGAGGTTCTTGTAAACAGAGGCGTCCCAAACTTTGGGGTGGCTGTGTCTTTTTGATTTTAATTTCCCTAAGCTATAGGACCATAAGTGGAAGTGCCCTAGGCTCTGTTGCTTTGTTTTTTAGATGTTTCAGGAAACACCATACACTTCTCCCGAGTGTCTGTTGGCAATTTACATCCCGCCCATCAGCATAACAAGGCTCCCAGTTCTCCATGGCCTGTCCTGCCTTTCTGGATTTTACACTTTTTTCAGATGGCCCTTTTGATCGGGGGGAAGTGAGACTTCATTTTAGTGCAGATTTCCTTTGCAAGTTTGCCTGGTTGGCCAAAAAGGGCGTATGAGTTTTTTCCTGAATATATTCAGGAAAAAACTCATACGCCCTTTTTGGCCAAGTGCATCATGGTGGACGTTCTGCCTCTTTTCCTATGCTTTCAATGCAATTCCAGTCTACCTCCTGAAATCGGTTTCCTGCAATTCTGCCCCGCTTTCAAGTCCTCTTGGCAGCCTTACTTCAGTATATTTTTGGACGATAGCTGTCATTTATAACTCTGCAGGTTTGTGAATTACAGTGCCCCTGAGCTCCTTTCTTCAACTCGCTTTCTTTTGAGCTGGCCGCAACACCGCAGGATGGCTTCAGAACCTAATCTGGTTCCGGCACGGCACGCTGAGCCTTTGGTTAATTCCTCTTCCTGGTGGGAAATGAGAGTTAAATTTGCCCGTCCAGACACCTCCAGCTAGTCTCTCATTGGTTCTCGCTATTCCTGTTCATCTTCCGCAGAAATTGCAAACTGGGCCAAACAGGAGGTTAAAGGGACTGACTCTACAAGTCGGGAGAGTGTTAGTAAAGCGTCTGGAATGTTGCACCCGAATAACAGGGTACGAAAACTGAGACATATTTGAACACGTCTCCCGATCACATGGTTGATCATACTCTAGATTCCACATGCATGTTTTAGCTGAAGGAAGAATACCTTAAAGCTGGGTAGTTGAAACCGTTGGAATGGGTACCATGCAATATGACTTCAAAGGGTCTTCATTTGCTCACCGAATCTCTCCAATCCTATCACTGCTGCGTTTATGCCCCTGTACACATGCTTGATTCCCTTTCGGAGACATAGCAATCCATAGGTTTTAAGATACTTACTAGTCAGGTACATTCTTAGGCGTTTAATATGGGGTGTTGAGTCCATTTCGTTGAGCAAGGAGTAGCTCTTGTCTATTCCATATTTGGCTTAAGGAACTTTATCTGTGCTCATTTCAATCTCTGGTTTTATGCAGCACCCCAACTCACCTTTCCCCTTAAGCAAGCATAAGTTGCTTTTCTAAACGTGAGACCCTGTTCTGTTTTGGAATTCAGTTCCTGTGTAGCCAAGTTTACATTCCGTGTATTAGTGATACCTTATGATGTTTCTTTTTCTGTGTGACTTATTTCAGTTAGAATCATCGTACCTGAATCCACTCATTATTCTGCTACGGGCCTGATGACATAGATTTCATTGCTGAGTGATACTGCATTGTACGTAACTACCACAAGTTCTTTATCCATTTTTCACTTTCTGTGATATTGAACTTGTACGGTAAACGAGGTTCTTGTAAACAGAGGCGTCCCAAACTTTGGGGTGGCTGTGTCTTTTTGATTTTAATTTCCCTAAACTATAGGACCATAAGTGGAAGTGCCCTAGGCTCCGTTGCTTTGTTTTTTAAATGTTTCAGGAAACACCATACAGTTCTCCCGAGTGTCTGTTGGCAATTTACATCCCGCCCATCAGCATAACAAGGCTCCCAGTTCTCCATGGCCTGTCCTGCCTTTCTGGATTTTACACTTTTTTCAGATGGCCCTTTTGACCGGGGGGAAGTGAGACTTCATTGTAGTGCAGATTTCCTTTTCAAGTTTCCTTGCTTGGCCAAAAAGGGCGTATGCGTTTTTTCCTGAATATATTCAGGAAAAAACGCATACGCCCTTTTTGGCCAAGTGCATCATTGTGGACGTTCTGCCTCTTTTCCTATGCTTTCAATGCAATTCCAGTCTACCTCCTGAAATCGGTTTCCTGCAATTCTGCCCCGCTTTCAAGTCCTCTTGGCAGCCTTACTTCAGTATATTTTTGGACGATAGCTGTCATTTATAACTCTGCAGGTTTGTGAATTACAGTGCCCCTGAGCTCCTTTCTTCAACTCGCTTTCTTGTGACCTGGCCGCAACACCGCAGGATGGCTTCAGGCCCTAATCTGGTTCCGGCACGGCACGCTGAGCCTTTGGTTATTTCCTCTTCCTGGTGGGACATGAGAGTTAAATTTGCCCGTCCAGACACCTCCAGCTAGTCTCTCATTGGTTCTCCCTATTCCTGTTCATCTTCCGCAGAAATTGCAAATTGGGCCAAACAGGAGGTTAAAGGCGCTGACTCTCCAAGTGGGGAGAGTGTTAGTAAAGCGTCTGGAATGTTGCACCCGAGTACCAGGGGAGGAAAACTGAGACATATTTGAACACGTCTCCCGTTCACACGGTTGATCATACTCTGGGTTCCACATGCATGTTTTAGCTGAAGGAAGAATACCTTAAAGCTGGGTTGTTGAAACCCGTGGAATGGGTACCATGCAATATGACTTCAAAGGGTCTTCATTTGCTCACCGAACCTCTCCAATCCTATCACTGCTGCGTTTATGCCCCTGTACACACGCTTGATTCTCTTTCGGAGACATAGCAATCCATAGGTTTTAAGATACTTACTAGTCAGGTACATTCTTAGGCATTTAATATGCGGTGTTGAGTCCATTTCGTCGAGCAAGGAGTAGCTCTTGCTTATTCCATATTTGGCTTAAGGAACTTTATCTGTGCTCATTTCAATCTCTGGTTTTATGCAGCACCCCAACTCACCTTTCCCCTTAAGCAAGCATAAGTTGGTTTTCTAAATTTGAGACCCTGTTCTCTTCTGTAATTCTGTTCCTGTGTAGCCAAGTTTACATTCCATGTATTACTGATATGTTATGATATTTCTTTCTCTGTGTGACTTATTTCAGTTAGAATCATCATACCTGAATCCACTCATTGTGCTGCTAAGGGCCTGATAACATAGATTTCATTGCTGAGTGATATTGCTTTGTAAGTAAATACCACAAATTCTTTATCCATTTTTCACTTTCTGCGATGTTGAACTTGTACTGTAACGAGGTTCTTGTAAACAGAGCCATTCCAAACTTTGGGGTGGCTGTGTCTTTTTGATTTTAATTTCCCTAAGCTATAGGACCATAAGTGGAAGTGCCCTAGGCTCTGTTGCTTTGTTTTTTAGATGTTTCAGGAAACACCATACACTTCTCCCGAGTGTCTGTTGGCAATTTACATCCCGCCCATCAGCATAACAAGGCTCCCAGTTCTCCATGGCCTGTCCTGCCTTTCTGGATTTTACACTTTTTTCAGATGGCCCTTTTGACCGGGGGGAAGTGAGACTTCATTGTAGTGCAGATTTCCTTTGCAAGCTTGCATGGTTGGCCAAAAAGTGCGTATGCGTTTTTTCCTGAATATACTCAGGAAAAAACGCATACGCCCTTTTTGGCCAAGTGCATCATTGTGGACGTTCTGCCTCTTTTCCTATGCTTTCAATGCAATTCCAGTCTACCTCCTGAAATCGGTTTCCTGTAATTCTGCCCCGCTTTCAAGTCCTCTTGGCAGCCATACTTCAGTATATTTTTGGACGATAGCTGTCATTTATAACTCTGCATGTTTGTGAATTACAGTGCCCCTGAGCTCCTTTCTTCAACTCGCTTTCTTTTGAGCTGGCCGCAACACCGCAGGATGGCTTCAGGCCCTAATCTGGTTCCGGCACGGCACGCTGAGCCTTTGGTTAATTTCTCTTCCTGGTGGGAAATGAGAGTTAAATTTGCCCGTCCAGACACCTCCAGCTAGTCTCTCATTGGTTCTCGCTATTCCTGTTCATCTTCCGCAGAAATTGCAAACTGGGCCAAACAGGAGGTTAAAGGGACTGACTCTCCAAGTGGTGAGAGTGTTAGTAAAGCGTCTGGAATGTTACACCCGAGTACCAGGGGAGGAAAACTGAGACATATTTGAACACATCTCCCGTTCACACGGTTGATCATACTCTGGGTTCCACATGCATGTTTTAGCTGAAGGAAGAATCCCTTAAACCTGGAGAGTTGAGACCCGTGGAATGGGTACCATGCAATATGACTTCAAAGGGTCTTCATTTGCTCACCGAACCTGTCCAATCCTATCACTGCTGCGTTTATGCCCCTGTACACAAGCTTGATTCTCTTTCGGAGACATAGCAATCCATAGGTTTTCAGACACTTACTAGCCAGGTACATTCTTAGGCGTTCAATATGGGGTGTTGTGTCCATTTCGTTTAGCAAGGAGTAGCTCTTGTCTATTACATATTTGGCTTAAGGAACATTATCTGTGCTCATTTCAATCTCTGGTTTTATGCAGCACCCCAACTCACCTTTCCCCTTAAGCAAGCATAAGTTGGTTTTCTAAATTTGAGACCCTGTTCTGTTTTGGAATTCAGTTCCTGTGTAGCCAAGTTTACATTCCGTGTATTAGTGATATCTTATGATGTTTCTTTTTCTGTGTGACTTATTTCAGTTAGAATCATCATACCTGAATCCACTCATTATGCTGCTATGGGCCTGTTGACATAGATTTCATTGCTGAGTGATATTGCATTGTACGTAAGTACCACAACTTCTTTATCCATTTTTTACTTTCAGCCATATTGAACATGTACCGTGAAAGAGGTTCTTGTAAACAGAGGCGTCCCAAACTTTGGGGTGGCTGTGTCTTTTTGATTTTAATTTCCCTAAGCTATAGGACCATAAGTGGAAGTGCCCTAGGCTCTGTTGTTTTGTTTTTTAGATGTTTCAGGAAACACCATACACTTCTCCCGAGTGTCTGTTGGCAATTTACATCCCGCCCATCAGCATAACAAGGCTCCCAGTTCTCCATGGCCTGTCCTGCCTTTCTTGACTTTACACTTTTTTCAGATGGCCCTTTTGACCGGGGAGAAGTGAGACTTCATTGTAGTGCATATTTCCTTTGCAAGCTTGCTTGGTTGGCCAAAAAGGGCGTATGCGTTTTTTCCTGAATATATTCAGGAATATATTCAGGAAAAAACGCATACGCCCTTTTTGGCCAAGTGCATCATTGTGGACGTTCTGCCTCTTTTCCTATGCTTTAAATGCAATTCCAGTCTACCTCCTGAAATCGGTTTCCTGCAATTCTGCCCCGCATTCAAGTCCTCTTGGCAGCCTTACTTCAGTATATTTTTGGACGATAGCTGTCATTTATAACTCTGCAGGTTTGTGAATTACAGTGCCCCTGAGCTCCTTTGTTCAACTCGCTTTCTTTTGAGCTGGCCGCAACACCGCAGGATGGCTTCAGGCCCTAATCTGTTTCCGGCACGGCACGCTGGGCCTTTCGTTAATTCCTCTTCTTGGTGGGAAATGAGAGTTATATTTGCCCGTCCAGACACCTCCAGCTAGTCTCTCATTGGTTCTCGCTATTCCTGTTCATCTTCCGCAGAAATTGCAAACTGGGCCAAACAGGAGGTTAAAGGCGCTGACTCTCCAACTGGGGAGAGTGTTAGTAAAGCGTCTGGAATGTTGTACCCGAGTACCAGGGTATGAAAACTGAGACATATTTGGACACGTCTCCCGATCACACGGTTGATCATACTCTAGGTTCCACATGCATGTTTTAGCTGAAGGAAGAATACCTTAAACCTGGGTAGTTGAAACCCGTGGAATGGGTACCATGCAATATGACTTCAAAGGGTCTTCATGTTCTCACCAAACCTCTCCAATCCTATCACTGCTGCGTTTATGCCCCTGTACACATGCTTGATTCTCTTTCGGAGACATAGCAATCCATAGGTTTTAAGATACTTACTAAGCAGGTACATTCTTAGGCGTTTAATATGCGGTGTTGAGTCCATTTCGTTGAGCAAGGAGTAGCTCTTGTCTATTCCATATTTGGCTTAAGGAACTTTATCTGTGCTCATTTCAATCTCTGGTTTTATGCAGCACCCCAACTCACCTTTACCCTTAAGCAAGCATAAGTTGGTTTTCTAAATTTGAGACCCTGTTCTGTTCTGTAATTCAGTTCCTGTGTAGCCAAGTTTACATTCCGTGTATTACTGATATCTTATGATGTTTCTTTTTCTGTGTGACTTATTTCAGTTAGAATCATCATACCTGAATGCACTCATTGTGCTGCTAAGGGCCTGATGACATAGATTTCATTGCTGAGTGATATTGCTTTGTAAGTAAATACCACAACTTCTTTATCCATTTTTCACTTTCTGCGATGTTGAACTTGTACTGTAAACGACGTTCTTGTAAACAGAGCCGTTCCAAACTTTGGGGTGGCTGTGTCTTTTTGATTTTAATTTCCCTAAGCTATAGGACCATAAGTGGAAGTGCCCTAGGCTCTGTTGCTTTGTTTTTTAGATGTTTCAGGAAACACCATACACTTCTCCAGAGTGGCTGTTGGCAATTTACATCCCGCCCATCAGCATAACAAGGCTCCCAGTTTTCCATGGCCTGTCCTGCCTTTCTGGATTTTACACTTTTTTCAGATGGCCCTTTTGACCGGGGGGAAGTGAGACTTCATTGTAGTGCAGATTTCCTTTGCAAGCTTGCTTGGTTGGCCAAAAAGTGCGTATGCGTTTTTTCCTGAATATATTCAGGAAAAAACGCATACGCCCTTTTTGGCCAAGTGCATCATTGTGGACGTTCTGCCTCTTTTCCTATGCTTTCAATGCAATTCCAGTCTACCTCCTGAAATCGGTTTCCTGCAATTCTGCCCCGCCTTCAAGTCCTCTTGGCAGCCTTACTTCATTATATTTTTGGACGATAGCTGTCATTTATAACTCTGCAGGTTTGTGAATTACAGTGCCCCTGAGCTCCTTTCTTCAACTCGCTTTCTTGTGACCTGGCCGCAACACCGCAGGATGGCTTCAGGCCCTAATATGGTTCCGGTACGGCACGCTGAGCCTTTGGTTAATTCCTCTTCCTGGAGGGAAATGAGAGTTAAATTTGCCCGTCCAGACACCTCCAGCTAGTCTCTCATTGGTTCTCGCTATTCCTGTTCATCTTCCGCAGAAATTGCAAACTGGGCCAAACAGGAGGTTGAAGGCACTGACTCTCCAAGTCGGGAGAGTGTTAGTAAAGCGTCTGGAATGTTGCACCCGAGTACCAGGGTACGAAAACTGAGACATATTTGAACACGTCTCCCGATCACATGGTTGATCATACTCTAGGTTCCACATGCATGTTTTAGCTGAAGGAAGAATACCTTAAACCTGGGTAGTTGAAACCCGTGGAATGGGTACCATGCAATATGACTTCAAAGGGTCTTCATTTGCTCACGGAACCTCTCCAATGCTATCACTGCTGCGTTTATGCCCCTGTACACATGCTTGATTCTCTTTCGGAGACATAGCAATCCATAGGTTTTAAGATACTTACTAGTCAGGTACATTCTTAGGCGTTTAATATGCGGTGTTGAGTCCATTTCATTGAGCAAGGAGTAGCTCTTGTCTATTCTATATTTGGCTTAAGGAACTTTATCTGTGCTCATTTCAATCTCTGGTTTTATGCAGCACCCCAACTCACCATTCCCCTTAAGCAAGCATAAGTTGCTTTTCTAAATTTGAGACCCTGTTCTGTTCTGTAATTCAGTTCCTGTGTAGCCAAGTTTACATTCCATGTATTACTGATATCTTATGATGTTTCTTTTTCTGTGTGACTTATTTCAGTTAGTATCATCATACCTGAATCCACTCATTGTGCTGCTAAGGGCCTGATGACATAGATTTCATTGCTGAGTGATATTGCTTTGTAAGTAAATACCACAACTTCTTTATCCATTTTTCAGTTTCTGCGATGTTGAACTTGTACGGTAAACGAGGTTCTTGTAAACAGAGGTGTCCCAAACTTTGGGGTGGCTGTGTCTTTTTGATTTTAATTTCCCTAAGCTATAGGACCATAAGTGGGAGTGCCCTAGGCTCTCTTGCTTTGTTTTTTAGATGTTTCAGGAAACACCATACACTTCTCCCGAGTGTCTGTTGGCAATTTACATCCCGCCCATCAGCATAACAAGGCTCCCAGTTCTCCATGGCCTGTCCTGCCTTTCTGGATTTTACACTTTTTTCAGATGGCCCTTTTGACCGGGGGGAAGTGAGACTTCATTGTAGTGCAGATTTCCTTTGCAAGCTTGCTTGGTTGGCCAAAAAGTGCGTATGCGTTTTTTCCTGAATATATTCAGGAAAAAACGCATACGCCCTTTTTGGCCAAGTGCATCATTGTGGACGTTCTGCCTCTTTTCCTATGCTTTCAATGCAATTCCAGTCTACCTCCTGAAATCGGTTTCCTGCAATTCTGCCCCGCTTTCAAGTCCTCTTGGCAGCCTTACTTCATTATATTTTTGGACGATAGCTGTCATTTATAACTCTGCAGGTTTGTGAATTACAGTGCCCCTGAGCTCCTTTCTTCAACTCGCTTTCTTGTGACCTGGCCGCAACACCGCAGGATGGCTTCAGTCCCTAATCTGGTTCCGGCACGGCACGCTGAGCCTTTGGTTAATTCCTCTTCCTGGTGGGAAATGAGAGTTAAATTTGCCCGTCCAGACACCTCCAGCTAGTCTCTCATTGGTTCTCGCTATTCCTGTTCATCTTCCGCAGAAATTGCAAACTGGGCCAAACAGGAGGTTAAAGGGACTGACTCTCCAAGTCGGGAGAGTGTTAGTAAAGCGTCTGGAATGTTGCACCCGAGTACCAGGGTACGAAAACTGAGACATATCTGAACACGTCTCCCGATCACATGGTTGATCATACTCTAGGTTCCACATGCATGTTTTAGCTGAAGGAAGAATACCTTAAACCTGGGTAGTTGAAACCCGTGGAATGGGTACCATGCAATATGACTTCAAAGGGTCTTCATTTGCTCACCGAACCTCTCCAATCCTATCACTGCTGCGTTTATGCCCCTGTACACATGCTTGATTCTCTTTCGGAGACATAGCAATCCATAGGTTTTAAGATACTTACTAGTCAGGTACATTCTTAGGCGTTTAATATGCGGTGTTGAGTCCATTTCGTTGAGCAAGGAGTAGCTCTTGTCTATTCCATATTTGGCTTAAGGAACTTTATCTGTGCTCATTTCAATCTCTGGTTTTATGCAGCACCCCAACTCACCATTCCCCTTAAGCAAGCATAAGTTGCTTTTCTAAATTTGAGACCCTGTTCTGTTCTGTAATTCAGTTCCTGTGTAGCCAAGTTTACATTCCATGTATTACTGATATCTTATGATGTTTCTTTTTCTGTGTGACTTATTTCAGTTAGTATCATCATACCTGAATCCACTCATTGTGCTGCTAAGGGCCTGATGACATAGATTTCATTGCTGAGTGATATTGCTTTGTAAGTAAATACCACAACTTCTTTATCCATTTTTCACTTTCTGCGATGTTGAACTTGTACGGTAAACGAGGTTCTTGTAAACAGAGGCGTCCCAAACTTTGGGGTGGCTGTGTCTTTTTGATTTTAATTTCCCTAAGCTATAGGACCATAAGTGGGAGTGCCCTAGGCTCTGTTGCTTTGTTTTTTAGATGTTTCAGGAAACACCATACACTTCTCCCGAGTGTCTGTTGGCAATTTACATCCCGCCCATCAGCATAACAAGGCTCCCAGTTCTCCATGGCCTGTCCTGCCTTTCTGGATTTTACACTTTTTTCAGATGGCCCTTTTGACCGGGGGGAAGTGAGACTTCATTGTAGTGCAGATTTCCTTTGCAAGCTTGCTTGGTTGGCCACAAAGGGCGTATGCGTTTTTTCCTGAATATATTCAGGAAAAAACGCATACGCCCTTTTTGGCCAAGTGCATCATTGTGGACGTTCTGCCTCTTTTCCTATGCTTTCAATGCAATTCCAGTCTACCTCCTGAAATCGGTTTCCTGCAATTCTGCCCCGCCTTCAAGTCCTCTTGGCAGCCTTACTTCATTATATTTTTGGACGATAGCTGTCATTTACAACTCTGCAGGTTTGTGAATTACAGTGCCCCTGAGCTCCTTTCTTCAACTCGCTTTCTTGTGACCTGGCCGCAACACCGCAGGATGGCTTCAGGCCCTAATATGGTTCCGGCACGGCACGCTGAGCCTTTGGTTAATTCCTCTTCCTGGTGGGAAATGAGAGTTAAATTTGCCCGTCCAGACACCTCCAGCTAGTCTCTCATTGGTTCTCGCTATTCCTGTTCATCTTCCGCAGAAATTGCAAACTGGGCCAAACAGGAGGTTAAAGGGACTGACTCTCCAAGTCGGGAGAGTGTTAGTAAAGCGTCTGGAATGTTGCACCCGAGTACCAGGGTACGAAAACTGAGACATATTTGAACACGTCTCCCGATCACATGGTTGATCATACTCTAGGTTCCACATGCATGTTTTAGCTGAAGGAAGAATACCTTAAACCTGGGTAGTTGAAACCCGTGGAATGGGTACCATGCAATATGACTTCAAAGGGTCTTCATTTGCTCACGGAACCTCTCCAATGCTATCACTGCTGCGTTTATGCCCCTGTACACATGCTTGATTCTCTTTCGGAGACATAGCAATCCATAGGTTTTAAGATACTTACTAGTCAGGTACATTCTTAGGCGTTTAATATGCGGTGTTGAGTCCATTTCGTTGAGCAAGGAGTAGCTCTTGTCTATTCCATATTTGGCTTAAGGAACTTTATCTGTGCTCATTTCAATCTCTGGTTTTATGCAGCACCCCAACTCACCTTTCCCCTTAAGCAAGCATAAGTTGCTTTTCTAAATTTGAGACCCTGTTCTGTTCTTTAATTCAGTTCCTGTGTAGCCAAGTTTACATTCCGTGTATTACTGATATCTTATGATGTTTCATTTTCTGTGTGACTTATTTCAGTTAGTATCATCATACCTGAATCCACTCATTGTGCTGCTAAGGGCCTGATGACATAGATTTCATTGCTGAGTGATATTGCTTTGTAAGTAAACACCACAACTTCTTTATCCATTTTTCACTTTCTGCGATGTTGAACTTGTACGGTAAACGAGGTTCTTGTAAACAGAGGCGTCCCAAACTTTGGGGTGGCTGTGTCTTTTTTATTTTAATTTC
This sequence comes from Pseudorca crassidens, assembly GCF_039906515.1. Lineage (NCBI taxonomy): Eukaryota > Metazoa > Chordata > Mammalia > Artiodactyla > Delphinidae > Pseudorca > Pseudorca crassidens. The sequence goes on from NC_090297.1 coordinate 186,074,072, forward strand.
CCTAAGCTATAGGACCATAAGTGGGAGTGCCCTAGGCTCTGTTGCTTTGTTTTTTAGATGTTTCAGGAAACACCATACACTTCTCCCGAGTGTCTGTTGGCAATTTACATCCCGCCCATCAGCATAACAAGGCTCCCAGTTCTCCATGGCCTGTCCTGCCTTTCTGGATTTTACACTTTTTTCAGATGGCCCTTTTGACCGGGGGGAAGTGAGACTTCATTGTAGTGCAGATTTCCTTTGCAAGCTTGCTTGGTTGGCCAAAAAGGGCGTATGCGTTTTTTCCTGAATATATTCAGGAAAAAACGCATACGCCCTTTTTGGCCAAGTGCATCATTGTGGACGTTCTGCCTCTTTTCCTATGCTTTAAATGCAATTCCAGTCTACCTCCTGAAATCGGTTTCCTGCAATTCTGCCCCGCATTCAAGTCCTCTTGGCAGCCTTACTTCAGTATATTTTTGGACGATAGCTGTCATTTATACCTCTGCAGGTTTGTGAATTACAGTGCCCCTGAGCTCCTTTGTTCAACTCGCTTTCTTTTGAGCTGGCCGCAACACCGCAGGATGGCTTCAGGCCCTAATCTGGTTCCGGCACGGCACGCTGGGCCTTTCGTTAATTCCTCTTCTTGGTGGGAAATGAGAGTTATATTTGCCCGTCCAGACACCTCCAGCTAGTCTCTCATTGGTTCTCGCTATTCCTGTTCATCTTCCGCAGAAATTGCAAACTGGGCCAAACAGGAGGTTAAAGGCGCTGACTCTCCAACTGGGGAGAGTGTTAGTAAAGCGTCTGGAATGTTGTACCCGAGTACCAGGGTATGAAAACTGAGACATATTTGGACACGTCTCCCGATCACACGGTTGATCATACTCTAGGTTCCACATGCATGTTTTAGCTGAAGGAAGAATACCTTAAACCTGGGTAGTTGAAACCCGTGGAATGGGTACCATGCAATATGACTTCAAAGGGTCTTCATGTTCTCACCAAACCTCTCCAATCCTATCACTGCTGCGTTTATGCCCCTGTACACATGCTTGATTCTCTTTCGGAGACATAGCAATCCATAGGTTTTAAGATACTTACTAAGCAGGTACATTCTTAGGCGTTTAATATGCGGTGTTGAGTCCATTTCGTTGAGCAAGGAGTAGCTCTTGTCTATTCCATATTTGGCTTAAGGAACTTTATCTGTGCTCATTTCAATCTCTGGTTTTATGCAGCACCCCAACTCACCTTTACCCTTAAGCAAGCATAAGTTGGTTTTCTAAATTTGAGACCCTGTTCTGTTCTGTAATTCAGTTCCTGTGTAGCCAAGTTTACATTCCGTGTATTACTGATATCTTATGATGTTTCTTTTTCTGTGTGACTTATTTCAGTTAGAATCATCATACCTGAATGCACTCATTGTGCTGCTAAGGGCCTGATGACATAGATTTCATTGCTGAGTGATATTGCTTTGTAAGTAAATACCACAACTTCTTTATCCATTTTTCACTTTCTGCGATGTTGAACTTGTACTGTAAACGACGTTCTTGTAAGCAGAGCCGTTCCAAACTTTGGGGTGGCTGTGTCTTTTTGATTTTAATTTCCCTAAGCTATAGGACCATAAGTGGAAGTGCCCTAGGCTCTGTTGCTTTGTTTTTTAGATGTTTCAGGAAACACCATACACTTCTCCAGAGTGGCTGTTGGCAATTTACATCCCGCCCATCAGCATAACAAGGCTCCCAGTTTTCCATGGCCTGTCCTGCCTTTCTGGATTTTACACTTTTTTCAGATGGCCCTTTTGACCGGGGGGAAGTGAGACTTCATTGTAGTGCAGATTTCCTTTGCAAGTTTGCTTGGTTGGCCAAAAAGGGCGTATGCGTTTTTTCCTGAATATATTCAGGAAAAAACGCATACGCCTTTTTTGGCCAAGTGCATCATCGTGGACGTTCTGCCTCTTTTCCTATGCTTTCAATGCAATTCCAGTCTACCTCCTGAAATCGGTTTCCTGCAATTCTGCCCCGCTTTCAAGTCCTCTTGGCAGGCTTACTTCAGTATATTTTTGGACGATAGCTGTCATTTATGACTCTGCAGGTTTCTGAATTACAGTGCCCCTGAGCTCCTTTCTTCAACTCACTTTCTTTTCAGCTGGCCATAACACCACAGGATGGCTTCAGGCCCTAATCTGGTTCCGGCATGGCACGCTGAGCCTTTGGTTATTTCCTCTTCCTGGTGGGAAATGAGAGTTAAATTTGCCCGTCCAGAAACCTCCAGCTAGTCTCTCATTGGTTCTCCCTATTCCTGTTCATCTTTCGCAGAAATTGCAAACTGGGCCAAACAGGAGGTTAAAGGCGCTGACTCTCCAAGTGGGGAGAGTGTTAGTAAAGCGTCTGGAATGTTGCACCTGAGTACCAGGGGAGGAAAACTGAGACATATTTGAACACGTCTCCCGTTCACACGGTTGATCATACTCTAGGATCCACATGCATGTTTTAGCTGAAGGAAGAATACCTTAAACCTGGAGAGTTGAGACCCGTGGAATGGGTACCATGCAATATGACTTCAAAGGGTCTTCATTTGCTCACTGAACCTCTCCAATCCTATCACTGCTGCGTTTATGCCCCTGTACACAAGCTGGATCCTCTTTCGGAGACATAGCAATCCATAGGTTTTCAGATACTTACTAGTCAGGTACATTCTTAGGCGTTTAATATGCGGTGTTGAGTCCATTTCGTTGAGCAAGGAGTAGCTCTTGCTTATTCCATATTTGGCTTAAGGAACTTTATCTGTGCTCATTTCAATCTCTGGTTTTATGCAGAACCCCAACTCACCTTTCTCCTTAAGCAAGCATAATTTGGTTTTCTACATTTGAGACCCTGTTCTGTTTTGTAATTCAGTTCCTGGGTAGCCAATATTACATTCCATGTAGTAGTGATAACTTATGATGTTTCTTTTTCTGTGTGACTTATTTCACTTAGAATCATCGTACCTGAATCCACTCATTATGCTGCTACGGGCCTGATGACATAGATTTCATTGCTGAGTGATATTGCATTGTACGTAAGTACCACAACTTCTTTATCCATTTTTCACTTTCTGCGATATTGAACTTGTACCGTAAACGAGGTTCTTGTAAACAGAGCCGTCCCAAACTTTGGGGTGGCTGTGTCTTTTTGATTTTAATTTCCCTAAGCTATAGGACCATAAGTGGAAGTGCCCTAGGCTCTGTTGTTTTGTTTTTTAGATGTTTCAGGAAACACCATACACTTCTCCCCAGTGGCTGTTGGCAATTTACATCCCGCCCATCAGCATAACAAGGCTCCCAGTTCTCCATGGCCTGTCCTGCCTTTCTGGATTTTACACTTTTTAAACATGGCCCGTTTGACCGGGTGGAAGTGAGACTTCATTGTAGTGCAGATTTCCTTTGCAAGCTTGCTTCGTAGGCCAAAAAGGGCGTATGCGTTTTTTCCTGAATATATTCAGGAAAAAACGCATACGCCCTTTTTGGCCAAGTGCATCATTGTGGACGTTCTGCCTCTTTTCCTATGCTTTCAATGCAATTCCAGTCTACCTCCTGAAATTGGTTTCCTGCAATTCTGCCCCGCTTTCAAGTCCTCTTGGCAGCCTTACTTCAGTATATTTTTGGACGATAGCTGTCATTTATAACTCTGCAAGTTTGTGAATTACAGTGCCCCTGAGCTCCTTTCTTCTACTCGCTTTCTTGTGAGCTGGCCGCAACACCGGAAGATTGCTTCAGGCCCTAATCTGGTTCCGGCACGGCACGCTGAGCCTTTGGTTAATTCCTCTTCCTGGTGGGAAATGAGAGTTAAATTTGCCCGTCCAGACACCTCCAGCTAGTCTCTCATTGGTTCTCCCTATTCCTGTTCATCTTCCGCCGAAATTGTAAACTGGGCCAAACAAGAGGTTAAAGGCACTGACTCTCCAAGTCGGGAGAGTGTTAGTAAAGCATCTGGAATGTTGCACCCGAGTACCAGGGGACGAGAACTGAGACATATTTGAACAAGTCTCCCGATCACACGGTTGTTCATACTCTGGGTTCCACATGCATGTTTTAGCTGAAGGAAGAATACCTTAAACCTGGAGAGTTATGTCCCGTGGAATAGGTACCATGCAATATGACTTCAAAGGGTCTTCATTTGCTCACCAAACTTCTCCAATCCTATCACTGCTGCATTTATGCCCCTGTACTCACGCTTGATTCTCTTTTGGAGACATAGCAATCCATAGGTTTTAAGATACTAGTCAGGTACATTCTTAGGCGTTTAATATGGGGTGTTGAGTCCATTTCGTTTTACAAGGAGTAGCTCTTCTCTATTACATATGTGGCTTAAGGAACTTTATCTGTGCTCATTTCAATCTCTGGTTATGCAGCACCCCATCTCACCTTTCTCCTTAAGCAAGCATAAGTTGGTTTTCTAAATTTGAGACCCTGTTCTGTTTTGTAATCCAGTTTCTGTGTAGCCAAGTTTACATTCCGTGTATTAGTGATATCTTATGATGTTTCTTTTTCTGTGTGACTTATTTCAGTTAGAATCATCATACCTGAATCCACTCATTATGCTGATACGGGCCTGATGACATAGATTTCATTCCTGAGTGATATTGCACTGTACGTAAGTACCACAACTTCTTTATCCATTTTTCACTTTCTGCGATATTGCACTTGTACCGTAAACGAGGTTCTTGTAAACAGAGGCGTCCCAAACTTTGGGATGGCTGTGTCTTTTTGAGTTTAATTTCCCTAAGCTATAGGACCATAAGTGGAAGTGCCCTAGGCTCTGTTGCTTTGTTTTTTAGATGTTTCAGGAAACACCATACACTTGTCCCGAGTGGCTGTTGGCAGTTTACATCCTGCCCATCAGCATAACAAGGCTCCCAGTTCTCCATGGCCTGTCCTGCCTTTCTGGATTTTACACTTTTTAAACATGGCCCTTTTGACCGGGGGGAAGTGAGACTTCATTGTAGTGCAGATTTCCTTTGCAAGCTTGCTTGGTTGGCCAAAAAGGGCGTATACGTTTTTTCCTGAATATATTCAGGAAAAAACGCATATGCCCTTTTTGGCCAAGTGCATCATTGTGGACGTTCTGCCTCTTTTCCTATGCTTTCAATGCAATTCCAGTCTACCTCATGAAATTGGTTTAATGCAATTCTGCCCCGCTTTCAAGTCCTCTTGGCAGCCTTACTTCAGTATACTTTTGGACGATAGCTGTCATTAATAACTCTGCAGGTTTGTGAATTACAGTGCCCCTGAGCTCCTTTCTTCAACTCGCTTTCTTGTGACCTGGCCGCAACACCGCAGGATTGCTTCAGGCCCTAATCTGGTTCCGGCACGGCACGCTGAGCCTTTGGTTATTTCCTCTTCCTGGTGGGAAATGAGAGTTAAATTTGCCCGTCCAGACACCTCCAGCTAGTCTCTCATTGGTTCTCCCTATTCCTGTTCATCTTCCGCAGAAATTGCAAACTGGGCCAAACAGGAGGTTAAAGGGACTGACTCTCCAAGTCGGGAGAGTGTTAGTAAAGCGTCTGGAATGTTACACTCGAGTACCAGGGGAGGAAAACTGAGACATATTTGAACACATCTCCCGTTCACACGGTTGATCATACTCTGGGTTCCACATGCATGTTTTAGCTGAAGGAAGAATCCCTTAAACCTGGAGAGTTGAGACCCGTGGAATGGGTACCATGCAATATGACTTCAAAGGGTCTTCATTTGCTCACCGAACCTGTCCAATCCTATCACTGCTGCGTTTATGCCCCTGTACACAAGCTTGATTCTCTTTCGGAGACATAGCAATCCATAGGTTTTCAGACACTTACTAGCCAGGTACATTCTTAGGCGTTCAATATGGGGTGTTGTGTCCATTTCGTTTAGCAAGGAGTAGCTCTTGTCTATTACATATTTGGCTTAAGGAACATTATCTGTGCTCATTTCAATCTCTGGTTTTATGCAGCACCCCAACTCACCTTTCCCCTTAAGCAAGCATAAGTTGGTTTTCTAAATTTGAGACCCTGTTCTGTTTTGGAATTCAGTTCCTGTGTAGCCAAGTTTACATTCCGTGTATTAGTGATATCTTATGATGTTTCTTTTTCTGTGTGACTTATTTCAGTTAGAATCATCATACCTGAATCCACTCATTATGCTGCTATGGGCCTGTTGACATAGATTTCATTGCTGAGTGATATTGCATTGTACGTAAGTACCACAACTTCTTTATCCATTTTTTACTTTCAGCCATATTGAACATGTACCGTGAAAGAGGTTCTTGTAAACAGAGGCGTCCCAAACTTTGGGGTGGCTGTGTCTTTTTGATTTTAATTTCCCTAAGCTATAGGACCATAAGTGGAAGTGCCCTAGGCTCTGTTGTTTTGTTTTTTAGATGTTTCAGGAAACACCATACACTTCTCCGGAGTGTCTGTTGGCAATTTACATCCCGCCCATCAGCATAACAAGGCTCCCAGTTCTCCATGGCCTGTCCTGCCTTTCTTGACTTTACACTTTTTTCAGATGGCCCTTTTGACCGGGGAGAAGTGAGACTTCATTGTAGTGCATATTTCCTTTGCAAGCTTGCTTGGTTGGCCAAAGAGGGCGTATGCGTTTTTTCCTGAATATATTCAGGAAAAAACGCATACGCCCTTTTTGGCCAAGTGCATCATTGTGGACGTTCTGCCTCTTTTCCTATGCTTTCAATGCAATTCCAGTCTACCTCCTGAAATCGGTTTCCTGCAATTCTGCCCCGCATTCAAGTCCTCTTGGCAGCCTTACTTCAGTATATTTTTGGACGATAGCTGTCATTTATAACTCTGCAGGTTTGTGAATTACAGTGCCCCTGAGCTCCTTTGTTCAACTCGCTTTCTTTTGAGCTGGCCGCAACACCGCAGGATGGCTTCAGGCCCTAATCTGTTTCCGGCACGGCACGCTGGGCCTTTCGTTAATTCCTCTTCTTGGTGGGAAATGAGAGTTATATTTGCCCGTCCAGACACCTCCAGCTAGTCTCTCATTGGTTCTCGCTATTCCTGTTCATCTTCCGCAGAAATTGCAAACTGGGCCAAACAGGAGGTTAAAGGCGCTGACTCTCCAACTGGGGAGAGTGTTAGTAAAGCGTCTGGAATGTTGTACCCGAGTACCAGGGTATGAAAACTGAGACATATTTGGACACGTCTCCCGATCACACGGTTGATCATACTCTAGGTTCCACATGCATGTTTTAGCTGAAGGAAGAATACCTTAAACCTGGGTAGTTGAAACCCGTGGAATGGGTACCATGCAATATGACTTCAAAGGGTCTTCATGTTCTCACCAAACCTCTCCAATCCTATCACTGCTGCGTTTATGCCCCTGTACACATGCTTGATTCTCTTTCGGAGACATAGCAATCCATAGGTTTTAAGATACTTACTAAGCAGGTACATTCTTAGGCGTTTAATATGCGGTGTTGAGTCCATTTCGTTGAGCAAGGAGTAGCTCTTGTCTATTCCATATTTGGCTTAAGGAACTTTATCTGTGCTCATTTCAATCTCTGGTTTTATGCAGCACCCCAACTCACCTTTCCCCTTAAGCAAGCATAAGTTGGTTTTCTAAATTTGAGACCCTGTTCTGTTCTGTAATTCAGTTCCTGTGTAGCCAAGTTTACATTCCGTGTATTACTGATATCTTATGATGTTTCTTTTTCTGTGTGACTTATTTCAGTTAGAATCATCATACCTGAATGCACTCATTGTGCTGCTAAGGGCCTGATGACATAGATTTCATTGCTGAGTGATATTGCTTTGTAAGTAAATACCACAACTTCTTTATCCATTTTTCACTTTCTGCGATGTTGAACTTGTACTGTAAACGACGTTCTTGTAAACAGAGCCGTTCCAAACTTTGGGGTGGCTGTGTCTTTTTGATTTTAATTTCCCTAAGCTATAGGACCATAAGTGGAAGTGCCCTAGGCTCTGTTGCTTTGTTTTTTAGATGTTTCAGGAAACACCATACACTTCTCCAGAGTGGCTGTTGGCAATTTACATCCCGCCCATCAGCATAACAAGGCTCCCAGTTTTCCATGGCCTGTCCTGCCTTTCTGGATTTTACACTTTTTTCAGATGGCCCTTTTGACCGGGGGGAAGTGAGACTTCATTGTAGTGCAGATTTCCTTTGCAAGTTTGCTTGGTTGGCCAAAAAGGGCGTATGCGTTTTTTCCTGAATATATTCAGGAAAAAACGCATACGCCTTTTTTGGCCAAGTGCATCATCGTGGACGTTCTGCCTCTTTTCCTATGCTTTCAATGCAATTCCAGTCTACCTCCTGAAATCGGTTTCCTGCAATTCTGCCCCGCTTTCAAGTCCTCTTGGCAGGCTTACTTCAGTATATTTTTGGACGATAGCTGTCATTTATGACTCTGCAGGTTTCTGAATTACAGTGCCCCTGAGCTCCTTTCTTCAACTCACTTTCTTTTCAGCTGGCCATAAAACCACAGGATGGCTTCAGGCCCTAATCTGGTTCCGGCATGGCACGCTGAGCCTTTGGTTATTTCCTCTTCCTGGTGGGAAATGAGAGTTAAATTTGCCCGTCCAGAAACCTCCAGCTAGTCTCTCATTGGTTCTCCCTATTCCTGTTCATCTTTCGCAGAAATTGCAAACTGGGCCAAACAGGAGGTTAAAGGCGCTGACTCTCCAAGTGGGGAGAGTGTTAGTAAAGCGTCTGGAATGTTGCACCTGAGTACCAGGGGAGGAAAACTGAGACATATTTGAACACGTCTCCCGTTCACACGGTTGATCATACTCTAGGATCCACATGCATGTTTTAGCTGAAGGAAGAATACCTTAAACCTGGAGAGTTGAGACCCGTGGAATGGGTACCATGCAATATGACTTCAAAGGGTCTTCATTTGCTCACTGAACCTCTCCAATCCTATCACTGCTGCGTTTATGCCCCTGTACACAAGCTGGATCCTCTTTCGGAGACATAGCAATCCATAGGTTTTCAGATACTTACTAGTCAGGTACATTCTTAGGCGTTTAATATGCGGTGTTGAGTCCATTTCGTTGAGCAAGGAGTAGCTCTTGCTTATTCCATATTTGGCTTAAGGAACTTTATCTGTGCTCATTTCAATCTCTGGTTTTATGCAGCACCCCAACTCACCTTTCTCCTTAAGCAAGCATAATTTGGTTTTCTACATTTGAGACCCTGTTCTGTTTTGTAATTCAGTTCCTGGGTAGCCAATATTACATTCCATGTAGTAGTGATAACTTATGATGTTTCTTTTTCTGTGTGACTTATTTCACTTAGAATCATCGTACCTGAATCCACTCATTATGCTGCTACGGGCCTGATGACATAGATTTCATTGCTGAGTGATATTGCATTGTACGTAAGTACCACAACTTCTTTATCCATTTTTCACTTTCTGCGATATTGAACTTGTACCGTAAACGAGGTTCTTGTAAACAGAGCCGTCCCAAACTTTGGGGTGGCTGTGTCTTTTTGATTTTAATTTCCCTAAGCTATAGGACCATAAGTGGAAGTGCCCTAGGCTCTGTTGTTTTGTTTTTTAGATGTTTCAGGAAACACCATACACTTCTCCCCAGTGGCTGTTGGCAATTTACATCCCGCCCATCAGCATAACAAGGCTCCCAGTTCTCCATGGCCTGTCCTGCCTTTCTGGATTTTACACTTTTTAAACATGGCCCGTTTGACCGGGTGGAAGTGAGACTTCATTGTAGTGCAGATTTCCTTTGCAAGCTTGCTTCGTAGGCCAAAAAGGGCGTATGCGTTTTTTCCTGAATATATTCAGGAAAAAACGCATACGCCCTTTTTGGCCAAGTGCATCATTGTGGACGTTCTGCCTCTTTTCCTATGCTTTCAATGCAATTCCAGTCTACCTCCTGAAATTGGTTTCCTGCAATTCTGCCCCGCTTTCAAGTCCTCTTGGCAGCCTTACTTCAGTATATTTTTGGACGATAGCTGTCATTTATAACTCTGCAAGTTTGTGAATTACAGTGCCCCTGAGCTCCTTTCTTCTACTCGCTTTCTTGTGAGCTGGCCGCAACACCGGAAGATTGCTTCAGGCCCTAATCTGGTTCCGGCACGGCACGCTGAGCCTTTGGTTAATTCCTCTTCCTGGTGGGAAATGAGAGTTAAATTTGCCCGTCCAGACACCTCCAGCTAGTCTCTCATTGGTTCTCCCTATTCCTGTTCATCTTCCGCCGAAATTGTAAACTGGGCCAAACAAGAGGTTAAAGGCACTGACTCTCCAAGTCGGGAGAGTGTTAGTAAAGCATCTGGAATGTTGCACCCGAGTACCAGGGGACGAGAACTGAGACATATTTGAACAAGTCTCCCGATCACACGGTTGTTCATACTCTGGGTTCCACATGCATGTTTTAGCTGAAGGAAGAATACCTTAAACCTGGAGAGTTATGTCCCGTGGAATAGGTACCATGCAATATGACTTCAAAGGGTCTTCATTTGCTCACCAAACTTCTCCAATCCTATCACTGCTGCATTTATGCCCCTGTACTCACGCTTGATTCTCTTTTGGAGACATAGCAATCCATAGGTTTTAAGATACTAGTCAGGTACATTCTTAGGCGTTTAATATGGGGTGTTGAGTCCATTTCGTTTTACAAGGAGTAGCTCTTCTCTATTACATATGTGGCTTAAGGAACTTTATCTGTGCTCATTTCAATCTCTGGTTATGCAGCACCCCATCTCACCTTTCTCCTTAAGCAAGCATAAGTTGGTTTTCTAAATTTGAGACCCTGTTCTGTTTTGTAATCCAGTTTCTGTGTAGCCAAGTTTACATTCCGTGTATTAGTGATATCTTATGATGTTTCTTTTTCTGTGTGACTTATTTCAGTTAGAATCATCATACCTGAATCCACTCATTATGCTGATACGGGCCTGATGACATAGATTTCATTCCTGAGTGATATTGCACTGTACGTAAGTACCACAACTTCTTTATCCATTTTTCACTTTCTGCGATATTGCACTTGTACCGTAAACGAGGTTCTTGTAAACAGAGGCGTCCCAAACTTTGGGATGGCTGTGTCTTTTTGAGTTTAATTTCCCTAAGCTATAGGACCATAAGTGGAAGTGCCCTAGGCTCTGTTGCTTTGTTTTTTAGATGTTTCAGGAAACACCATACACTTCTCCCGAGTGGCTGTTGGCAGTTTACATCCTGCCCATCAGCATAACAAGGCTCCCAGTTCTCCATGGCCTGTCCTGCCTTTCTGGATTTTACACTTTTTTCAGATGGCCCTTTTGACCGGGGGGAAGTGAGACTTCATTGTAGTGCAGATTTCCTTTGCAAGCTTGCTTGGTTGGCCAAAAAGGGCGTATACGTTTTTTCCTGAATATATTCAGGAAAAAACGCATATGCCCTTTTTGGCCAAGTGCATCATTGTGGACGTTCTGCCTCTTTTCCTATGCTTTCAATGCAATTCCAGTCTACCTCATGAAATTGGTTTAATGCAATTCTGCCCCGCTTTCAAGTCCTCTTGGCAGCCTTACTTCAGTATACTTTTGGACGATAGCTGTCATTAATAACTCTGCAGGTTTGTGAATTACATTGCCCCTGAGCTCCTTTCTTCAACTCGCTTTCTTGTGACCTGGCCGCAACACCGCAGGATTGCTTCAGGCCCTAATCTGGTTCCGGCACGGCACGCTGAGCCTTTGGTTATTTCCTCTTCCTGGTGGGAAATGAGAGTTAAATTTGCCCGTCCAGACACCTCCAGCTAGTCTCTCATTGGTTCTCCCTATTCCTGTTCATCTTCCGCAGAAATTGCAAACTGGGCCAAACAGGAGGTTAAAGGGACTGACTCTCCAAGTGGTGAGAGTGTTAGTAAAGCGTCTGGAATGTTACACCCGAGTACCAGGGGAGGAAAACTGAGACATATTTGAACACATCTCCCGTTCACACGGTTGATCATACTCTGGGTTCCACATGCATGTTTTAGCTGAAGGAAGAATCCCTTAAACCTGGAGAGTTGAGACCCGTGGAATGGGTACCATGCAATATGACTTCAAAGGGTCTTCATTTGCTCACCGAACCTGTCCAATCCTATCACTGCTGCGTTTATGCCCCTGTACACAAGCTTGATTCTCTTTCGGAGACATAGCAATCCATAGGTTTTCAGACACTTACTAGCCAGGTACATTCTTAGGCGTTCAATATGGGGTGTTGTGTCCATTTCGTTTAGCAAGGAGTAGCTCTTGTCTATTACATATTTGGCTTAAGGAACATTATCTGTGCTCATTTCAATCTCTGGTTTTATGCAGCACCCCAACTCACCTTTCCCCTTAAGCAAGCATAAGTTGGTTTTCTAAATTTGAGACCCTGTTCTGTTTTGGAATTCAGTTCCTGTGTAGCCAAGTTTACATTCCGTGTATTAGTGATATCTTATGATGTTTCTTTTTCTGTGTGACTTATTTCAGTTAGAATCATCATACCTGAATCCACTCATTATGCTGCTATGGGCCTGTTGACATAGATTTCATTGCTGAGTGATATTGCATTGTACGTAAGTACCACAACTTCTTTATCCATTTTTTACTTTCAGCCATATTGAACATGTACCGTGAAAGAGGTTCTTGTAAACAGAGGCGTCCCAAACTTTGGGGTGGCTGTGTCTTTTTGATTTTAATTTCCCTAAGCTATAGGACCATAAGTGGAAGTGCCCTAGGCTCTGTTGTTTTGTTTTTTAGATGTTTCAGGAAACACCATACACTTCTCCCGAGTGTCTGTTGGCAATTTACATCCCGCCCATCAGCATAACAAGGCTCCCAGTTCTCCATGGCCTGCCCTGCCTTTCTGGATTTTACACTGTTTTCAGATGGCCCTTTTGACCTGTGGGAAGTGAGACTTCATTGTAGTGCAGATTTCCTTTGCAAGCTTGCTTGCTTGGCCAAAAAGGGCGTATGGGTTTTTCCTGAATATATTCAGGAAAAAACGCATACGCCCTTTTTGGCCAAGTGCATCATTGTGGACGTTCTGCCTCTTTTCCTATTCTTTCAATGCAATTCCAGTCTACCTCCTGAAATCGGTTTCCTGCAATTCTGCCCCGCTTTCAAGTCCTCTTGGCAGCCTTACTTCAGTATATTTTTGGACGATAGCTGTCATTTATAACTCTGCAGGTTTGTGAATTACAGTGCCCCTGAACTCCTTCCTTCAACTCTCTTTCTTGTGACCTGGCCGCAACACCGCAGGATGGCTTCAGGCCCTAATCAGGTTCCGGCACGGCACGCTGAGCCTTTGGTTAATTCCTCTTCCTGGTGGGAAATGAGAGTTAAATTTGCCCGTCCAGACACCTCCAGCTAGTCTCTCATTGGTTCTCGCTATTCCTGTTCATCTTCCGCAGAAATTGCAAACTGGGCCAAACAGGAGGTTAAAGGGACTGACTCTCCAAGTCGGGAGAGTGTTAGTAAAGCATCTGGAATGTTGCACCCGAGTACCAGGGGAGGAAAACTGAGACATATTTGAACACGTCTCCCGTTCACACGGTTGAGCATACTCTGGGTTCCACATGCATGTTTTAGCTGAAGGAAGAATACCTTAAACCTGGAGAGTTGAGACCCGTGTAAAGGGTACCATGCAATATGACTTCAAAGGGTCTTCATTTGCTCACCGAACCTCTCCAATCCTATCACTGCTGCGTTTATGACCCTGTACACACGCTTGATTCTCTTTCCGAGACATAGCAATCCATAGGTTTTAAGATACTTACTAGTCAGGTACATTTTTAGGCTTTTAATATGGGATGTTGAGTCCATTTCGTTGAGCAAGGAGTAGCTCTTGTCTATTATATATTTGGCTTAAGGAACTTTATCTGTGCTCATTTCAATCTCTGGTTTTATGCAGCACCCCAACTCACCTTTCCCCTTAATCAAGCATAATTTGGTTTTCTAAATTTGAGACCCTGTTCTGTTCTGTAATTCAGTTCCTGTGTAGCCAAGTTTACATTCCGTGTATTACTGATATCTTATGATATTTCTTTTTCTGTGTGACTTATTTCAGTTAGAATCATCATACCTGAATCCACTCATTGTGCTGCTAAGGGCCTGATGACATAGATTTCATTGCTGAGTGATATTTCTTTGTAAGTAAATACCACAACTTCTTTATCCATTTTTTAATTTCTGCGATGTTGAACTTGTACTGTAAACGAGGTTCTTGTAAACAGAGGCGTCCCAAACTTTGGGGTGGCTGTGTCTTTTTGATTTTAATTTCCCTAAGCTATAGGACCATAAGTGGAAGTGCCCTAGGCTCTGTTGCTTTGTTTTTTAGATGTTTCAGGAAACACCATACACTTCTCCCGAGTGTCTGTTGGCAATTTACATCCCGCCCATCAGCATAACAAGGCTCCCAGTTCTCCATGGCCTGTCCTGCCTTTCTGGATTTTACACTTTTTTCAGATGGCCCTTTTGACCGGGGGGAAGTGAGACTTCATTGTAGTGCAGATTTCCTTTGCAAGCTTGCTTGGTTGGCCAAAAAGGGCGTATGCGTTTTTTCCTGAATATATTCAGGAAAAAACGCATACGCCCTTTTTGGCCAAGTGCATCATTGTGGACGTTCTGCCTCTTTTCCTATGCTTTCAATGCAATTCCAGTCTACCTCCTGAAATCGGTTTCCTGCAATTCTGCCCCGCTTTCAAGTCCTCTTGGCAGCCTTACTTCAGTATATTTTTGGACGATAGCTGTCATTTATAACTCTGCAGGTTTGTGAATTACAGTGCCCCTGAGCTCCTTTCTTCAACTCGCTTTCTTTTGAGCTGGCCGCAACACCGCAGGATGGCTTCAGGCCCTAATCTGGTTCCGGCACGGCACGCTGAGCCTTTGGTTAATTCCTCTTCCTGGTGGGAAATGAGAGTTAAATTTGCCCGTCCAGACACCTCCAGCTAGTCTCTCATTGGTTCTCCCTATTCCTGTTCATCTTCCGCAGAAATTGCAAACTGGGCCAAACAGGAGGTTAAAGGGACTGACTCTCCAAGTCGGAGAGTGTTAGTAAAGCATCTGGAATGTTGCACCAGAGTTCCAGGATACGAAAACTGAGACATATTTGAACACGTCTCCCGATCACACGGTTGATCATACTCTAGGTTCCACATGCATGTTTTAGCTGAAGGAAGAATACCTTAAACCTGGGTAGTTGAAACCCGTGGAATGGGTGCCATGCAATATGACTTCAAAGGGTCTTCATTTGCTCACCGAACCTCTCCAATCCTATCACTGCTGCGTTTATGCCCCTGTACACACGCTTGATTCTCTTTCGGAGACATAGCAATCCATAGGTTTTAAGATACTTACTAGTCAGGTACATTCTTAGGCGTTTAATATGCGGTGTTGAGTCCATTTCGTTGAGCAAGGAGTAGCTCTTGTCTGTTCCATATTTGGCTTAAGGAACTTTATCTGTGCTCATTTCAATCTCTGGTTTTATGCAGCACCCCAACTCACCTTTCCCCTTAAGCAAGCATAAGTTGGTTTTCTAAATTTGAGACCCTGTTCTGTTCTGTAATTCAGTTCCTGTGTAGCCAAGTTTACATTCCGTGTATTACTGATATCTTATGATGTTTCTTTTTCTGTGTGACTTATTTCAGGTAGAATCATCATACCTGATTCCACTCATTGTGCTGCTAAGGGCCTGATAACATAGATTTCATTGCTGAGTGATATTGCTTTGTAAGTAAACACCACAACTTCTTTATCCATTTTTCACTTTCTGCGATGTTGAACTTGTACTGTAAACGAGGTTCTTGTAAACAGAGCCGTTCCAAACTTTGGGGTGGCTGTGTTTTTGATTTTAATTTCCCTAAGCTATAGGACCATAAGTGGAAGTGCCCTAGGCTCTGTTGCTTTGTTTTTTAGATGTTTCAGGAAACACCATACACTTCTCCCGAGTGTCTGTTGGCAATTTACATCCCGCCATTCAGCATAACAAGGCTCCCAGTTCTCCATGGCCTGCCCTGCCTTTCTGGATTTTACACTGTTTTCAGATGGCCCTTTTGACCTGTGGGAAGTGAGACTTCATTGTAGTGCAGATTTCCTTTGCAAGCTTGCTTGCTTGGCCAAAAAGGGCGTATGGGTTTTTCCTGAATATATTCAGGAAAAAACGCATACGCCCTTTTTGGCCAAGTGCATCATTGTGGACGTTCTGCCTCTTTTCCTATTCTTTCAATGCAATTCCAGTCTACCTCCTGAAATCGGTTTCCTGCAATTCTGCCCCGCTTTCAAGTCCTCTTGGCAGCCTTACTTCAGTATATTTTTGGACGATAGCTGTCATTTATAACTCTGCAGGTTTGTGAATTACAGTGCCCCTGAACTCCTTCCTTCAACTCTCTTTCTTGTGACCTGGCCGCAACACCGCAGGATGGCTTCAGGCCCTAATCAGGTTCCGGCACGGCACGCTGAGCCTTTGGTTAATTCCTCTTCCTGGTGGGAAATGAGAGTTAAATTTGCCCGTCCAGACACCTCCAGCTAGTCTCTCATTGGTTCTCGCTATTCCTGTTCATCTTCCGCAGAAATTGCAAACTGGGCCAAACAGGAGGTTAAAGGGACTGACTCTCCAAGTCGGGAGAGTGTTAGTAAAGCATCTGGAATGTTGCACCCGAGTACCAGGGGAGGAAAACTGAGACATATTTGAACACGTCTCCCGTTCACACGGTTGAGCATACTCTGGGTTCCACATGCATGTTTTAGCTGAAGGAAGAATACCTTAAACCTGGAGAGTTGAGACCCGTGTAAAGGGTACCATGCAATATGACTTCAAAGGGTCTTCATTTGCTCACCGAACCTCTCCAATCCTATCACTGCTGCGTTTATGACCCTGTACACACGCTTGATTCTCTTTCCGAGACATAGCAATCCATAGGTTTTAAGATACTTACTAGTCAGGTACATTTTTAGGCTTTTAATATGGGATGTTGAGTCCATTTCGTTGAGCAAGGAGTAGCTCTTGTCTATTATATATTTGGCTTAAGGAACTTTATCTGTGCTCATTTCAATCTCTGGTTTTATGCAGCACCCCAACTCACCTTTCCCCTTAAGCAAGCATAATTTGGTTTTCTAAATTTGAGACCCTGTTCTGTTCTGTAATTCAGTTCCTGTGTAGCCAAGTTTACATTCCGTGTATTACTGATATCTTATGATGTTTCTTTTTCTGTGTGACTTATTTCAGTTAGAATCATCATACCTGAATCCACTCATTGTGCTGCTAAGGGCCTGATGACATAGATTTCATTGCTGAGTGATATTTCTTTGTAAGTAAATACCACAACTTCTTTATCCATTTTTTAATTTCTGCGATGTTGAACTTGTACTGTAAACGAGGTTCTTGTAAACAGAGGCGTCCCAAACTTTGGGGTGGCTGTGTCTTTTTGATTTTAATTTCCCTAAGCTATAGGACCATAAGTGGAAGTGCCCTAGGCTCTGTTGCTTTGTTTTTTAGATGTTTCAGGAAACACCATACACTTCTCCCAAGTGTCTGTTGGCAATTTACATCCCGCCCATCAGCATAACAAGGCTCCCAGTTCTCCATGGCCTGTCCTGCCTTTCTGGATTTTACACTTTTTTCAGATGGCCCTTTTGACCGGGGGGAAGTGAGACTTCATTGTAGTGCAGATTTCCTTTGCAAGCTTGCTTGGTTGGCCAAAAAGGGCGTATGCGTTTTTTCCTGAATATATTCAGGAAAAAACGCATACGCCCTTTTTGGCCAAGTGCATCATTGTGGACGTTCTGCCTCTTTTCCTATGCTTTCAATGCAATTCCAGTCTACCTCCTGAAATCGGTTTCCTGCAATTCTGCCCCGCTTTCAAGTCCTCTTGGCAGCCTTACTTCAGTATATTTTTGGACGATAGCTGTCATTTATAACTCTGCAGGTTTGTGAATTACAGTGCCCCTGAGCTCCTTTCTTCAACTCGCTTTCTTTTGAGCTGGCCGCAACACCGCAGGATGGCTTCAGGCCCTAATCTGGTTCCGGCACGGCACGCTGAGCCTTTGGTTAATTCCTCTTCCTGGTGGGAAATGAGAGTTAAATTTGCCCGTCCAGACACCTCCAGCTAGTCTCTCATTGGTTCTCCCTATTCCTGTTCATCTTCCGCAGAAATTGCAAACTGGGCCAAACAGGAGGTTAAAGGGACTGACTCTCCAAGTCGGAAAGTGTTAGTAAAGCATCTGGAATGTTGCACCAGAGTTCCAGGATACGAAAACTGAGACATATTTGAACACGTCTCCCGATCACACGGTTGATCATACTCTAGGTTCCACATGCATGTTTTAGCTGAAGGAAGAATACCTTAAACCTGGGTAGTTGAAACCCGTGGAATGGGTGCCATGCAATATGACTTCAAAGGGTCTTCATTTGCTCACCGAACCTCTCCAATCCTATCACTGCTGCGTTTATGCCCCTGTACACACGCTTGATTCTCTTTCGGAGACATAGCAATCCATAGGTTTTAAGATACTTACTAGTCAGGTACATTCTTAGGCGTTTAATATGCGGTGTTGAGTCCATTTCGTTGAGCAAGGAGTAGCTCTTGTCTGTTCCATATTTGGCTTAAGGAACTTTATCTGTGCTCATTTCAATCTCTGGTTTTATGCAGCACCCCAACTCACCTTTCCCCTTAAGCAAGCATAAGTTGGTTTTCTAAATTTGAGACCCTGTTCTGTTCTGTAATTCAGTTCCTGTGTAGCCAAGTTTACATTCCGTGTATTACTGATATCTTATGATGTTTCTTTTTCTGTGTGACTTATTTCAGGTAGAATCATCATACCTGATTCCACTCATTGTGCTGCTAAGGGCCTGATAACATAGATTTCATTGCTGAGTGATATTGCTTTGTAAGTAAACACCACAACTTCTTTATCCATTTTTCACTTTCTGCGATGTTGAACTTGTACTGTAAACGAGGTTCTTGTAAACAGAGCCGTTCCAAACTTTGGGGTGGCTGTGTTTTTGATTTTAATTTCCCTAAGCTATAGGACCATAAGTGGAAGTGCCCTAGGCTCTGTTGCTTTGTTTTTTAGATGTTTCAGGAAACACCATACACTTCTCCCGAGTGTCTGTTGGCAATTTACATCCCGCCATTCAGCATAACAAGGCTCCCAGTTCTCCATGGCCTGTCCTGCCTTTCTGGATTTTACACTTTTTTCAGATGGCCCTTTTGACCGGGTGGAAGTGAGACTTCATTGTAGTGCAGATTTCCTTTGCAAGCTTGCTTGGTTGGCCAAAAAGGGCGTATGCGTTTTTTCCTGAATATATTCAGGAAAAAACGCATACGCCCTTTTTGGCCAAGTGCATCATTGTGGACGTTCTGCCTCTTTTCCTATGCTTTCAATGCAATTCCAGTCTACCTCCTGAAATTGGTTTCCTGCAATTCTGCCCCGCTTTCAAGTCCTCTTGGCAGCCTTACTTCAGTATATTTTTGGACGATAGCTGTCACTTATAACTGTGCAGGTTTGTGAATTACAGTGCCCCTGAGCTCCTTTCTTCAACTCGCTTTCTTTTGAGCTGGCCGCAACACCGCAGGATGGCTTCAGGCCCTAATCTGGTTCCGGCACGGCACGCTGAGCCTTTGGTTATTTCCTCTTCCTGGTGGGAAATGAGAGTTAAATATGCCCATCCAGACACCTCCAGCTAGTCTCTCATTGGTTCTCGCTATTCCTGTTCATCTTCCGCAGAAATTGCAAACTGGGCTAAACAGGAGGTTAAAGGGACTGACTCTCCAAGTCGGGAGAGTGTTAGTAAAGCATCTGGAATGTTGCACCCGAGTACCAAGGGAGGAAAACTGAGACATATTTGAACACGTCTCCCGATCACACGGTTGATCATACTCTGGGTTCCACATGCATGTTTTAGCTGAAGGAAGAATCCCTTAAACCTGGAGAGTTGAGACCCGTGTAATGGGTACCATGCAATATGACTTCAAAGGGTCTTCATTTGCTCACCGAACCTCTCCAATCCTATCACTGCTGTGTTTATGCCCCTGTACACACGCTTGATTCTCTTTTGGAGACATAGCAATCCATAGGTTTTAAGATACTTACTAGTCAGGTACATTCTTAGGCGTTTAATATGGGGTGTTGAGTCCATTTCGTTGAGCAAGGAGTAGCTCTTGTCTATTCCATATTTGGCTTAAGGAACTTTATCTGTGCTCATTTCAATGTCTGGTTTTATGCAGCACCCCAACTCACCTTTCCCCTTAAGCAAGCATAAGTTGGTTTTCTAAATTTGAGACCCTGTTCTGTTTTGGAATTCAGTTCCTGTGTAGCCAAGTTTACATTCCGTGTATTAGTGATATCTTATGATGTTTCTTTTTCTGTGTGACTTATTTCAGTTAGAATCATCGTACCTGAATCCACTCATTATGCTGCTACGGGCCTGATGAAATAGATTTCATTGCTGAGTGATACTGCATTGTGCGTAAGTACCACAAGTTCTTTATCCATTTTTCACTTTCTGTGATATTGAGCTTGTATGGTAAACGAGGTTCTTGTAAACAGAGGCGTCCGAAACTTTGGGGTGGCTGTGTCTTTTTGATTTTAATTTCCCTAAGCTATAGGACCATAAGTGGAAGTGCCCTAGGCTCTGTTGCTTTGTTTTTTAGATGTTTCAGGAAACACCATACACTTCTCCCGAGTGTCTGTAGGCAATTTACATCCCGCCCATCAGCATAACAAGGTTCCCAGTTCTCCATGGCCTGTCCTGCCTTTCTGGCTTTTACACTTTATTCAGATGGCCCTTTTGATCGGGGGGGAAGTGAGACTTCATTGTAGTGCAGATTTCCTTTGCAAGTTTGCTTGGTTGGCCAAAAAGTGCGTATGCGTTTTTTCCTGAATATATTCAGGAAAAAACGCATACGCCCTTTTTGGGCAAGTGCATCATGGTGGACGTTCTGCCTCTTTTCCTATGCTTTCAATGCAATTCCAGTCTACCTCCTGAAATCGGTGTCCTGCAATTCTGCCCCGCTTTCAAGTCCTCTTGGCAGCCTTACTTCAGTATATTTTTGGACGATAGCTGTCATTTATAACTCTGCAGGTTTGAGAATTACAGTGCCCCTGAGCTCCTTTCTTCAACTCGCTTTCTTTTGAGCTGTCCGCAACACCGCAGGATGGCTTCAGGCCCTAATCTGGTTCCGGCACGGCACGCTGAGCCTTTGGTTAATTCCTCTTCCTGGTGGGAAATGAGAGTTAAATTTGCCCGTCCAGACACCTCCAGCTAGTCTCTCATTGGTTCTCCCTATTCCTGTTCATCTTCCGCAGAAATTGCAAACTGGGCCAAACAGGAGGTTAAAGGGACTGACTCTCCAAGTCGGGAGAGTGTTAGTAAAGCATCTGGAATGTTGCACCCGAGTACCAGGATACGAAAACTGAGACATATTTGAACACGTCTCCCGATCACACGGTTGATCATACTCTAGGTTCCACATGCATGTTTTAGCTGAAGGAAGAATACCTTAAACCTGGGTAGTTGAAACCCGTGGAATGGGTACCATGCAATATGACTTCAAAGGGTCTTCATTTGCTCACCGAACCTCTCCAATCCTATCACTGCTGCATTTATGCCCCTGTACACACGCTTGATTCTCTTTCGGAGACATAGCAATCCATAGGTTTTAAGATACTTACTAGTCAGGTACATTCTTAGGCGTTTAATATGCGGTGTTGAGTCCATTTCGTTGAGCAAGGAGTAGCTCTTGTCTGTTCCATATTTGGCTTAAGGAACTTTATCTGTGCTCATTTCAATCTCTGGTTTTATGCAGCACCCCAACTCACCTTTCCCCTTAAGCAAGCATAAGTTGGTTTTCTAAATTTGAGACCCTGTTCTGTTCTGTAATTCAGTTCCTGTGTAGCCAAGTTTACATTCCGTGTATTACTGATATCTTATGATGTTTCTTTTTCTGTGTCACTTATTTCAGGTAGAATCATCATACCTGATTCCACTCATTGTGCTGCTAAGGGCCTGATAACATAGATTTCATTGCTGAGTGATATTGCTTTGTAAGTAAACACCACAACTTCTTTATCCATTTTTCACTTTCTGCGATGTTGAACTTGTACTGTAAACGAGGTTCTTGTAAACAGAGCCGTTCCAAACTTTGGGGTGGCTGTGTTTTTGATTTTAATTTCCCTAAGCTATAGGACCATAAGTGGAAGTGCCCTAGGCTCTGTTGCTTTGTTTTTTCAGATGTTTCAGGAAACACCATACACTTCTCCCGAGTGTCTGTTGGCAATTTACATCCCGCCCATCAGCATAACAAGGCTCCCAGTTCTCCATGGCCTGTCCTGCCTTTCTGGATTTTACACTTTTTTCAGATGGCCCTTTTGACCGGGGGGAAGTGAGACTTCATTGTAGTGCAGATTTCCTTTGCAAGCTTGCTTGGTTGGCCAAAAAGGGCGTATGCGTTTTTTCCTGAATATATTCAGGAAAAAACGCATACGCCCTTTTTGGCCAAGTGCATCATTGTGGACGTTCTGCCTCTTTTCCTATGCTTTCAATGCAATTCCAGTCTACCTCCTGAAATTGGTTTCCTGCAATTCTGTCCCGCTTTCAAGTCCTCTTGGCAGCCTTACTTCAGTATATTTTTGGACGATAGCTGTCATTTATAACTCTGCAGGTTTGTGAATTACAGTGCCCCTGAGCTCCTTTCTTCAACTCGCTTTCTTTTGAGCTGGCCGCAACACCGCAGGATGGCTTCAGGCCCTAATCTGGTTCCGGCACGGCACGCTGAGCCTTTGGTTATTTCCTCTTCCTGGTGGGAAATGAGAGTTAAATATGTCCGTCCAGACACCTCCAGCTAGTCTCTCATTGGTTCTCGCTATTCCTGTTCATCTTCCGCAGAAATTGCAAACTGGGCCAAACAGGAGGTTAAAGGGACTGACTCTCCAAGTCGGGAGAGTGTTAGTAAAGCATCTGGAATGTTGCACCCGAGTACCAAGGGAGGAAAACTGAGACATATTTGAACACGTCTCCCGATCACACGGTTGATCATACTCTGGGTTCCACATGCATGTTTTAGCTGAAGGAAGAATCCCTTAAACCTGGAGAGTTGAGACCCGTGTAATGGGTACCATGCAATATGACTTCAAAGGGTCTTCATTTGCTCACCGAACCTCTCCAATCCTATCACTGCTGCGTTTATGCCCCTGTACACACGCTTGATTCTCTTTTGGAGACATAGCAATCCATAGGTTTTAAGATACTTACTAGTCAGGTACATTCTTAGGCGTTTAATATGGGGTGTTGAGTCCATTTCGTTGAGCAAGGACTAGCTCTTGTCTATTCCATATTTGGCTTAAGGAACTTTATCTGTGCTCATTTCAATCTCTGGTTTTATGCAGCACCCCAACTCACCTTTCCCCTTAAGCAAGCATAAGTTGGTTTTCTAAATTTGAGACCCTGTTCTGTTTTGGAATTCAGTTCCTGTGTAGCCAAGTTTACATTCCGTGTATTAGTGATATCTTATGATGTTTCTTTTTCTGTGTGACTTATTTCAGTTAGAATCATCGTACCTGAATCCACTCATTATGCTGCTACGGGCCTGATGACATAGATTTCATTGCTGAGTGATACTGCATTGTACGTAAGTACCACAATTTCTTTATCCATTTTTCACTTACTGTGATATTGAGCTTGTACGGTAAACGAGGTTCTTGTAAACAGAGGCGTCCGAAACTTTGGGGTGGCTGTGTCTTTTTGATTTTAATTTCCCTAAGCTATAGGACCATAAGTGGAAGTGCCCTAGGCTCTGTTGCTTTGTTTTTTAGATGTTTCAGGAAACACCATACACTTCTCCCGAGTGTCTGTAGGCAATTTACATCCCGCCCATCAGCATAACAAGGTTCCCAGTTCTCCATGGCCTGTCCTGCCTTTCTGGCTTTTACACTTTATTCAGATGGCCCTTTTGATCGGGGGGGAAGTGAGACTTCATTGTAGTGCAGATTTCCTTTGCAAGTTTGCTTGGTTGGCCAAAAAGTGCGTATGCGTTTTTTCCTGAATATATTCAGGAAAAAACGCATACGCCCTTTTTGGGCAAGTGCATCATGGTGGACGTTCTGCCTCTTTTCCTATGCTTTCAATGCAATTCCAGTCTACCTCCTGAAATCGGTGTCCTGCAATTCTGCCCCGCTTTCAAGTCCTCTTGGCAGCCTTACTTCAGTATATTTTTGGACGATAGCTGTCATTTATAACTCTGCAGGTTTGAGAATTACAGTGCCCCTGAGCTCCTTTCTTCAACTCGCTTTCTTTTGAGCTGTCCGCAACACCGCAGGATGGCTTCAGGCCCTAATCTGGTTCCGGCACGGCACGCTGAGCCTTTGGTTAATTCCTCTTCCTGGTGGGAAATGAGAGTTAAATTTGCCCGTCCAGACACCTCCAGCTAGTCTCTCATTGGTTCTCCCTATTCCTGTTCATCTTCCGCAGAAATTGCAAACTGGGCCAAACAGGAGGTTAAAGGGACTGACTCTCCAAGTCGGGAGAGTGTTAGTAAAGCATCTGGAATGTTGCACCCGAGTACCAGGATACGAAAACTGAGACATATTTGAACACGTCTCCCGATCACACGGTTGATCATACTCTAGGTTCCACATGCATGTTTTAGCTGAAGGAAGAATACCTTAAACCTGGGTAGTTGAAACCCGTGGAATGGGTACCATGCAATATGACTTCAAAGGGTCTTCATTTGCTCACCGAACCTCTCCAATCCTATCACTGCTGCATTTATGCCCCTGTACACACGCTTGATTCTCTTTCGGAGACATAGCAATCCATAGGTTTTAAGATACTTACTAGTCAGGTACATTCTTAGGCGTTTAATATGCGGTGTTGAGTCCATTTCGTTGAGCAAGGAGTAGCTCTTGTCTGTTCCATATTTGGCTTAAGGAACTTTATCTGTGCTCATTTCAATCTCTGGTTTTATGCAGCACCCCAACTCACCTTTCCCCTTAAGCAAGCATAAGTTGGTTTTCTAAATTTGAGACCCTGTTCTGTTCTGTAATTCAGTTCCTGTGTAGCCAAGTTTACATTCCGTGTATTACTGATATCTTATGATGTTTCTTTTTCTGTGTCACTTATTTCAGGTAGAATCATCATACCTGATTCCACTCATTGTGCTGCTAAGGGCCTGATAACATAGATTTCATTGCTGAGTGATATTGCTTTGTAAGTAAACACCACAACTTCTTTATCCATTTTTCACTTTCTGCGATGTTGAACTTGTACTGTAAACGAGGTTCTTGTAAACAGAGCCGTTCCAAACTTTGGGGTGGCTGTGTTTTTGATTTTAATTTCCCTAAGCTATAGGACCATAAGTGGAAGTGCCCTAGGCTCTGTTGCTTTGTTTTTTCAGATGTTTCAGGAAACACCATACACTTCTCCCGAGTGTCTGTTGGCAATTTACATCCCGCCATTCAGCATAACAAGGCTCCCAGTTCTCCATGGCCTGTCCTGCCTTTCTGGATTTTACACTTTTTTCAGATGGCCCTTTTGACCGGGGGGAAGTGAGACTTCATTGTAGTGCAGATTTCCTTTGCAAGCTTGCTTGGTTGGCCAAAAAGGGCGTATGCGTTTTTTCCTGAATATATTCAGGAAAAAACGCATACGCCCTTTTTGGCCAAGTGCATCATTGTGGACGTTCTGCCTCTTTTCCTATGCTTTCAATGCAATTCCAGTCTACCTCCTGAAATTGGTTTCCTGCAATTCTGTCCCGCTTTCAAGTCCTCTTGGCAGCCTTACTTCAGTATATTTTTGGACGATAGCTGTCATTTATAACTCTGCAGGTTTGTGAATTACAGTGCCCCTGAGCTCCTTTCTTCAACTCGCTTTCTTTTGAGCTGGCCGCAACACCGCAGGATGGCTTCAGGCCCTAATCTGGTTCCGGCACGGCACGCTGAGCCTTTGGTTATTTCCTCTTCCTGGTGGGAAATGAGAGTTAAATATGTCCGTCCAGACACCTCCAGCTAGTCTCTCATTGGTTCTCGCTATTCCTGTTCATCTTCCGCAGAAATTGCAAACTGGGCCAAACAGGAGGTTAAAGGGACTGACTCTCCAAGTCGGGAGAGTGTTAGTAAAGCATCTGGAATGTTGCACCCGAGTACCAAGGGAGGAAAACTGAGACATATTTGAACACGTCTCCCGATCACACGGTTGATCATACTCTGGGTTCCACATGCATGTTTTAGCTGAAGGAAGAATCCCTTAAACCTGGAGAGTTGAGACCCGTGTAATGGGTACCATGCAATATGACTTCAAAGGGTCTTCATTTGCTCACCGAACCTCTCCAATCCTATCACTGCTGCGTTTATGCCCCTGTACACACGCTTGATTCTCTTTTGGAGACATAGCAATCCATAGGTTTTAAGATACTTACTAGTCAGGTACATTCTTAGGCGTTTAATATGGGGTGTTGAGTCCATTTCGTTGAGCAAGGACTAGCTCTTGTCTATTCCATATTTGGCTTAAGGAACTTTATCTGTGCTCATTTCAATCTCTGGTTTTATGCAGCACCCCAACTCACCTTTCCCCTTAAGCAAGCATAAGTTGGTTTTCTAAATTTGAGACCCTGTTCTGTTTTGGAATTCAGTTCCTGTGTAGCCAAGTTTACATTCCGTGTATTAGTGATATCTTATGATGTTTCTTTTTCTGTGTGACTTATTTCAGTTAGAATCATCGTACCTGAATCCACTCATTATGCTGCTACGGGCCTGATGACATAGATTTCATTGCTGAGTGATACTGCATTGTACGTAAGTACCACAAGTTCTTTATCCATTTTTCACTTACTGTGATATTGAGCTTGTACGGTAAACGAGGTTCTTGTAAACAGAGGCGTCCGAAACTTTGGGGTGGCTGTGTCTTTTTGATTTTAATTTCCCTAAGCTATAGGACTATAAGTGGAAGTGCCCTAGGCTCTGTTGCTTTGTTTTTTAGATGTTTCAGGAAACACCAT
Organism: Pseudorca crassidens; assembly: GCF_039906515.1. Classification (NCBI taxonomy): domain Eukaryota; kingdom Metazoa; phylum Chordata; class Mammalia; order Artiodactyla; family Delphinidae; genus Pseudorca; species Pseudorca crassidens. The sequence continues at coordinate 186,100,988 of NC_090297.1, forward strand.
ACACTTCTCCCGAGTGTCTGTTGGCAATTTACATCCCGCCCATCAGCATAACAAGGTTCCCAGTTCTCCATGGCCTGTCCTGCCTTTCTGGCTTTTACACTTTATTCAGATGGCCCTTTTGATCGGGGGGGAAGTGAGACTTCATTGTAGTGCAGATTTCCTTTGCAAGTTTGCTTGGTTGGCCAAAAAGTGCGTATGCGTTTTTTCCTGAATATATTCAGGAAAAAACGCATACGCCCTTTTTGGCCAAGTGCATCATGGTGGACGTTCTGCCTCTTTTCCTATGCTTTCAATGCAATTCCAGTCTACCTCCTGAAATCGGTTTCCTGCAATTCTGCCCCGCTTTCAAGTCCTCTTGGCAGCCTTACTTCAGTATATTTTTGGACGATAGCTGTCATTTATAACTCTGCAGGTTTGTGAATTACAGTGCCCCTGAGCTCCTTTCTTCAACTCGCTCTCTTTTGAGCTGGCCGCAACACCGCAGGATTGCTTCAGGCTCTAATCTGGTTCCGGCACGGCACGCTGAGCCTTTGGTTATTTCCTCTTCCTGGTGGGAAATGAGAGTTAAATTTGCCCGTCCAGACACCTCCAGCTAGTCTCTCATTGGTTCTCCCTATTCCTGTTCATCTTCCGCAGAAATTGCAAACTGGGCCAAACAGGAGGTTAAAGGCGCTGACTCTCCAAGTCGGGAGAGTGTTAGTAAAGTGTCTGGAATGTTGCACCCGAGTACCAGGGGAGGAAAACTGAGACATATTTGAACACGTCTCCCGATCACACGGTTGATCATACTCTGGGTTCCACATGCATGTTTTAGCTGAAGGAAGAATCCCTTAAACGTGGAGAGTTGAGACCCGTGGAATGGGTACCATGCAATATGACTTCAAAGGGTCTTCATTTGCTCACCGAACCTCTCCAATCCTATCACTGCTGCGTTTATGACCCTGTACACACGCTTGATTCTCTTTCCGAGACATAGCAATCCATAGGTTTTAAGATACTTACTAGTCAGGTACATTTTTTGGCATTTAATATGGGATGTTGAGTCCATTTCGTTGAGCAAGGAGTAGCTCTTGTCTATTATATATTTGGCTTAAGGAACTGTATCTGTGCTCATTTCAATCTCTGGTTTTATGCAGCACCGCAACTCACCTTTCCCCTTAAGCAAGCATAAGTTGGTTTTCTAAATTTGAGACCCTGTTCTGTTCTGTAATTCAGTTCCTGTGTAGCCAAGTTTACATTCCGTGTATTACTGATATCTTATGATGTTTCTTATTCTGTGTGACTTATTTCAGTTAGGATCATCGTACCTGAATCCACTCATTGTGCTGTTAAGGGCCTGATGACATAGATTTCATTGCTGAGTGATATTGCTTTGTAAGTAAATACCACAACTTGTTTATCCATTTTTCACTTTCTGCGATGTTGAACTTGTATTGTAAACGAGGTTCTTGTAAACAGAGGCGTCCCAAACTTTGGGGTGGCTGTGTCTTTTTGATTTTAATTTCCCTAAGCTATAGGACCATAAGTGGAAGTGCCCTAAGCTCTGTTGCTTTGTTTTTTAGATGTTTCAGGAAACACCATACACTTCTCCCGAGTGACTGTTGGCAATTTACATCCCGCCTATCAGCATAACAAGGCTCCCAGTTCTCCATGGCCTGTCCTGCCTTTCTGGATTTTACACTTTTTTCAGATGGCCCTTTTGACCGGGGGGAAGTGAGACTTCATTGTAGTGCAGATTTCCTTTGCAAGCTTGCTTGGTTGGCCAAAAAGGGCGTATGCGTTTTTTCCTGAATATATTCAGGAAAAAACGCATACGCCCTTTTTGGCCAAGTGCATCATTGTGGACGTTCTGCCTCTTTTCCTATGCTTTCAATGCAATTCCAGTCTACCTCCTGAAATCGGTTTCTTGCAATTCTGCCCCGCTTTCAAGTCCTCTTGGCAGCCTTACTTCAGTATATTTTTGCACAATAGCTGTCATTTATAACTCTGCAGGTTTGTGAATTACAGTGCCCCTGAGCTCCTTTCTTCAACTCGCTTTCTTTTGAGCTGTCCGCAACACCGAAGGATGGCTTCAGGCCCTAATCTGGTTCTGGCACGGCACGCTGAGCCTTTGGTTATTTCCTCTTCCTGGTGGGAAATGAGAGTTAAATTTGCCCATCCAGACACCTCCAGCTAGTCTCTCATTGGTTCTCGCTATTCCTGTTCATCTTCCGCAGAAATTGCAAACTGGGCCAAACAGGAGGTTAAAGGGACTGACTCTCCAAGTCGGGAGAGTGTTAGTAAAGCATCTGGAATGTTGCACCCGAGTACCAGGATACGAAAACTGAGACATATTTGAACACGTCTCCCGATCACATGGTTGATCATACTCTAGGTTCCACATGCATGTTTTAGCTGAAGGAAGAATACCTTAAACCTGGGTAGTTGAAACCCGTGGAATGGGTACCATGCAATATGACTTCAAAGGGTCTTCATTTGCTCACCGAACCTCTCCAATCCTATCACTGCTGCGTTTATGCCCCTGTACACACGCTTGATTCTCTTTTGGAGACATAGCAATCCATAGGTTTTAAGATACTTACTAGTCAGGTACATTCTTAGGCGTTTAATATGGGGTGTTGAGTCCATTTCGTTGAGCAAGGAGTAGCTCTTGTCTATTCCATATTTGGCTTAAGGAACTTTATCTGTGCTCATTTCAATGTCTGGTTTTATGCAGCACCCCAACTCACCTTTCCCCTTAAGCAAGCATAAGTTGGTTTTCTAAATTTGAGACCCTGTTCTGTTTTGGAATTCAGTTCCTGTGTAGCCAAGTTTACATTCCGTGTATTAGTGATATCTTATGATGTTTCTTTTTCGGTGTGACTTATTTCAGTTAGAATCATCGTACCTGAATCCACTCATTATGCTGCTAAGGGCCTGATGACATAGATTTCATTGCTGAGTGATATTGCTTTGTAAGTAAATACCACATCTTCTTTATGCATTTTTCACTTTCTGCGATGTTGAACTTGTACTGTAAACGAGGTTCTTGTAAACAGAGGCGTCCCAAACTTTGGGGGGGCTGTGTCTTTTTGATTTTAATTTCCCTAATCTATAGGACCATAAGTGGAAGTGCCCTAGGCTCTGTTGCTTTGTTTTTTAGATGTTTCAGGAAACACCATACACTTTTCGCAAGTGTCTGTTGGCAATTTACATCCTGCCCATCAGCATAACAAGGCTCCCAGTTCTCCATGGCCTGTCCTGCCTTTCTGGATTTTACACTTTTTTCAGATGGCCCTTTTGACCGGGGGGCAGTGAGACTTCATTGTAGTGCAGATTTCCTTTGCAAGCTTGCTTGGTTGGCCAAAAAGGGCGTATGCGTCTTTTCCTGAATATATTCAGGAAAAAACGCATACGCCCTTTTTGGCCAAGTGCATCATTGTGGACGTTCTGCCTCTTTTCCTATGATTTCAATGCAATTCCAGTCTACCTCCTGAAATCGGTTTCCTGCAATTCTGCCCCGCTTTCAAGTCCTCTTGGCAGCCTTACTTCAGTATATTTTTGGACGATAGCTGTCATTTATAAGTCTGCAGGTTTGTGAATTACAGTGCCCCTGAGCTCCTTTCTTCAACTCGCTTTCTTTTGAGCTGGCCGCAACACCGCAGGATGGCTTCAGGCCCTAATCTTGTTCCGGCATGGCACGCTGAGCCTTTGGTTATTTCCTCTTCCTCGTGGGAAATGAGAGTTAAATTTGCCCGTCCAGACACGTCCAGCTAGTCTCTCATTGGTTCTCCCTATTCCTGTTCATCTTCCGCAGAAATTGCAAACTGGGCCAAACAGGAGGTTAAAGGCACTGACTCTCCAAGTGGGGAGAGTGTTAGTAAAGCGTCTGGAATGTTGCACCCGAGTACCAGGGGAGGAAAACTGAGACATATTTGAACACGTCTCCCGTTCACACGGTTGATCATACTCTGGGTTCCACATGCATGTTTTAGCTGAAGGAAGAATACCTTAAACCTGGAGAGTTGAGACCCGTGTAATGGTTACAATGCAATATGACTTCAAAGGGTATTCATTTGCTCACCGAACCTCTCCAATCCTATCACTGCTGCGTTTATGCCCCTGTACACACGCTTGATTCTCTTTTGGAGACAGAGCAATCCATAGGTTTTAAGATACTTACCAGTCAGGTACATTCTTAGGCGTTTAATATGGGGTGTTGAGTCCATTTCATTGAGCAAGGAGTAGCTCTTGTCTATTCCATATTTGGCTTAAGGAACTTTATCTGTGCTCATTTCAATCTCTGGTTTTATGCAGCACCCCAACTCCCCTTTCCCCTTAAGCAAGCATAAGTTGCTTTTCTAAATTTGAGACCGTGTTCTGTTTTGTAATTCAGTTCCTGTGTAGCCAAGTTTACATTCCGTGTATTAGTGATATCTTATGATGTTTCTTTTTCTGTGTGACTTATTTCAGTTAGAATCATTGTATCTGAATCCACTCATTATGCTGCTACGGGCCTGATGACATAGATTTCATTGCTGAGTGATACTGCATTGTACGTAAGTACCACAACTTCTTTATCCATTTTTCACTTTCTGCGATATTGAACTTGTACCGTAAACGAGGTTCTTGTAAACAGAGCCGTCCCAAACTTTAGGGTGGCTGTGTCTCTTTGATTTTAATTTCCCTAAGCTATAGGACCATAAGTGGAAGTGCCCTAGGCTCTGTTGCTTTGGTTTTTAGATGTTTCAGGAAAAAACATACACTTCTCCCAAGTGGCTGTTGGAAATTTACATCCCGTCCATCAGCATAACAAGGCTCCCAATTCTCCATGGCCTGTCCTGCCTTTCTGGATTTTACACTTTTTTCAGATGGCCCTTTTGACCGGGGGGAAGTGAGTCTTCATTGTAGTGCAGATTTCCTTTGCAAGATTGCTTGGTTGGCCAAAAAGGGCGTATGCGTTTTTTCCTGAATATATTCAGGAAAAAACGCATACGCCCTTTTTGGCCAAGTGCATCATTGTGGACGTTCTGCCTCTTTTCCTATGCTTTAAATGCAATTCCAGTCTACCTCCTGAAATTGGTTTCCTGCAATTCTGCCCCGCTTTCAAGTCCTCTTGGCAGCCTTACTTCAGTATATTTTTGGACGATAGCTGTCATTTATAACTCTGCAGGTTTGTGAATTACAGTGTCCCTGAGCTCCTTTCTTCAACTCGCTTTCTTGTGAGCTGGCCGCAAAACCGCAGGATTGCTTCAGGCCCTAATCTGGTTCCGGCACGGCACGCTGAGCCTTTGGTTAATTCCTCTTCCTGTTGGGAAATGAGAGTTTAATTTGCCCGTCCAGACACCTCCAGCTAGTCTCTCATTGGTTCTCCCTATTCCTGTTCATCTTCCACAGAAATTGCACACTGGGCCAAACAGGAGGTTAAAGGCACTGACTCTCCAAGTGGGGAGAGTGTTAGTAAAGCGTCTGGAATGTTGCACCCGAGTACCAGGGGACGAAAACTGAGACATATTTGAACACGTCTCCCGATCACACGGTTGATCATACTCTGAGTTCCACATGCATGTTTTAGCTGAAGGAAGAATCCCTTAAACCTGGAGAGTTGAGACCCGTGGAATGGGTACCATGCAATATGACTTCAAAGGGTCTTCATTTGCTCACCGAACCTCTCCAATCCTATCACTGCTACGTTTATGCCCCTGTACACATGCTTGATTCTCTTTTGGAGACATAGCAATCCATAGGTTTTAAGATACTTACTAGTCAGGTACATTCTTAGGCGTTTAATATGGGGTGTTGAGTCCATTTCGTTGAGCAAGGAGTAGCTCTTGTCTATTCCATATTTGGGTTAAGGAACTTTATCTGTGCTCATTTCAATCTCTGGTTTTATGCAGCACCCCAACTCACCTTTCCCCTTAAGCAAGCATAAGTTGGTTTTCTAAATTTGAGACCCTGTTCTGTTCTGTAATTCAGTTCCTGTGTAGCCAAGTTTACATTCCGTGTATTAGTGATATCTTATGATGTTTCTTTTTCTGTGTGACTTATTTCAGTTAGAATCATCGTACCTGAATCCACTCATTATGCTGCTACGGGCCTGATGACATAGATTTCATTGCTGAGTGATACTGCATTGTACGTAAGTACCACAAGTTCTGTATCCATTTTTCACTTTCTGTGATATTGAACTTGTACGGTAACCGAGGTTCTTGTAAACAGAGGCGTCCCAAACTTTGGGGTGGCTGTGTCTTTTTGATTTTAATTTCCCTAAGCTATAGGACCATAAGTGGAAGTGCCCTAGGCTCTGTTGCTTTGTTTTTTAGATGTTTCAGGAAACACCATACACTTCTCCCGAGTGTCTGTTGGCAATTTACATCCCGCCCATCAGCATAACAAGGCTCCCAGTTCTCCATGGCCTGTCCTGCCTTTCTGGATTTTACACTTTTTTCAGATGGCCCTTTTGACCGGGGGGAAGTGAGACTTCATTGTAGTGCAGATTTCCTTTGCAAGTTTGCTTGGTTGGCCAAAAAGGGCGTATGCGTTTTTTCCTGAATATATTCAGGAAAAAACGCATACGCCCTTTTTGGCCAAGTGCATCATTGTGGACGTTCTGCCTCTTTTCCTATGCTTTCAATGCAATTCCAGTCTACCTCCTGAAATCGGTTTCCTGCAATTCTGCCCCGCTTTCAAGTCCTCTTGACAGCCTTACTTCAGTATATTTTTGGACGATAGCTGTCATTTATAAGTCTGCAGGTTTGTGAATTACAGTGCCCCTGAGCTCCTTTCTTCAACTCGCTTTCTTTTGAGCTGGCCGCAACACCGCAGGATGGCTTCAGGCCCTAATCTGGTTCCGGCACGGCACGCTGAGCCTTTGGTTAATTCCTCTTCCTGGTGGGAAATGAGAGTTAAATTTGTCCGTCCAGACACCTCCAGCTAGTCTCTCATTGGTTCTCCCTATTCCTGTTCATCTTCCGCAGAAATTGCAAACTGGGCCAAACAGGAGGTTAAAGGGACTGACTCTCCAAGTCGGGAGAGTGTTAGTAAAGCGTCTGGAAAGTTGCACCCGAGTACCAGGGTACGAAAACTGAGACATATTTGAACACGTCTCCCAATCACATGGTTGATCATACTCTACGTTCCACATGCATGTTTTAGCTGAAGGAAGAATACCTTAAACCTGGAGAGTTGATACTCGTGGAATGGGTACCATGCAATATGTCTTCAAAGGGTTTTCATTTGCTCACCGAACCTCTCCAATCCTATCACTGCTGCGTTTATGCCCCTGTACACACGCTTCATTCACTTTTGGAGACATAGCAATCCATAGGTTTTAAGATACTTACTTGTCAGGTACATTCTGAGGCGTTTAATATGGGGTGTTGAGTCCATTTCGTTGAGCAAGGAGTAGCTCTTGTCTATTCCATATTTGGCTTAAGGAACTTTATCTGTGCTCATTTCAATCTCTGGTTTTATGCAGCACCCCAACTCACCTTTCCCCTTAAGCAAGCATAAGTTGGTTTTCTAAATTTGAGACCCTGTTCTGTTCTGTAATTCAGTTCCTGTGTAGCCAATTTTACATTCCGTGTATTACTGATATCTTATGATGTTTCTTTTTCTGTGTGACTTATTTCAGTTAGAATCATCATACCTGAATCCACTCATTGTGCTGCTAAGGGCCTGATGACATAGATTTCATTGCTGAGTGATATTGCTTTGTAAGTAAATACCACAACTTCGTTATCCATTTTTCACTTTCTGCGATGTTGAACTTGTACTGTAAACGAGGTTCTTGTAAACAGAGGCGTCCCAAACTTTGGGGTGGCTGTGTCTTTTTGATTTTAATTTCCCTAATCTATAGGACCATAAGTGGAAGTGCCCTAGGCTCTGTTGCTTTGTTTTTTAGGTGTTTCAGGAAACACCATACACTTCTCGCAAGTGTCTGTTGGCAATTTACATCCTGCCCATCAGCATAACAAGGCTCCCAGTTCTCCATGGCCTGTCCTGCCTTTCTGGATTTTACACTTTTTTCAGATGGCCCTTTTGACCGGGGGGCAGTGAGACTTCATTGTAGTGCAGATTTCCTTTGCAAGCTTGCTTGGTTGGCCAAAAAGGGCGTATGCGTCTTTTCCTGAATATATTCAGGAAAAAACGCATACGCCCTTTTTGGCCAAGTGCATCATTGTGGACGTTCTGCCTCTTTTCCTATGCTTTCAATGCAATTCCAGTCTACCTCCTGAAATCGGTTTCCTGCAATTCTGCCCCGCTTTCAAGTCCTCTTGGCAGCCTTACTTCAGTATATTTTTGGACGATAGCTGTCATTTATAAGTCTGCAGGTTTGTGAATTACAGTGCCCCTGAGCTCCTTTCTTCAACTCGCTTTCTTTTGAGCTGGCCGCAACACCGCAGGATGGCTTCAGGCCCTAATCTTGTTCCGGCATGGCACGCTGAGCCTTTGGTTATTTCCTCTTCCTGGTGGGAAATGAGAGTTAAATTTGCCCGTCCAGACACCTCCAGCTAGTCTCTCATTGGTTCTCCCTATTCCTGTTCATCTTCCGCAGAAATTGCAAACTGGGCCAAACAGGAGGTTAAAGGCGCTGACTCTCCAAGTGGGGAGAGTGTTAGTAAAGCGTCTGGAATGTTGCACCCGAGTACCAGGGGAGGAAAACTGAGACATATTTGAACACGTCTCCCGTTCACACGGTTGATCATACTCTGGGTTCCACATGCATGTTTTAGCTGAAGGAAGAATACCTTAAACCTGGAGAGTTGAGACCCGTGTAATGGTTACAATGCAATATGACTTCAAAGGGTATTCATTTGCTCACCGAACCTCTCCAATCCTATCACTGCTGCGTTTATGCCCCTGTACACACGCTTGATTCTCTTTTGGAGACAGAGCAATCCATAGGTTTTAAGATACTTACCAGTCCGGTACATTCTTAGGTGTTTAATATGGGGTGTTGAGTCCATTTCATTGAGCAAGGAGTAGCTCTTGTCTATTCCATATTTGGCTTAAGGAACTTTATCTGTGCTCATTTCAATCTCTGGTTTTATGCAGCACCCCAACTCCCCTTTCCCCTTAAGCAAGCATAAGTTGCTTTTCTAAATTTGAGACCGTGTTCTGTTTTGTAATTCAGTTCCTGTGTAGCCAAGTTTACATTCCGTGTATTAGTGATATCTTATGATGTTTCTTTTTCTGTGTGACTTATTTCAGTTAGAATCATTGTATCTGAATCCACTCATTATGCTGCTACGGGCCTGATGACATAGATTTCATTGCTGAGTGATACTGCATTGTACGTAAGTACCACAACTTCTTTATAAATTTTTCACTTTCTGCGGTATTGAACTTGTACCGTAAACGAGGTTCTTGTAAACAGAGGCGTCCCAAACTTTGGGGTGGCTGTGTCTCTTTGATTTTAATTTCCCTAAGCTATAGGACCATAAGTGGAAGTGCCCTAGGCTCTGTTGCTTTGGTTTTTAGATGTTTCAGGAAACAACATACACTTCTCCCAAGTGGCTGTTGGAAATTTACATCCCGCCCATCAGCATAACAAGGCTCCCAGTTCTCCATGGCCTGTCCTGCCTTTCTGGATTTTACACTTTTTTCAGATGGCCCTTTTGACCGGGGGGAAGTGAGTCTTCATTGTAGTGCAGATTTCCTTTGCAAGATTGCTTGGTTGGCCAAAAAGGGCGTATGCGTTTTTTCCTGAATATATTCAGGAAAAAACGCATACGCCCTTTTTGGCCAAGTGCATCATTGTGGACGTTCTGCCTCTTTTCCTATGCTTTCAATGCAATTCCAGTCTACGTCCTGAAATCGGTTTCCTGCAATTCTGCCCCGCTTTCAAGTCCTCTTGGCAGCCTTACTTCAGTATATTTTTGGATGATAGCTGTCATTTATAACTCTGCAGGTTTCTGAATTACAGTGTCCCTGAGCTCCTTTCTTCAACTCGCTTTCTTGTGAGCTGACCACAACACCGCAGGATGTCTTCAGGCCCTAATCTGGTTCCGGCACGGCACGCTGAACCTTTGGTTAATTCCTCTTCCTGGTGGGAAATGAGAGTTAAATTTGCCCGTTCAGACACCTCCAGCTCGTCTCTCATTGGTTCTCCCTATTCCTCTTCATCTTCCGCAGAAATTGCAAACTGGGCCAAACAGGAGGTTAAAGGCGCTGACTCTCCAAGTCGGGAGAATTTTAGTAAAGCGTCTGGAATGTTGCACCCGAGTACCAGGGTACGAAAACTGAGACATATTTGAACACGTCTCCCGATCACATGGTTGATCATACTCTAGGTTCCACATGCATGTTTTAGCTGAAGGAAGAATACCTTAAACCTGGGTACTTGAAACCTATGGAATGGGTACCATGCAATATGACTTCGAAGGGTCTTCATTTGCTCACCGAACCTCTCCAATCCTATCACTGCTGCGTTTATGCCCCTGTACACACGCTTGATTCTCTTTTGGAGACATAGCAATCCATAGGTTTTAAGATACTTACTAGTCAGGTACATTCTTAGGCGTTTAATATGGGGTGTTGAGTCCATTTCGTTGAGCAAGGAGTAGCTCTTGTCTATTCCATATTTGGCTTAAGGAACTTTATCTGTGCTCATTTCAATGTCTGGTTTTATGCAGCACCCCAACTCACCTTTCCCCTTAAGCAAGCATAAGTTGGTTTTCTAAATTTGAGACCCTGTTCTGTTTTGGAATTCAGTTCCTGTGTAGCCAAGTTTACATTCCGTGTATTAGTGATATCTTATGATGTTTCTTTTTCGGTGTGACTTATTTCAGTTAGAATCATCGTACCTGAATCCACTCATTATGCTGCTAAGGGCCTGATGACATAGATTTCATTGCTGAGTGATATTGCTTTGTAAGTAAATACCACATCTTCTTTATGCATTTTTCACTTTCTGCGATGTTGAACTTGTACTGTAAACGAGGTTCTTGTAAACAGAGGCGTCCCAAACTTTGGGGGGGCTGTGTCTTTTTGATTTTAATTTCCCTAATCTATAGGACCATAAGTGGAAGTGCCCTAGGCTCTGTTGCTTTGTTTTTTAGATGTTTCAGGAAACACCATACACTTTTCGCAAGTGTCTGTTGGCAATTTACATCCTGCCCATCAGCATAACAAGGCTCCCAGTTCTCCATGGCCTGTCCTGCCTTTCTGGATTTTACACTTTTTTCAGATGGCCCTTTTGACCGGGGGGCAGTGAGACTTCATTGTAGTGCAGATTTCCTTTGCAAGCTTGCTTGGTTGGCCAAAAAGGGCGTATGCGTCTTTTCCTGAATATATTCAGGAAAAAACGCATACGCCCTTTTTGGCCAAGTGCATCATTGTGGACGTTCTGCCTCTTTTCCTATGATTTCAATGCAATTCCAGTCTACCTCCTGAAATCGGTTTCCTGCAATTCTGCCCCGCTTTCAAGTCCTCTTGGCAGCCTTACTTCAGTATATTTTTGGACGATAGCTGTCATTTATAAGTCTGCAGGTTTGTGAATTACAGTGCCCCTGAGCTCCTTTCTTCAACTCGCTTTCTTTTGAGCTGGCCGCAACACCGCAGGATGGCTTCAGGCCCTAATCTTGTTCCGGCATGGCACGCTGAGCCTTTGGTTATTTCCTCTTCCTCGTGGGAAATGAGAGTTAAATTTGCCCGTCCAGACACGTCCAGCTAGTCTCTCATTGGTTCTCCCTATTCCTGTTCATCTTCCGCAGAAATTGCAAACTGGGCCAAACAGGAGGTTAAAGGCACTGACTCTCCAAGTGGGGAGAGTGTTAGTAAAGCGTCTGGAATGTTGCACCCGAGTACCAGGGGAGGAAAACTGAGACATATTTGAACACGTCTCCCGTTCACACGGTTGATCATACTCTGGGTTCCACATGCATGTTTTAGCTGAAGGAAGAATACCTTAAACCTGGAGAGTTGAGACCCGTGTAATGGTTACAATGCAATATGACTTCAAAGGGTATTCATTTGCTCACCGAACCTCTCCAATCCTATCACTGCTGCGTTTATGCCCCTGTACACACGCTTGATTCTCTTTTGGAGACAGAGCAATCCATAGGTTTTAAGATACTTACCAGTCAGGTACATTCTTAGGCGTTTAATATGGGGTGTTGAGTCCATTTCATTGAGCAAGGAGTAGCTCTTGTCTATTCCATATTTGGCTTAAGGAACTTTATCTGTGCTCATTTCAATCTCTGGTTTTATGCAGCACCCCAACTCCCCTTTCCCCTTAAGCAAGCATAAGTTGCTTTTCTAAATTTGAGACCGTGTTCTGTTTTGTAATTCAGTTCCTGTGTAGCCAAGTTTACATTCCGTGTATTAGTGATATCTTATGATGTTTCTTTTTCTGTGTGACTTATTTCAGTTAGAATCATTGTATCTGAATCCACTCATTATGCTGCTACGGGCCTGATGACATAGATTTCATTGCTGAGTGATACTGCATTGTACGTAAGTACCACAACTTCTTTATCCATTTTTCACTTTCTGCGATATTGAACTTGTACCGTAAACGAGGTTCTTGTAAACAGAGCCGTCCCAAACTTTAGGGTGGCTGTGTCTCTTTGATTTTAATTTCCCTAAGTTATAGGACCATAAGTGGAAGTGCCCTAGGCTCTGTTGCTTTGGTTTTTAGATGTTTCAGGAAAAAACATACACTTCTCCCAAGTGGCTGTTGGAAATTTACATCCCGTCCATCAGCATAACAAGGCTCCCAATTCTCCATGGCCTGTCCTGCCTTTCTGGATTTTACACTTTTTTCAGATGGCCCTTTTGACCGGGGGGAAGTGAGTCTTCATTGTAGTGCAGATTTCCTTTGCAAGATTGCTTGGTTGGCCAAAAAGGGCGTATGCGTTTTTTCCTGAATATATTCAGGAAAAAACGCATACGCCCTTTTTGGCCAAGTGCATCATTGTGGACGTTCTGCCTCTTTTCCTATGCTTTCAATGCAATTCCAGTCTACCTCCTGAAATCGGTTTCCTGCAATTCTGCCCCGCTTTCAAGTCCTCTTGGCAGCCTTACTTCAGTATATTTTTGGACGATAGCTGTCATTTATAACTCTGCAGGTTTGTGAATTACAGTGCCCCTGAGCTCCTTTCTTCAACTCGCTTTCTTGTGAGCTGGCCGAAACACCACAGGATGTCTTCAGGCCCTAATCTGTGTCCGGCACGGCACGCTGAACCTTTGGTTAATTCCTCTTCCTGGTGGGAAATGAGAGTTAAATTTGCCCGTTCAGACACCTCCAGCTCGTCTCTCATTGGTTCTCCCTATTCCTGTTCATCTTCCGCAGAAATTGCAAACTGGGCCAAACAGGAGGTTAAAGGCGCTGACTCTCCAAGTCGGGAGAGTTATAGTAAAGCGTCTGGAATGTTGAACCCGAGTACCAGGGTACGAAAACTGAGACATATTTGAACACGTCTCCCGATCACATGGTTGATCATACTCTAGGTTCCACATGCATGTTTTAGCTGAAGGAAGAATACCTTAAACCTGGGTACTTGAAACCCATGGAATGGGTACCATGCAATATGACTTCAAAGGGTCTTCATTTGCTCACCGAACCTCTCCAATCCTATCACTGCTGCGTTTATGCCCCTGTACACCTGCTTGATTCTCTTTTGGAGACATAGCAATCCATAGGTTTAAAATACTTACTAGTCAGGTACATTCTTAGGCGTTTAATATGGGGTGTTGAGTCCATTTCGTTGAGCAAGGAGTAGCTCTTGTCTATTCCATATTTGGCTTAAGGAACTTTATCTGTGCTCATTTCAATGTCTGGTTTTATGCAGCACCCCAACTCACCTTTCCCCTTAAGCAAGCATAAGTTGGTTTTCTAAATTTGAGACCCTGTTCTGTTTTGGAATTCAGTTCCTGTGTAGCCAAGTTTACATTCCGTGTATTAGTGATATCTTATGATGTTTCTTTTTCTGTGTGACTTATTTCAGTTAGAATCATCGTACCTGAATCCACTCATTATGCTGCTACGGGCCTGATGAAATAGATTTCATTGCTGAGTGATACTGCATTGTGCGTAAGTACCACAAGTTCTTTATCCATTTTTCACTTTCTGTGATATTGAACTTGTATGGTAAATGAGGTTCTTGTAACCAGAGGCGTCCCAAACTTTGGGGTGGCTGTGTCTTTTTGATTTTAATTTCCCTAAGCTATAGGACCATAAGTGGAAGTGCCCTAGGCTCTGTTGCTTTGTTTTTTAGATGTTTCAGGAAACACCATACACTTCTCCCGAGTTTCTGTTGGCAATTTACATCCCGCCCATCAGCATAACAAGGCTCCCAGTTCTCCATGGCCTGTCCTGCCTTTCTGGATTTTACACTTTTTTCAGATGGCCCTTTTGACCGGGGGGAAGTGAGACTTCATTGTAGTGCAGATTTCCTTTGCAAGTTTGCTTGGTTGGCCAAAAAGGGCGTATGCGTTTTTTCCTGAATATATTCAGGAAAAAACGCATACGCCCTTTTTGGCCAAGTGCATCATTGTGGACGTTCTGCCTCTTTTCCTATGCTTTCAATGCAATTCCAGTCTACCTCCTGAAATCGGTTTCCTGCAATTCTGCCCCGCTTTCAAGTCCTCTTGGCAGCCTTTCTTCAGTATATTTTTGGACGATAGCTGTCATTTATAAGTCTGCAGGTTTGTGAATTACAGTGCCCCTGAGCTCCTTTCTTTAACTCGCTTTCTTTTGAGCTGGCCGCAACACTGCAGGATGGCTTCAGGCTCTAATCTGGTTCCGGCACGGCATGCTGAGCCTTTGGTTAATTCCTCTTCCTGATGGGAAATGAGAGTTAAATTTGCCCGTCCAAACACCTCCAGCTAGTCTCTCATTGGTTCTCCCTATTCCTGTTCATCTTCCGCAGAATTTTCAAACTGGGCTAAACAGGAGGTTAAAGGCACTGACTCTCCACGTCGGGAGAGTGTTAGTAAAGCGTCTGGAATGTTGCACCCGAGTACCAGGGTACCGAAACTGAGACATATTTGAACACGTCTCCCGATCACATGGTTGATCATACTGTTGGTTCCACATGCATGTTTTAGCTGAAGGAAGAATACCTTAAACCTGGGTAGTTGAAACCCGTGGAATGGGTACCATGCAATGTGACTTCAAAGGGTCTTCATTTGCTCACCGAACCTCTCCAATCCTATCACTGCTGCGTTTATGCCCCTGTACACATGCTTGATTCTCTTTCGGAGACATAGCAATCCATAGGTTTAAAATACTTACTAGTCAGGTACATTCTTAGGCGTTTAATATGCGGTGTTGAGTCCATTTCGTTGAGCAAGGAGTAGCTCTTGTCTATTCCATATTTGGCTTAAGGAACTTTATCTGTGCTCATTTCAATCTCTGGTTTTATGCAGCACCCCAACTCACCCTTACCCTTAAGCAAGCATAAGTTGGTTTTCTAAATTTGAGACCCTGTTCTGTTCTGTAATTCAGTTCCTGTGTAGCCAATTTTACATTCCGTGTATTACTGATATCTTATGATGTTTCTTTTTCTGTGTGACTTATTTTAGTTAGAATCATCATACCTGAATCCACTCATTGTGCTGCTAAGGGCCTGATGACATAGATTTCATTGCTGAGTGATATTGCTTTGTAAGTAAATACCACAACTTCTTTATGCATTTTTCACTTTCTGCGATGTTGAACTTGTACTGTAAACGAGGTTCTTGTAAACAGAGGCGTCCCAAACTTTGGGGTGGCTGTGTCTTTTTGATTTTAATTTCCCTAATCTATAGGACCATAAGTGGAAGTGCCCTAGGCTCTGTTGCTTTGTTTTTTAGATGTTTCAGGAAACACCATACACTTCTCCTGAGTGTCTGTTGGCAATATACATCCCGCCCATCAGCATAACAAGGCTCCCAGTTCTCCATGGCCTGTCCTGCCTTTCTGGATTTTACACGTTTTTCAGATGGCCCTTTTACCGGGAGGAAGTGAGACTTCATTGTAGTGCACATTTCCTTTGCAAGTTTGCTTGGTTGGCCAAAAAGGGCGTATGCGTTTTTTTCCTGAATATATTCAGGAAAAAACGCATACGCCCTTTTTGGCCAAGTGCATCATGGTGGACGTTCTGCCTCTTTTCCTATGCTTTCAATGCAATTCCAGTCTACCTCCTGAAATCGGTTTCCTGCAATTCTGCCCCGCTTTCAAGTCCTCTTGGCAGCCTTACTTCAGTATATTTTTGGACGATAGCTGTCATTTATAACTCTGCAGGTTTGTGAATTACAGTGCCCCTGAGCTCCTTTCTTCAATTCGTTTTCTTGTGACCTGGCCAAACACCGCAGGATGGCTTCAGGCCCTAATCTGGTTCCGCCGCGGCACAGTGAGCCTTTGGTTAATTCCTCTTCCTGGTGGGAAATGAGAGTTAAATTTGCCCGTCCAGACACCTCCAGCTAGTCTCTCATTGGTTCTCGCTATTCCTGTTCATCTTCCGCAGAAATTGCAAACTGGGCCAAACAGGAGGTTAAAGGCACTGACTCTCCAAGTCGGGAGAGTGTTAGTAAAGCGTGTGGAATGTTGCACCCGAGTACCACAGGAGGAAAACTGGGACATATTTGAACACGTCTCCCGTTCACACGGTTGATCATACTCTGGGTTCCACATGCATGTTTTAGCTGAAGGAAGAATCCCTGAAACCTGGAGAGTTAAGACCCGTGGAATGGGTACCATGCAATATGACTTCAAAGGGTCTTCATTTGGTCACCGAACCTCTCCAATCCTATCACTGCTGTGTTTATGCCCCTGTACACATGCTTGATTCTCTTTTGGAGACATAGGAATCCCTAGGTTTTAAGATACTTACTAGTCAGGTACATTCTTAGGCGTTTAATATGGGGTGTTGAGTCCATTTCGTTGAGCAAGGAGTAGCTCTTGTCTATTCCATATTTGGCTTAAGGAAATTTATCTGTGCTCATTTCAATCTCTGGTTTTATGCAGCACCCCAACTCACCTTTCCCCTTAAGCAAGCATAAGTTGGTTTTCTAAATTTGAGACCCTGTTCTGTTTTGGAATTCAGTTCCTGTGTAGCCAAGTTTACATTCCGTGTATTAGTGATATCTTATGATGTTTCTTTTTCTGTGTGACTTATTTCAGTTAGAATCATCGTACCTGAATCCACTCATTATGCTGCTACGGGCCTGAAGACATAGATTTCATTGCTGAGTGATACTGCATTGTACGTAAGTACCACAAGTTCTTTATCCATTTTTCACTTTCTGTGATATTGAACTTGTATGGTAAACGAGGTTCTTGTAAACAGAGGCGTCCCAAACTTTGGGGTGGCTGTGTCTTTTTGATTTTAATTTCCCTAAGCTATAGGACCATAAGTGGAAGTGCCCTAGGCTCTGTTGCTTTGTTTTTTAGATGTTTCAGGAAACACCATACACTTCTCCCAAGTGGCTGTTGGCAATTAACATCCCGCCCATCAGCATAACAAGGCTCCCAGTTCTCCATGGCCTGTCCTGCCTTTCTGGATTTTACAGTTTTTTCAGATGGCCCTTTTGACCGGGGGGAAGTGAGACTTCATTGTAGTGCAGATTTCCTTTGCAAGCTTGCTTGGTTGGCCAAAAAGGGCGTATGCGTTTCTTCCTGAATATATTCAGGAAAAAACGCATACGCCCTTTTTCGCCAAGTGCATCATGGTGGACGTTCTGCCTCTTTTCCTATGCTTTCAATGCAATTCTAGTCTACCTCCTGAAATCGGTTTCCTGCAATTCTGCCCCGCTTTCAAGTCCTCTTGGCAGCCTTACTTCAGTATATTTTTGGACGATAACTGTCATTTATAAGTCTGCAGGTTTGTGAATTACAGTGCCCTTGAGCTCCTTTCTTCAACTCGCTTTCTTGTGACCTGGCCGCAACACCGCAGGATGGCTTCAGGCCCTAATCCGGTTCCGGCACGGCACGCTGAGCCTTTGGTTAATTCCTCTTCCTGGTGGGAAATGAGAGTTAAATTTGCCCGTCCAGACACCTCCAGCTAGTCTCTCATTGGTTCTCGCTATTCCTGTTCATCTTCCACAGAAATTGCAAACTGGGCCAAACAGGAGGTTAAAGGGACTGACTCTCCAAGTCGGGAGAGTGTTAGTAAAGCGTCTAGAATGTTGCACCCGAGTACCAGCGTACGAAAACTGAGACATATTTGAACACGTCTCCCGATCACATGGTTGATCATACTCTAGGTTCCACATGCATGTTTTAGCTGAAGGAAGAATACCTTAAACCTGGGTAGTTGAAACCCGTGGAATGGGTACCATGCAATATGACTTCAAAGGGTCTTCATTTGCTCACCGAACCTCTCCAATCCTATCACTGCTGCGTTTATGCCCCTGTACACATGCTTGATTCTCTTTCGGAGACATAGCAATCCGTAGGTTTTAAGATACTTACTAGTCACGTACAGTCTTAGGCGTTTAATATGGGGTGTTGAGTCCATTTCGTTGAGCAAGGAGTAGCTCTTGTCTATTCCATATTTGGCTTAAGGAACTTTATCTGTGCTCATTTCAATCTCTGGTTTTATGCAGCACCTCAACTCAACTTTCCCCTTAAGCAAGCATAAGTTGGTTTTCTCAATTTGAGACCCTGTTCTGTTCTGTAATTCAGTTCCTGTGTAGCTAAGTTTACATTCCATGTATTACTGATATCTTATGATGTTTCTTTTTCTGTGTGACTTATTTCAGTTAGAATCATCATAACTGAATCCACTCATTGTGCTGCTAAGGGCCTGATGACATAGATTTCATTGCTGAGTGATATTGCTTTGTAAGTAAATACCACAACTTCTTTATCCATTTTTCACTTTCTGTGATGTTGAACTTGTACTGTAAACGAGGTTCTTTTAAACAGAGGCGTCCCAAACTTTGGGGTGGCTGTGTCTTTTTGATTTTAATTTCCCTAAGCTATAGGACCATAAGTGGAAGTGCCCTAGGCTCTGTTGCTTTGATTTTTAGATGTTTCAGGAAACACCATACACTTCTCCCGAGTGTCTGTTGGCAATTTACATCCCACCCATCAGCATAACAAGGCTCCCAGTTCTCCATGGCCTGTCCTGCCTTTCTGGATTTTACACTTTTTTCACATGGCCCTTTTGACCGGGGGGAAGTGAGACTTCATTGTAGTGCAGATTTCCTTTGCAAGCTTGCTTGGTTGGCCAAAAAGGGCGTATGCGTTTTTTCCTGAATATATTCAGGAAAAAACGCATACGCCCTTTTTGGCCAAGTGCATCATTGTGGACGTTCTGCCTCTTTTCCTATGCTTTCAATGCAATTCCAGTCTACCTCCTGAAATCGGTTTCCTGCAATTCTGCCCCGCTTTCAAGTCCTCTTGGCAGCCTTACTTCAGTATATTTTTGGACGATAGCTGTCATTTATAACTCTGCAGGTTTGTGAATTACAGTGCCCCTGAGCTCCTTTCTTCAACTCGCTTTCTTGTGACCTGGCCGCAACACCACAGGATGGCTTCAGGCCCTAATCTGGTTCCGGCACGGCACGCTGAGCCTTTGGTTAATTCCTCTTCCTGGTGGGAAATGAGAGTTAAATTTGCCCGTCCAGACACCTCCAGCTAGTCTCTCATTGGTTCTCGCTATTCCTGTTCATCTTCCGCAGAAATTGCAAACTGGGCCAAACAGGAGGTTAAAGGCGCTGACTCTCCAAGTGGGGAGAGTGTTAGTAAAGCGTCTGGAATGTTGCACCCGAGTACCAGGGGAGGAAAACTGAGACATATTTGAACACGTCTCCCGTTCACACGGTTGATCCTACTCTGGGTTCCACATGCATGTTTTAGCTGAAGGAAGAATACCGTAAACCTGGAGAGTTGAGACCCGTGGAATGGGTACCATGCAATATGACTTCAAAGGGTCTTCATTTGCTCACCGAACCTCTCCAATCCTATCACTGCTGCGTTTATGCCCCTGTACACACGCTTGATTCTCTTCTGGAGACATAGCAATCCATAGGTTTTAAGATACTTACTAGTCAGGTACATTCTTAGGCGTTTAATATGCGGTGTTGAGTCCATTTCGTTGAGCAAGGAGTAGCTCTTGTCTATTCCATATTTGGCTTAAGGAACTTTATCTGTGCTCATTTCGATCTCTGGTTTTATGCAGCACCCCAACTCACCTTTACCCTTAAGCAAGCATAAATTGGTTTTCTAAATTTGAGACCCTGTTCTGTTCTGTAATTCAGTTCCTGTGTAGCCAAGTTTACATTCCGTGTATTACTGATATCTTATGATGATTCTTTTTCTGTGTGACTTATTTCAGTTAGAATCATCATACCTGAATCCACTCATTGTGCTGCTACGGGCCTGATGACATAGATTTCATTGCTGAGTGATATTGCTTTGTAAGTAAATACCACAACTTCTTTATCCATTTTTCACTTTCTGCGATGTTTAACTTGTACTGTAAACGAGGTTCTTGTAAACAGAGGCGTCCCAAACTTTGGGGTGGCTGTGTCTTTTTGATTTTAATTTCCCTAAGCTATAGGACCATAAGTGGAAGTGCCCTAGGCTCTGTTGCTTTGTTTTTTAGATGTTTCAGGAAACACCATACACTTCTCCCGAGTGTCTGTTGGCAATTTACATCCCGCCCATCAGCATAACAAGGCTCCCAGTTCTCCATGGCCTGTCCTGCCTTTCTGGATTTTACACTTTTTTCAGATGGCCCTTTTGATCGGGGGGAAGTGAGACTTCACTGTACTGCAGATTTCCTTTGCAAGATTGCTTGGTTGGCCAAAAAGGGCGTATGCGTTTTTTCCTGAATATATTCAGGAAAAAACACATACGCCCTTTTTGGCCAAGTGCATCATTGTGGACGTTCTGCCTCTTTTCCTATGCTTTCAATGCAATTCCAGTCTACCTCCTGAAATCGGTTTCCTGCAATTCTGCCCCGCTTTCAAGTCCTCTTGGCAGCCTTACTTCAGTATATTTTTGGACGATAGCTGTCATTTATAACTCTGCAGGTTTGTGAATTACAGTGCCCCTGAGCTCCTTTCTTCAACTCGCTTTCTTGTGACCTAGCCGCAACACCGCAGGATGGCTTCAGGCCCTAATCTGGTTCCGGCACGGCACGCTGAGCCTTTGGTTAATTCCTCTTCCTGATGGGAAATGAGAGTTAAATTTGCCCGTCCAGACACCTCCAGCTAGTCTCTCATTGGTTCTCGCTATTCCTGTTCATCTTCCGCAGAAATTGCAAACTGGGCCAAACAGGAGGTTAAAGGGACTGACTCTCCAAGTCGGGAGAGTGTTAGTAAAGCGTCTGGAATGTTGCACCCGAGTACCAGGGTACGAAAACTGAGACATATTTGAACACGTCTCCCGATCACATGGTTGATCATACTCTAGGTTCCACATGCATGTTTTAGCTGAAGGAAGAATACCTTAAACCTGGAGAGTTGAGACCCATGTAATGGGTACAATGCAATATGACTTCAAAGGGTATTCATTTGCTCACCGAACCTCTCCAATCCTATCACTGCTGCGTTTATGCCCCTGTACACACGCTTGATTCGTTTTTGGAGACAGAGCAATCCATAGGTTTTAAGATACTTACCAGTCAGGTACATTCTTAGGCGTTTAATATGGGGTGTTGAGTCCATTTCATTGAGCAAGGAGTAGCTCTTGTCTATTCCATATTTGGCTTAAGGAACTTTATCTGTGCTCATTTCAATCTCTGGTTTTATGCAGCACCCCAACTCCCCTTTCCCCTTAAGCAAGCATAAGTTGCTTTTCTAAATTTGAGACCCTGTTCTGTTTTGTAATTCAGTTCCTGTGTAGCCAAGTTTACATTCCGTGTATTAGTGATATCTTATGATGTTTCTTTTTCTGTGTGACTTATTTCAGTTAGAATCATCGTATCTGAATCCACTCATTATGCTGCTACGGGCCTGATGACATAGATTTCATTGCTGAGTGATACTGCATTGGACGTAAGTACCACAACTTCTTTATCCATTTTTCACTTTCTGCGGTATTGAACTTGTACCGTAAACGAGGTTCTTGTAAACAGAGCCGTCCCAAACTTTAGGGTGGCTGTGTCTCTTTGATTTTAATTTCCCTAAGCTATAGGACCATAAGTGGAAGTGCCCTCGGCTCTGTTGCTTTGGTTTTTAGATGTTTCAGGAAACAACATACACTTCTCCCAAGTGGCTGTTGGCAATTTACATCCCGCCCATCAGCATAACAAGGCTCCCAGTTCTCCATGGCCTGTCCTGCCTTTCTGGATTTTACACTTTTTTCAGATGGCCCTTTTGACCGGGGGGAAGTGAGTCTTCATTGTAGTGCAGATTTCCTTTGCAAGATTGCTTGGTTGGCCGTAAAGGGCGTATGCGTTTTTTCCTGAATATATTCAGGAAAAAACGCATACGCACTTTTTGGCCAAGTGCATCATTGTGGACGTTCTGCCTCTTTTCCTATGCTTTCAATGCAATTCCAGTCTACCTCCTGAAATCGGTTTCCTGCAATTCTGCCCCACTTTCAAGTCCTCTTGGCAGCCTTACTTCAGTATATTTTTGGACGATAGCTGTCATTTATAACTCTGCATGTTTGTGAATTACAGTGCCCCTGAGCTCCTTTCTTCAACTCGCTTTCTTGTGAGCTGGCCGAAACACCACAGGATGTCTTCAGGCCCTAATCTGGGTCCAGCACGGCACGCTGAACCTTTGGTTAATTCCTCTTCCTGGTGGGAAATGAGAGTTAAATTTGCCCGTTCAGACACCTCCAGCTCGTCTCTCATTGGTTCTCCCTATTCCTGTTCATCTTCCGCAGAAATTGCAAACTGGGCCAAACAGGAGGTTAAAGGCGCTGACTCTCCAAGTCGGGAGAGTTTTAGTAAAGCGTCTGGAATGTTGAACCCGAGTACCAGGGTACGAAAACTGAGACATATTTGAACACGTCTCCCGATCACATGGTTGATCATACTCTAGGTTCCACATGCATGTTTTAGCTGAAGGAAGAATACCTTAAACCTGGGTACTTGAAACCCATGGAATGGGTACCATGCAATATGACTTCAAAGGGTCTTCATTTGCTCACCGAACCTCTCCAATCCTATCACTGCTGCGTTTATGCCCCTGTACACATGCTTGATTCTCTTTTGGAGACATAGCAATCCATAGGTTTAAAATACTTACTAGTCAGGTACATTCTTAGGCGTTTAATATGCGGTGTTGAGTCCATTTCGTTGAGCAAGGAGTAGCTCTTGTCTATTCCATATTTGGCTTAAGGAACTTTATCTGTGCTCATTTCAATGTCTGGTTTTATGCAGCACCCCAACTCACCTTTCCCCTTAAGCAAGCATAAGTTGGTTTTCTAAATTTGAGACCCTGTTCTGTTTTGGAATTCAGGTCCTGTGTAGCCAAGTTTACATTCCGTGTATTAGTGATATCTTATGATGTTTCTTTTTCTGTGTGACTTATTTCAGTTAGAATCATCGTACCTGAATCCACTCATTATGCTGCTACGGGCCTGATGACATAGATTTCATTGCTGAGTGATACTGCATTGTACGTAAGTACCACAAGTTCTTTATCCATTTTTCACTTTCTGTGATATTGAACTTGTATGGTAAACGAGGTTCGTGTAAACAGAGGCGTCCCAAACTTTGGGGTGGCTGTGTCTTTTTGATTTTAATTTCCCTAAGCTATAGGACCATAATTGGAAGTGCCCTAGGCTCTGTTGCTTTGTTTTTTAGATGTTTCAGGAAACACCATACACTTCTCCCGAGTGTCTGTTGGCAATTTACATCCCGCCCATCAGCATAACAAGGCTCCCAGTTCTCCATGGCCTGTCCTGCCTTTCTGGATTTTACACTTTTTTCAGATGGCCCTTTTGACCGGGGGGAAGTGAGACTTCACTGTACTGCAGATTTCCTTTGCAAGATTGCTTGGTTGGCCAAAAAGTGCGTATGCGTTTTTTCCTGAATATATTCAGGAAAAAACGCATACGCCCTTTTTGGCCAAGTGCATCATTGTGGACGTTCTGCCTCTTTTCCTATGCTTTCAATGCAATTCCAGTCTACCTCCTGAAATCGGTTTCCTGCAATTCTGCCCCACTTTCAAGTCCTCTTGGCAGCCTTACTTCAGTATATTTTTGGACGATAGCTGTCATTTATAACTCTGCAGGTTTGTGAATTACAGTGCCCCAGAGCTCCTTTCTTCAACTCGCTTTCTTGTGACCTGGCCGCAACACCGCAGGATGGCTTCAGGCCCTAATCTGGTTCCGGCACGGCACGCTGAGCCTTTGGTTAATTCCTCTTCCTGGTGGGAAATGAGAGTTAAATTTGCCCGTCCAGACACCTCCAGCTAGTCTCTCATTGGTTCTCGCTATTCCTGTTCATCTTCCGCAGAAATTGCAAACTGGGCCAAACAGGAGGTTAAAGGGACTGACTCTCCAAGTCGGGAGAGTGTTAGTAAAGCGTCTGGAATGTTGCACCCGAGTACCAGGGTACGAAAACTGAGACATATTTGAACACGTCTCCCGATCACATGGTTGATCATACTCTAGGTTCCACATGCATGTTTTAGCTGAAGGAAGAATACCTTAAACCTGAGTAGTTGAAACCCGTGGAATGGGTACCATGCAATATGACTTCAAAGGGTCTTCATTTGCTCACCGAACCTCTCCAATCCTATCACTGCTGCGTTTATGCCCCTGTACACATGCTTGATTCTCTTTCGGAGACATAGCAATCCATAGGTTTTAAGATACTTACTAGTCAGGTACATTCTTAGGCGTTTAAGATGCGGTGTTGAGTCCATTTCGTTGAGCAAGGAGTAGCTCTTGTCTATTCCATATTTGGCTTAAGGAACTTTATCTGTGCTCATTTCGATCTCTGGTTTTATGCAGCACCCCAACTCACCTTTACCCTTAAGCAAGCATAAGTTGGTTTTCTAAATTTGAGACCCTGTTCTGTTCTGTAATTCAGTTCCTTTGTAGCCAAGTTTACATTCCGTGTATTACTGATATCTTATGATGTTTCTTTTTCTGTGTGACTTATTTCAGTTAGAATCATCATACCTGAATCCACTCATTGTGCTGCTAAGGGCCTGATGACATAGATTTCATTGCTGAGTGATATTGCTTTGTAAGTAAATACCACAACTTCTTTATCCATTTTTCACTTTCTGCGATGTTGAACTTGTACTGTAAACGAGGTTCTTGTAAACAGAGGCGTCCCAAACTTTGGGGTGGCTGTGTCTCTTTGATTTTAATTTCCCTAAGCTATAGGACCATAAGTGGAAGTGCCCTAGGCTCTGTTGCTTTGGTTTTTAGATGTTTCAGGAAACAAGATACACTTCTCCCAAGTGGCTGTTGGAAATTTACATCCCGCCCATCAGCATAACAAGGCTCCCAGTTCTCCATGGCCTGTCCTGCCTTTCTGGATTTTACACTTTTTTCAGATGGCCCTTTTGACCGGGGGGAAGTGAGTCTTCATTGTAGTGCAGATTTCCTTTGCAAGATTGCTTGGTTGGCCAAAAAGGGCGTATGCGTTTTTTCCTGAATATATTCAGGAAAAAACGCATACGCCCTTTTTGGCCAAGTGCATCATTGTGGACGTTCTGCCTCTTTTCCTATGCTTTCAATGCAATTCCAGTCTACCTCCTGAAATCGGTTTCCTGCAATTCTGCCCCGCTTTCAAGTCCTCTTGGCAGCCTTACTTCAGTATATTTTTGGACGATAGCTGTCATTTATAACTCTGCAGGTTTGTGAATTACAGTGCCCCTGAGCTCCTTTCTTCAACTCGCTTTCTTGTGAGCTGACCACAACACCGCAGGATGTCTTCAGGCCCTAATCTGGTTCCGGCACGGCACGCTGAACCTTTGGTTAATTCCTCTTCCTGGTGGGAAATGAGAGTTAAATTTGCCCGTTCAGACACCTCCAGCTCGTCTCTCATTGGTTCTCCCTATTCCTCTTCATCTTCCGCAGAAATTGCAAACTGGGCCAAACAGGAGGTTAAAGGCGCTGACTCTCCAAGTGGGGAGAGTGTTAGTAAAGCGTCTGGAATGTTGCACCCGAGTACCAGAGGAGGAAAACTGAGACATTTGAACACGTCTCCCGTTCACATGGTTGATCATACTCTGGGTTCCACATGCATGTTTTAGCTGAAGGAAGAATACCTTAAACCTGGGTACTTGAAACCCATGAATGGGTACCATGCAATATGACTTCAAAGGGTCTTCATTTGCTCACCGAACCTCTCCAATCCTATCACTGCTGCGTTTATGCCCCTGTACACATGCTTGATTCTCTTTCGGAGACATAGCAATCCATAGGTTTTAAGATACTTACTAGTCAGGTACATTCTTAGGCGTTTAATATGCGGTGTTGAGTCCATTTCGTTGAGCAAGGAGTAGCTCTTTTCTATTCCATATTTGTCTTAAGGAACTTTATCTGTGCTCATTTCAATCTCTGGTTTTATGCAGCACCCCAACTCTCCTTTACCCTTAAGCAAGCATAAGTTGGTTTTCTAAATTTGAGACCCTGTTCTGTTCTGTAATTCAGTTCCTGTGTAGCCAAGTTTACATTCCGTGTATTACTGATATCTTATGATGTTTCTTTTTCTGTGTGACTTATTTCAGTTAGAATCATCATACCTGAATCCACTCATTGTGCTGCTAAGGGCCTCATGACATAGATTTCATTGCTGAGGGATATTGCTTTGTAAGTAAATACCACAACTTCTTTATCCATTTTTCACTTTCTGCAATGTTGAACTTGTACTGTAAACGAGGTTCTTGTAAACAGAGGCGTCCCAAACTTTGGGGTGGCTGTGTCTTTTTGATTTTAATTTCCCTAAGCTATAGGACCATAAGTGGAAGTGCCCTAGGCTCTGTTGCTTTGTTTTTTAGATGTTTCAGGAAACACCATACACTTCTCCCGAGTGTCTGTTGGCAATTTACATCCCGCCCATCAGCATAACAAGGCTCCCAGTTCTCCATGGCCTGTCCTGCCTTTCTGGATTTTACACTTTTTTCAGATGGCCCTTTTGACCGGGGGGAAGTGAGACTTCATTGTAGTGCAGATTTCCTTTGCAAGCTTGCTTGGTTGGCCAAAAAGGGCGTATGCGTTTTTTCCTGAATATATTCAGGAAAAAACGCATACGCCCTTTTTGGCCAAGTGCATCATTGTGGACGTTCTGCCTCTTTTCCTATGCTTTCAATGCAATTCCAGTCTACCTCCTGAAATCGGTTTCCTGCAATTCTGCCCCACTTTCAAGTCCTCTTGGCAGCCTTACTTCAGTATATTTTTGGACGATAGCTGTCATTTATAAGTCTGCAGGTTTGTGAATTACAGTGCCCCTGAGCTCCTTTCTTCAACTCGCTTTCTTTTGAGCTGGCCGCAACACCGCAGGATGGCTTCAGGCCCTAATCTTGTTCCGGCATGGCACGCTGAGCCTTTGGTTATTTCCTCTTCCTGGTGGGAAATGAGAGTTAAATTTGCCCGTCCAGACACCTCCAGCTAGTCTCTCATTGGTTCTCCCTATTCCTGTTCATCTTCCGCAGAAATTGCAAACTGGGCCAAACAGGAGGTTAAAGGCGCTGACTCTCCAAGTGGGGAGAGTGTTAGTAAAGTGTCTGGAATGTTGCACCCGAGTACCAGGGGAGGAAAACTGAGACATATTTGAACACGTCTCCCGTTCACACGGTTGATCATACTCTGGGTTCCACATGCATGTTTTAGCTGAAGGAAGAATACCTTAAACCTGGAGAGTTGAGACCCATGTAATGGGTACAATGCAATATGACTTCAAAGGGTATTCATTTGCTCACCGAACCTCTCCAATCCTATCACTGCTGCGTTTATGCCCCTGTACACACGCTTGATTCGTTTTTGGAGACAGAGCAATCCATAGGTTTTAAGATACTTACCAGTCAGGTACATTCTTAGGCGTTTAATATGGGGTGTTGAGTCCATTTCGTTGAGCAAGGAGTAGCTCTTGTCTATTCCATATTTGGCTTAAGGAACTTTATCTGTGCTCATTTCAATGTCTGGTTTTATGCAGCACCCCAACTCACCTTTCCCCTTAAGCAAGCATAAGTTGCTTTTCTAAATTTGAGACCCTGTTCTGTTTTGGAATTCAGTTCCTGTGTAGCCAAGTTTACATTCCGTGTATTACTGATATCTTATGATGTTTCTTTTTCTGTGTGACTTATTTCAGTTAGAATCATCGTATCTGAATCCAGTCATTATGCTGCTACGGGCCTGATGACATAGATTTCATTGCTGAGTGATACTGCATTGTACGTAAGTACCACAACTTCTTTATCCATTTTTCACTTTCTGCGGTATTGAACTTGTACCGTAAACGAGGTTCTTGTAAACAGAGCCGTCCCAAACTTTGGGGTGGCTGTGTCTCTTTGATTTTAATTTCCCTAAGCTATAGGACCATAAGTGGAAGTGCCCTAGGCTCTGTTGCTTTGGTTTTTAGATGTTTCAGGAAACAAGATACACTTCTCCCAAGTGGCTGTTGGAAATTTACATCCCGCCCATCAGCATAACAAGGCTCCCAGTTCTCCATGGCCTGTCCTGCCTTTCTGGATTTTACACTTTTTTCAGATGGCCCTTTTGACCGGGGGGAAGTGAGTCTTCATTGTAGTGCAGATTTCCTTTGCAAGATTGCTTGGTTGGCCAAAAAGGGCGTATGCGTTTTTTCCTGAATATATTCAGGAAAAAACGCATACGCCCTTTTTGGCCAAGTGCATCATTGTGGACGTTCTGACTCTTTTCCTATGTTTTCAATGCAATTCCAGTCTACCTCCTGAAATCGGTTTCCTGCAATTCTGCCCCGCTTTCAAGTCCTCTTGGCAGCCTTACTTCAGTATATTTTTGGACGACAGCTGTCATTTATAACTCTGCAGGTTTGTGAATTACAGTGCCCCTGAGCTCCTTTCTTCAACTCGCTTTCTTGTGAGCTGACCACAACACCGCAGGATGTCTTCAGGCCCTAATCTGGTTCCGGCACGGCACGCTGAACCTTTGGTTAATTCCTCTTCCTGGTGGGAAATGAGAGTTAAATTTGCCCGTTCAGACACCTCCAGCTCGTCTCTCATTGGTTCTCCCTATTCCTCTTCATCTTCCGCAGAAATTGCAAACTGGGCCAAACAGGAGGTTAAAGGCGCTGACTCTCCAAGTCGGGAGAGTTATAGTAAAGCGTCTGGAATGTTGCACCCGAGTACCAGGGTACGAAAACTGAGACATATTTGAACACGTCTCCCGATCACATGGTTGATCATACTCTAGGTTCCACATGCATGTTTTAGCTGAAGGAAGAATACCTTAAACCTGGGTACTTGAAACCCATGAATGGGTACCATGCAATATGACTTCAAAGGGTCTTCATTTGCTCACCGAACCTCTCCAATCCTATCACTGCTGCGTTTATGCCCCTGTACACATGCTTGATTCTCTTTCGGAGACATAGCAATCCATAGGTTTTAAGATACTTACTAGTCAGGTACATTCTTAGGCGTTTAATATGCGGTGTTGAGTCCATTTCGTTGAGCAAGGAGTAGCTCTTTTCTATTCCATATTTGTCTTAAGGAACTTTATCTGTGCTCATTTCAATCTCTGGTTTTATGCAGCACCCCAACTCTCCTTTACCCTTAAGCAAGCATAAGTTGGTTTTCTAAATTTGAGACCCTGTTCTGTTCTGTAATTCAGTTCCTGTGTAGCCAAGTTTACATTCCGTGTATTACTGATATCTTATGATGTTTCTTTTTCTGTGTGACTTATTTCAGTTAGAATCATCATACCTGAATCCACTCATTGTGCTGCTAAGGGCCTGATGACATAGATTTCATTGCTGAGGGATATTGCTTTGTATGTAAATACCACAACTTCTTTATCCATTTTTCACTTTCTGCAATGTTGAACTTGTACTGTAAACGAGGTTCTTGTAAACAGAGGCGTCCCAAACTTTGGGGTGGCTGTGTCTTTTTGATTTTAATTTCCCTAAGCTATAGGACCATAAGTGGAAGTGCCCTAGGCTCTGTTGCTTTGTTTTTTAGATGTTTCAGGAAACACCATACACTTCTCCCGAGTGTCTGTTGGCAATTTACATCCCGCCCATCAGCATAACAAGGCTCCCAGTTCTCCATGGCCTGTCCTGCCTTTCTGGATTTTACACTTTTTTCAGATGGCCCTTTTGACCGGGGGGAAGTGAGACTTCATTGTAGTGCAGATTTCCTTTGCAAGCTTGCTTGGTTGGCCAAAAAGGGCGTATGCGTTTTTTCCTGAATATATTCAGGAAAAAACGCATACGCCCTTTTTGGCCAAGTACATCATTGTGGACGTTCTGCCTCTTTTCCTATGCTTTCAATGCAATTCCAGTCTACCTCCTGAAATCGGTTTCCTGCAATTCTGCCCCACTTTCAAGTCCTCTTGGCAGCCTTACTTCAGTATATTTTTGGACGATAGCTGTCATTTATAACTCTGCAGGTTTGTGAATTACAGTGCCCCTGAGCTCCTTTCTTCAACTCTCTTTCTTTTGAGCTGGCCGCAACACCGCAGGATGGCTTCAGGCCCTAATCTGGTTCCGGCATGGCACGCTGAGCCTTTGGTTATTTCCTCTTCCTGGTGGGAAATGAGAGTTAAATTTGCCCGTCCAGACACCTCCAGCTAGTCTCTCATTGGTTCTCCCTATTCCTGTTCATCTTCCGCAGAAATTGCAAACTGGACCAAACAGGAGGTTAAAGGCGCTGACTCTCCAAGTGGGGAGAGTGTTAGTAAAGCGTCTGGAATGTTGCACCCGAGTACCAGGGGAGGAAAACTGAGACATATTTGAACACGTCTCCCGATCACACGGTTGATCATACTGTGGGTTCCACAGGCATGTTTTAGCTGAAGGAAGAATACCTTAAACCTGGAGAGTTGAGACCCGTGTAATGGGTACAATGCAATATGACTTCAAAGGGTATTCATTTGCTCACCGAACCTCTCCAATCCTATCACTGCTGCGTTTATGCCCCTGTACACACGCTTGATTCTCTTTTGGAGACAGAGCAATCCATAGGTTTTAAGATACTTACCAGTCAGGTACATTCTTAGGCGTTTAATATGGGGTGTTGAGTCCATTTCGTTGAGCAAGGAGTAGCTCTTGTCTATTCCATATTTGGCTTAAGGAACTTTATCTGTGCTCATTTCAATGTCTGGTTTTATGCAGCACCCCAACTCACCTTTCCCCTTAAGCAAGCATAAGTTGCTTTTCTAAATTTGAGACCCTGTTCTGTTTTGGAATTCAGTTCCTGTGTAGCCAAGTTTACATTCCGTGTATTACTGATATCTTATGATGTTTCTTTTTCTGTGTGACTTATTTCAGTTAGAATCATCGTACCTGAATCCACTCATTATGCTGCTACGGGCCTGATGACATAGATTTCATTGCTGAGTGATACTGCATTGTACGTAAGTACCACAAGTTCTTTATCCATTTTTCACTTTCTGTGATATTGAACTTGTACGGTAAATGAGGTTCTTGTAACCAGAGGCGTCCCAAACTTTGGGGTGGCTGTGTCTTTTCGATTTTAATTTCCCTAATCTATAGGACCATAAGTGGAAGAGCCCTAGGCTCTGTTGCTTTGTTTTTTAGATGTTTCAGGAAACACCATACACTTCTCCCGAGTGTCTGTTGGCAATTTACATCCCGCCCATCAGCATAACAAGGCTCCCAGTTCTCCATGGCCTGTCCTGCCTTTCTGGATTTTACACTTTTTTCAGATGGCCCTTTTGACCGGGGGGAAGTGAGACTTCATTGTAGTGCAGATTTCCTTTGCAAGCTTGCTTGGTTGGCCAAAAAGGGCGTATGCGTTTTTTCCTGAATATATTCAGGAAAAAACGCATACGCCCTTTTTGGCCAAGTGCATCATGGTGGACGTTCTGCCTCTTTTCCTATGCTTTCAATGCAATTCCAGTCTACCTCCTGAAATCGGTTTCCTGCAATTCTGCCCCGCTTTCAAGTCCTCTTGGCAGCCTTACTTCAGTATATTTTTGGACGATAGCTGTCATTTATAACTCTGCAGGTTTGTGAATTACAGTGCCCCTGAGCTCCTTTCTTCAACTCGCTTTTTGTGACCTGGCCACAACACCGCAGGATGGCTTCAGGCCCTAATCTGGTTCCGGAACGGCACGCTGAGCCTTTGGTTATTTCCTCTTCCTGGTGGGAAATGAGAGTTAAATTTGCCCGTCCAGACACCTCCAGCTAGTCTCTCATTGGTTCTCCCTATTCCTGTTCATCTTCCGCAGAAATTGCAAACTGGGCCAAACAGGAGGTTGAAGGCCCTGACTCTCCAAGTGGGGAGAGTGTTAGTAAAGCGTCTGGAATGTTACACCCGAGTACCAGGGGAGGAAATCTGAGACATATTTGAACAAGTCTCCCGATCACATGGTTGATCATACTCTAGGTTCCACATGCATGTTTTAGCTGAAGGAAGAATACCTTAAACCTGGGTAGTTGAAACCCGTGGAATGGGTACCATGCAATATGACTTCAAAGGGTCTTCATTTGCTCACCGAACCTCTCCAATCCTATCACTGCTGCGTTTATGCCCCTGTACACATGCTTGATTCTCTTTTGGAGACATAGCAATCCATAGGTTTTAAGATACTTACTAGTCAGGTACATTCTTAGGCGTTTAATATGGGGTGTTGAGTCCATTTCATTGAGCAAGGAGTAGCTCTTGTCTATTCCATATTTGGCTTAAGGAACTTTATCTGTGCTCATTTCAATCTCTGGTTTTATGCAGCACCTCAACTCAACTTTCCCCTTAAGCAAGCATAAGTTGGTTTTCTCAATTTGAGACCCTGTTCTGTTCTGTAATTCAGTTCTTGTGTAGCCAAGTTTACATCCCGTGTGTTAGTGATATCTTATGATGTTTCTTTTTCTGTGTGACTTACTTCAGTTAGAATCATCGTACCTAAATCCACTCATTATGCTGCTACGGGCCTGATGACATAGATTTCATTGCTGAGTGATACTACATTGTACGTAAGTACCACAATTTCTTTATCCATTTTTCACTTTCTGCGATATTGAACTTGTACCGTAAACGAGGTTCTTGTAAACAGAGCCGTCCCAAACTTTGGGGTGGCTGTGTCTCTTTGATTTTAATTTCCCTAAGCTATAGGACCATAAGTGGAAGTGCCCTAGGCTCTGTTGCTTTGGTTTTTAGATGTTTCAGGAAACAACATACACTTCTCCCAAGTGGCTGTTGGCAATTTACATCCCGCCCATCAGCATAACAAGGCTCCCAGTTCTCCATGGCCTGTCCTGCCTTTCTGGATTTTACACTTTTTTCAGATGGCCCTTTTGACCGGGGGGAAGTGAGACTTCATTGTAGTGCAGATTTCTTTGCAAGCTTGCTTGGTTGGCCAAAAAGGGCGTATGCGTTTTTTCCTGAATATATTCAGGAAAAAACGCATACGCCCTTTTTGGCCAAGTGCATCATTGTGGACGTTCTGCCTCTTTTCCTATGCTTTCAATGCAATTCCAGTCTACCTCCTGAAATCGGTTTACTGCAATTCTGCCCCGCTTTCAAGTCCTCTTGGCAGCCTTACTTCAGTATATTTTTGGATGATAGCTGTCATTTATAAGTCTGCAGGTTTGTGAATTACAGTGCCCCTGAGCTCCTTTCTTCAACTCGCTTTCTTTTGAGCTGGCCGCAACACCGCAAGATGGCTTCAGGCCCTAATCTGGTTCCGGCACGGCACGTTGAGCCTTTGGTTATTTCCTCTTCCTGGTGGGAAATGAGAGTTAAATTTGCCCGTCCAGACACCTCCAGCTAGTCTCTCATTGGTTCTCCCTATTCCTGTTCATCTTCCGCAGAAATTGCAAACTGGGCCAAACAGGAGGTTAAAGGCGCTGACTCTCCAAGTGGGGAGAGTGTTAGTAAAGCGTCTGGAATGTTGCACCCGAGTACCAGGGGAGGAAAACTGAGACATATTTGAACACGTCTCCCGGTCACACGGTTGATCATACTCTGGGTTCCACATGCATGTTTTAGCTGAAGGAAGAATACCTTAAACCTGGGTAGTTGAGACCCGTGGAATGGGTACCATGCAATATGACTTCAAAGGGTCTTCATTTGCTCACCGAACCTCTCCAATCCTATCACTGCTGCGTTTATGCCCCTGTGCAGACGCTTGATTCTCTTTTGGAGACATAGCAATCCATAGGTTTTAAGATACTTACTAGTCAGGTACATTCTTAGGCGTTTAATATGGGGTGTTGAGTCCATTTCGTTGAGCAAGGAGTAGCTCTTGTCTATTCCATATTTGGCTTAAGGAACTTTATCTGTGCTCATTTCAATCTCTGGTTTTATGCAGCACCCCAACTCACCTTTCCCCTTAAGCAAGCATAAGTTGGTTTTCTCAATTTGAGACCCTGTTCTGTTTTGGAATTCAGTTCCTGTGTAGCCAAGTTTACATTCCGTGTATTAGTGATATCTTATGATGTTTCTTTTTCGGTGTGACTTATTTCAGTTAGAATCATCGTACCTGAATCCACTCATTATGCTGCTAAGGGCCTGATGACATAGATTTCATTGCTGAGTGATACTGCATTGTACGTAAGTACCACAAGTTCTGTATCCATTTTTCACTTTCTGTGATATTGAACTTGTACGGTAAACGAGGTTCTTGTAAACAGAGGCGTCCCAAACTTTGGGGTGGCTGTGTCTTTTTGATTTTAATTTCCCTAAGCTATAGGACCATAAGTGGAAGTGCCCTAGGCTCTGTTGCTTTGTGTTTTAGATGTTTCAGGAAACACCATACACTTCTCCCGAGTGTCTGTTGGCAATTTACATCCCGCCCATCAGCATAACAAGGCTCCCAGTTCTCCATGGCCTGTCCTGCCTTTCTGGATTTTACACTTTTTTCAGATGGCCCTTTTGACCGGGGGGAAGTGAGACTTCATTGTAGTGCAGATTTCCTTTGCAAGTTTGCTTGGTTGGCCAAAAAGTGCGTATGCGTTTTTTCCTGAATATATTCAGGAAAAAACGCATATGCCCTTTTTGGCCAAGTGCATCATTGTGGATGTTCTGCCTCCTTTCCTATGCTTTCAATGCAATTCCAGTCTACCTCCTGAAATCGGTTTCCTGCAATTCTGCCCCGCTTTCAAGTCCTCTTGGCAGCCTTACTTCAGTATATTTTTGGACGATAGCTGTCATTTATGACTCTGCAGGTTTGTGAATTACAGTGCCCCTGAGCTCCTTTCTTCAACTCGCTTTCTTGTGACCTGGCCGCAACACTGCAGGATGGCTTCAGGCCCTAATCTGGTTCCGGCACGGTAAGCTGAGCCTTTGGTTAATTCCTCTTCCTGGTGGGAAATGAGAGTTAAATTTGCCCGTTCAGACACCTCCAGCTAGTCTCTCATTTGTTCTCGCTATTCCTGTTCATCTTCCACAGAAATTGCAAACTGGGCCAAACAGGAGGTTAAAGGGACTGACTCTCCAAGTCGGGAGAGTGTTAGTAAAGCGTCTGGAATGTTGCACCCGAGTACCAGGGTACGAAAACTGAGACATATTTGAACACGTCTCCCGATCACATGGTTGATCATACTCTAGGTTCCACATGCATGTTTTAGCTGAAGGAAGAATACCTTAAACCTGGGTACTTGAAACCCGTGGAATGGGTACCATGCAATATGACTTCAAAGGGTCTTCATTTGCTCACCGAACCTCTCCAATCCTATCACTGCTGCGTTTATGTCCCTGTACACATGCTTGATTCTCTTTCGGAGACATAGCAATCCATAGGTTTTAAGATACTTACTAGTCAGGTACATTCTTAGGCGTTTAATATGCGGTGTTGAGTCCATTTCGTTGAGCAAGGAGTAGCTCTTGTCTATTCCATATTTGGCTTAAGGAACTTTATCTGTGCTCATTTCAATGTCTGGTTTTATGCAGCACCCCAACTCACCTTTCCCCTTAAGCAAGCATAAGTTGGTTTTCTAAATTTGAGACCCTGTTCTGTTTTGGATTCAGTTCCTGTGTAGCCAAGTTTACATTCCGTGTATTACTTATATCTTATCATGTTTCTTTTTCTGTGTGACTTATTTCAGTTAGAATCATCATACCTGAATCCACTCATTGTGCTGCTAAGGGCCTGATGACATAGATTTCATTGCTGAGTGATATTGCTTTGTAAGTAAATACCACAACTTCTTTATCAATTTTTCACTTTCTGCGATGTTGAACTTGTACTGTAAACGAGGTTCTTGTAAACAGAGGCGTCCCAAACTTTGGGGTGGCTGTGTCTTTTTGATTTTAATTTCCCTAATCTATAGAACCATAAGTGAAAGTGCCCTACGCTCTGTTGCTTTGTTTTTTAGATGTTTCAGGAAACACCATACACTTCTCCCGAGTGTCTGTTGGCAATTTACATCCCGCCCATCAGTATAACAAGGCTCCCAGTTCTCCATGGCCTGTCCTGCCTTTCTGGATTTTACACTTTTTTCAGATGGCCCTTTTGACCGGGGGGAAGTGAGACTTCATTTTAGTGCAGATTTCCTTTGCAAGTTTGCTTGGTTGGCCAAAAAGTGCGTATGCGTTTTTTCCTGAATATATTCAGGAAAAAACGCATACGCCCTTTTTGGCCAAGTGCATCATTGTGGATGTTCTGCCTCCTTTCCTATGCTTTCAATGCAATTCCAGTCTACCTCCTGAAATCGGTTTCCTGCAATTCTGCCCCGCTTTCAAGTCCTCTTGGCAGCCTTACTTCAGTATATTTTTGGACGATAGCTGTCATTTATGACTCTGCAGGTTTGTGAATTACAGTGCCCCTGAGCTCCTTTCTTCAACTCGCTTTCTTGTGACCTGGCCGCAACACTGCAGGATGGCTTCAGGCCCTAATCTGGTTCCGTCACGGTAAGCTGAGCCTTTGGTTAATTCCTCTTCCTGGTGGGAAATGAGAGTTAAATTTGCCCGTCCAGACACCTCCAGCTAGTCTCTCATTTGTTCTCGCTATTCCTGTTCATCTTCCACAGAAATTGCAAACTGGGCCAAACAGGAGGTTAAAGGGACTGACTCTCCAAGTCGGGAGAGTGTTAGTAAAGCGTCTGGAATGTTGCACCCGAGTACCAGGGTACGAAAACTGAGACATATTTGAACACGTCTCCCGATCACATGGTTGATCATACTCTAGGTTCCACATGCATGTTTTAGCTGAAGGAAGAATACCTTAAACCTGGGTACTTGAAACCCGTGGAATGGGTACCATGCAATATGACTTCAAAGGGTCTTCATTTGCTCACCAAACCTCTCCAATCCTATCACTGCTGCATTTATGCCCCTGTACACACGCTTGATTCTCTTTTGGAGACATAGCAATCCATAGGTTTTAAGATACTTACTAGTCAGGTACATTCTTAGGCGTTTAATATGGGGTGTTGAGTCCATTTCGTTGAGCAAGGAGTAGCTCTTGTCTATTTCATATTTGGCTTAAGGAACTTTATCTGTGCTCATTTCAATCTCTGGTTTTATGCAGCACCCCAACTCACCTTTACCCTTAAGGAAGCATAAGTTGGTTTTCTAAATTTGAGACCCTGTTCTGTTCTGTAATTCAGTTCCTGTGTAGCCAAGTTTACATTCCGTGTATTAGTGATATCTTATGATGTTTCTTTTTCGGTGTGACTTATTTCAGTTAGAATCATCGTACCTGAATCCACTCATTATGCTGCTAAGGGCCTGATGACATAGATTTCATTGCTGAGTGATACTGCATTGTACGTAAGTACCACAAGTTCTTTATCCATTTTTCACTTTCTGTGATATTGAACTTGTACGGTAAACGAGGTTCTTGTAAACAGAGGCGTCCCAAACTTTGGGGTGGCTGTGTCTTTTTGATTTTAATTTCCCTAAGCTATAGGACCATAAGTGGAAGTGCCCTAGGCTCTGTTGCTTTGTGTTTTAGATGTTTCAGGAAACACCATACACTTCTCCCGAGTGTCTGTTGGC
Organism: Pseudorca crassidens; assembly: GCF_039906515.1. NCBI lineage: Eukaryota > Metazoa > Chordata > Mammalia > Artiodactyla > Delphinidae > Pseudorca > Pseudorca crassidens. The sequence continues at coordinate 186,138,923 of NC_090297.1, forward strand.
AATTTACATCCCGCCCATCAGCATAACAAGGCTCCCAGTTCTCCATGGCCTGTCCTGCCTTTCTGGATTTTACACTTTTTTCAGATGGCCCTTTTGACCGGGGGGAAGTGAGACTTCATTGTAGTGCAGATTTCCTTTGCAAGTTTGCTTGGTTGGCCAAAAAGTGCGTATGCGTTTTTTCCTGAATATATTCAGGAAAAAACGCATACCCCCTTTTTGGCCAAGTGCATCATTGTGGATGTTCTGCCTCCTTTCCTATGCTTCCAATGCAATTCCAGTCTACCTCCTGAAATCGGTTTCCTGCAATTCTGCCCCGCTTTCAAGTCCTCTTGGCAGCCTTACTTCAGTATATTTTTGGATGATAGCTGTCATTTATGACTCTGCAGGTTTGTGAATTACAGTGCCCCTGAGCTCCTTTCTTCAACTCGCTTTCTTGTGACCTGGCCGCAACACTGCAGGATGGCTTCAGGCCCTAATCTGGTTCCGGCACGGTAAGCTGAGCCTTTGGTTAATTCCTCTTCCTGGTGGGAAATGAGAGTTAAATTTGCCCGTCCAGACACCTCCAGCTAGTCTCTCATTTGTTCTCGCTATTCCTGTTCATCTTCCACAGAAATTGCAAACTGGGCCAAACAGGAGGTTAAAGGGACTGACTCTCCAAGTCGGGAGAGTGTTAGTAAAGCGTCTGGAATGTTGCACCCGAGTACCAGGGTACGAAAACTGAGACATATTTGAACACGTCTCCCGATCACATGGTTGATCATACTCTAGGTTCCACATGCATGTTTTAGCTGAAGGAAGAATACCTTAAACCTGGGTACTTGAAACCCGTGGAATGGGTACCATGCAATATGACTTCAAAGGGTCTTCATTTGCTCACCGAACCTCTCCAATCCTATCACTGCTGCGTTTATGTCCCTGTACACATGCTTGATTCTCTTTCGGAGACATAGCAATCCATAGGTTTTAAGATACTTACTAGTCAGGTACATTCTTAGGCGTTTAATATGCGGTGTTGAGTCCATTTCGTTGAGCAAGGAGTAGCTCTTGTCTATTCCATATTTGGCTTAAGGAACTTTATCTGTGCTCATTTCAATGTCTGGTTTTATGCAGCACCCCAACTCACCTTTCCCCTTAAGCAAGCATAAGTTGGTTTTCTAAATTTGAGACCCTGTTCTGTTTTGGATTCAGTTCCTGTGTAGCCAAGTTTACATTCCGTGTATTACTTATATCTTATCATGTTTCTTTTTCTGTGTGACTTATTTCAGTTAGAATCATCATACCTGAATCCACTCATTGTGCTGCTAAGGGCCTGATGACATAGATTTCATTGCTGAGTGATATTGCTTTGTAAGTAAATACCACAACTTCTTTATCAATTTTTCACTTTCTGCGATGTTGAACTTGTACTGTAAACGAGGTTCTTGTAAACAGAGGCGTCCCAAACTTTGGGGTGGCTGTGTCTTTTTGATTTTAATTTCCCTAATCTATAGAACCATAAGTGAAAGTGCCCTACGCTCTGTTGCTTTGTTTTTTAGATGTTTCAGGAAACACCATACACTTCTCCCGAGTGTCTGTTGGCAATTTACATCCCGCCCATCAGTATAACAAGGCTCCCAGTTCTCCATGGCCTGTCCTGCCTTTCTGGATTTTACACTTTTTTCAGATGGCCCTTTTGACCGGGGGGAAGTGAGACTTCATTGTAGTGCAGATTTCCTTTGCAAGCTTGCTTGGTTGGCCAAAAAGGGCGTATGCGTCTTTTCCTGAATATATTCAGGAAAAAACGCATACGCCCTTTTTGGCCAAGTGCATCATTGTGGACGTTTTGCCTGTTTTCCTATGCTTTCAATGCAATTCCAGTCTACCTCCTGAAATCGGTTTCCTGCAATTCTGCCCCGCTTTCAAGTCCTCTTGGCAGCCTTACTTCAGTATATTTTTGGACGATAGCTGTCATTTATAACTCTGCAGGTTTGTGAATTACAGTGCCCCTGAGCTCCTTTCTTCAACTCGCTTTCTTTTGAGCTGGCCGCAACACCACAGGATGGCTTCAGGCCCTAATCTGGTTCCGGCACGGCACGTTGAGCCTTTGGTTATTTCCTCTTCCTGGTGGGAAATGAGAGTTAAATTTGCCCGTCCAGACACCTCCAGCTAGTCTCTCATTGGTTCTCCCTATTCCTGTTCATCTTCCGCAGAAATTGCAAACTGGGCCAAACAGGAGGTTAAAGGCGCTGACTCTCCAAGTGGGGAGAGTGTTAGTAAAGCGTCTGGAATGTTGCACCCGAGTACCAGGGGAGGAAAACTGAGACATATTTGAACACGTCTCCCGTTCACACGGTTGATCATACTCTGGGTTCCACATGCATGTTTTAGCTGAAGGAAGAATACCTTAAACCTGGAGAGTTGAGACCCGTGTAATGGGTACCATGCAATATGACTTCAAAGGGTCTTCATTTGCTCACCAAACCTCTCCAATCCTATCACTGCTGCATTTATGCCCCTGTACACACGCTTGATTCTCTTTTGGAGACATAGCAATCCATAGGTTTTAAGATACTTACTAGTCAGGTACATTCTTAGGCGTTTAATATGGGGTGTTGAGTCCATTTCGTTGAGCAAGGAGTAGCTCTTGTCTATTCCATATTTGGCTTAAGGAACTTTATCTGTGCTCATTTCAATGTCTGGTGTTATGCAGCACCCCAACTCACCTTTCCCCTTAAGCAAGCATAAGTTGGTTTTCTAAATTTGAGACCCTGTTCTGTTTTGGAATTCAGTTCCTGTGTAGCCAAGTTTACATTCCGTGTATTATTTATATCTTATCATGTTTCTTTTTCTGTGTGACTTATTTCAGTTAGAATCATCATACCTGAATCCACTCATTGTGCTGCTAAGGGCCTGATGACATAGATTTCATTGCTGAGTGATATTGCTTTGTAAGTAAATACCACAACTTCGTTATCCATTTTTCACTTTCTGCGATGTTGAACTTGTACTGTAAACGAGGTTCTTGTAAACAGAGGCGTCCCAAACTTTGGGGTGGCTGTGTCTTTTTGATTTTAATTTCCCTAATGTATAGGACCATAAGTGAAAGTGCCCTACGCTCTGTTGCTTTGTTTTTTAGATGTTTCAGGAAACACCATACACTTCTCCCGAGTGTCTGTTGGCAATTTACATCCCGCCCATCAGTATAACAAGGCTCCCAGTTCTCCATGGCCTGTCCTGCCTTTCTGGATTTTACACTTTTTTCAGATGGCCCTTTTGACCGGGGGGAAGTGAGACTTCATTGTAGTGCAGATTTCCTTTGCAAGCTTGCTTGGTTGGCCAAAAAGGGCGTATGCGTCTTTTCCTGAATATATTCAGGAAAAAACGCATACGCCCTTTTTGGCCAAGTGCATCATTGTGGACGTTCTGCCTCTTTTCCTATGCTTTCAATGCAATTCCAGTCTACCTCCTGAAATCGGTTTCCTGCAATTCTGCCCCGCTTTCAAGTCCTCTTGGCAGCCTTACTTCAGTATATTTTTGGACGATAGCTGTCATTTATAACTCTGCAGGTTTGTGAATTACAGTGACCCTGAGCTCCTTTCTTCAACTCGCTTTCTTGTGACCTGGCCGCAACACCGCAGGATGGCTTCAGGCCCTAATCTGGTTTCGGCACGGCACGCTGAGCCTTTGGTTATTTCCTCTTCCTGGTGGGAAATGAGAGTTAAATTTGCCCGTCCAGACACCTCCAGCTAGTCTCTCATTGGTTCTCCCTATTCCTGTTCATCTTCCGCAGAAATTGCAAACTGGGCCAAACAGGAGGTTAAAGGCGCTGACTCTCCAAGTGGGGAGAGTGTTAGTAAAGCGTCTGGAATGTTACACCCGAGTACCAGGGGAGGAAAACTGAGACATATTTGAACACGTCTCCCGTTCACACGGTTGATCATACTCTGGGTTCCACATGCATGTTTTAGCTGAAGGAAGAATACCTTAAACCTGGAGAGTTGAGACCCGTGTAATGGGTACCATGCAATATGACTTCAAAGGGTCTTCATTTGCTCACCGAACCTCTCCAATCCTATCACTGCTGCGTTTATGCCCGGGTACACACGCTTGATTCTCTTTTGGAGACATAGCAATCCATAGGTTTTAAGATACTTACTAGTCAGGTACATTCTTAGGCGTTTAATATGGGGTGTTGAGTCCATTTCGTTGAGCAAGGAGTAGCTCTTGTCTATTTCATATTTGGCTTAAGGAACTTTATCTGTGCTCATTTCAATCGCTGGTTTTATGCAGCACCCCAAATCACCTTTCCCCTTAAGCAAGCATAAGTTGGTTTTCTAAATTTGAGACCCGGTTCTGTTTTGGAATTCAGTTCCTGTGTAGCCAAGTTTACATTCTGTGTATTAGTGATATCTTATGATGTTTCTTTTTCTGTGTGACTTATTTCAGTTAGAATCATCATACCTGAATCCACTCATTGTGCTGCTAAGGGCCTGATGACATAGATTTCATTGCTGAGTAATATTGCTTTGTAAGTAAATACCACAACTTCTTTATCCATTTTTCACTTTATGCGATGTTGTACTTTTACTGTAAACGAGGTTCTTGTAAACAGAGGCGTCCCAAACTTTGGGGTGGCTGTGTCTTTTTGATTTTAATTTCCCTAAGCTATAGGACCATAAGTGGGAGTGCCCTAGGCTCTGTTGCTTTGTTTTTTAGATGTTTCAGGAAACACCATACACTTCTCCCGAGTGTCTGTTGGCAATTTACATCCCGCCCATCAGCATAACAAGGCTCCCAGTTCTCCATGGCCTGTCCTGCCTTTCTGGATTTTACACTTTTTTCAGATGGCCCTTTTGACCGGGGGGAAGTGAGACTTCATTGTAGTGCAGGTTTCCTTTGCAAGCTTGCTTGGTTGGCCAAAAAGGGCGTATGCGTTTTTTCCTGAATATATTCAGGAAAAAACGCATACGCCCTGTTTGGCCAAGTGCATTATTGTGGACGTTCTGCCTCTTTTCCTATGCTTTCAATGCAATTCCAGTCTACCTCCTGAAATCGGTTTCCTGCAATTCTGCCCCGCTTTCAAGTCCTCTTGGCAGCCTTACTTCAGTATATTTTTGCATGATACCTGTCATTTATAACTCTGCAGGTTTGTGAATTACAGTGTCCCTGAGCTCCTTTCTTCAACTTGCTTTCTTTTGAGCTGGCCGCAACACCACAGGATGGCTTCAGGCCCTAATCTGGTTCCGGCACGGCACGCTGAGCCTTTGGTTATTTCCTCTTCCTGGTGGGAAATGAGAGTTAAATTTGCCCGTCCAGACACCTCTAGCTAGTCTCTCATTGGTTCTCCCTATTCCTGTTCATCTTCCGCAGAATTTTCAAACTGGGCCAAACAGGAGGTTAAAGGGACTGACTCTCCAAGTGGGGAGAGTGTTAGTAAAGCGTCTGGAATGTTGCACCCTAGTACCAGGGGACCGAAACTGAGACATATTTGAACACATCTCTCGATCACATGGTTGATCATACTCTGGGTTCCACATGCATGTTTTAGCTGAAGGAAGAATACCTTAAACCTGGGTAGTTGAGACCCGTGGAATGGGTACCATGCAATATGACTTCAAAGGGTCTTCATTTGCTCACCGAACCTCTCCAATCCTATCACTGCTGCGTTTATGCCCCTGTACAGACGCTTGATTCTCTTTTGGAGACATAGCAATCCATAGGTTTTAAGATACTTACTAGTCAGGTACATTCTTAGGCGTTTAATATGGGGTGTTGAGTCCATTTCGTTGAGCAAGGAGTAGCTCTTGTCTATTCCATATTTGGCTTAAGGAACTTTATCTGTGCTCATTTCAATCTCTGGTTTTATGCAGCACCCCAACTCACCTTTCCCCTTAAGCAAGCATAAGTTGGTTTTCTAAATTTGAGACCCTGTTCTGTTTTGGAATTCTGTTCCTGTGTAGCCAAGTTTACATTCCGTGTATTAGTGATATCTTATGATGTTTCTTTTTCTGTGTGACTTATTTCAGTTAGAATCATCGTACCTGAATCCACTCATTATGCTGCTACGGGCCTGATGACATAGATTTCATTCCTGAGTGATACTGCATTGTACGTAAGTACCACAAGTTCTTTATCCATTTTTCACTTTCTGTGATATTGAACTTGTACGGTAAATGAGGTTCTTGTAACCAGAGGCGTCCCAAACTTTGGGGTGGCTGTGTCTTTTCGATTTTAATTTCCCTAATCTATAGGACCATAAGTGGAAGAGCCCTAGGCTCTGTTGCTTTGTTTTTTAGATGTTTCAGGAAACACCATACACTTCTCCCGAGTGTCTGTTGGCAATTTACATCCCGCCCATCAGCATAACAAGGCTCCCAGTTCTCCATGGCCTGTCCTGCCTTTCTGGATTTTACACTTTTTTCAGATGGCCCTTTTGACCGGGGGGAAGTGAGACTTCATTGTAGTGCAGATTTCCTTTGCAAGTTTGCTTGGTTGGCCAAAAAGGGCGTATGCGTTTTTTCCTGAATATATTCAGGAAAAAACGCATACGCCCTTTTTGGCCAAGTGCATCATGGTGAACGTTCTGCCTCTTTTCCTATGCTTTCAATGCAATTCCAGTCTACCTCCTGAAATCGGTTTCCTGCAATTCTGCCCCGCTTTCAAGTCCTCTTGGCAGCCTTACTTCAGTATATTTTTGGACGATAGCTGTCATTTATAACTCTGCAGGTTTGTGAATTACAGTGCCCCTGAGCTCCTTTCTTCAACTCGCTTTCTTGTGACCTGGCCGCAACACCGCAGGATGGCTTCAGGCCCTAATCTTGTTCCGGCACGGCACGCTGAGCCTTTGGTTAATTCCTCTTCCTGGTGGGAAATGAGAGTTAAATTTGCCCGTCCAGACACCTCCAGCTAGTCTCTCATTGGTTCTCGCTATTCCTGTTCATCTTCCGCAGAAATTGCAAACTGGGCCAAACAGGAGGTTAAAGGGACTGACTCTCCAAGTCGGTAGAGTGTTAGTAAAGCGTCGGGAATGTTGCACCCGAGTACCAGGGTATGAAAACTGATACATATTTGAACACGTCTCCCGATCACATGGTTGATCATACTCTAGGTTCCACATGCATGTTTTAGCTGAAGGAAGAATACCTCAAACCTGGGTAGTTGAAACCCGTGGAATGGGTACCATGCAATATGACTTCAAAGGGTCTTCATTTGCTCACCGAACCTCTCCAATCCTATCACTGCTGCGTTTATGCCCCTGTACACACGCTTGATTCTCTTTCGGAGACATAGCAATCCATAGGTTTTAAGATACTTACTAGTCAGGTACATTCTTAGGCGTTGAATATGCGGTGTTGAGTCCATTTCGTTGAGCAAGGAGTAGCTCTTGTCTATTCCATATTTGGCTTAAGGAACTTTATCTGTGCTCATTTCAATCTCTGGTTTTATGCAGCACCCCAACTCACCTTTACCCTTAAGCAAGCATAAGTTGGTTTTCTAAATTTGAGACCCTGTTCTGTTCTGTAATTCAGTTCCTGTGTAGCCAAGTTTACATTCCGTGTATTACTGATATCTTATGATGTTTCTTTTTCTGTGTGACTTATTTCAGTTAGAATCATCATACCTGAATCCACTCATTGTGCTGCTAAGGGCCTGATGACATAGATTTCATTGCTGAGTGATATTGCTTTGTAAGTAAATACCACAACTTCTTTATCCATTTTTCACTTTCTGCGATGTTGAACTTGTACTGTAAACGAGGTTCTTGTAAACAGAGGCGTCCCAAACTTTGGGGTGGCTGTGTCTTTTTGATTTTAATTTCCCTAAGCTATAGGACCATAAGTGGAAGTGCCCTAGGCTCTGTTGCTTTGTTTTTTAGATGTTTCAGGAAACACCATACACTTCTCCCGAGTGTCTGTTGGCAATTTACATCCCGCCCATCAGCATAACAAGGCTCCCAGTTCTCCATGGCCTGTCCTGCCTTTCTGGATTTTACACTTTTTTCAGATGGCCCTTTTGACCGGGGGGAAGTGAGAGTTCATTGTAATGCAGATTTCCTTTGCAAGCTTGCTTGGTTGGCCAAAAAGGGCGTATGCGTTTTTTCCTGAATATATTCAGGAAAAAACGCATACGCCCTTTTTGGCCAAGTACATCATTGTGGACGTTCTGCCTCTTTTCCTATGCTTTCAATGCAATTCCAGTCTACCTCCTGAAATCGGTTTCCTGCAATTCTGCCCCACTTTCAAGTCCTCTTGGCAGCCTTACTTCAGTATATTTTTGGACGATAGCTGTCATTTATAAGTCTGCAGGTTTGTGAATTACAGTGCCCCTGAGCTCCTTTCTTCAACTCTCTTTGTTTTGAGCTGGCCGCAACACCGCAGGATGGCTTCAGGCCCTAATCTGGTTCCGGCATGGCACGCTGAGCCTTTGGTTATTTCCTCTTCCTGGTGGGAAATGAGAGTTAAATTTGCCCGTCCAGACACCTCCAGCTAGTCTCTCATTGGTTCTCCCTATTCCTGTTCATCTTCCGCAGAAATTGCAAACTGGACCAAACAGGAGGTTAAAGGCGCTGACTCTCCAAGTGGGGAGAGTGTTAGTAAAGCGTCTGGAATGTTGCACCCGAGTACCAGGGGAGGAAAACTGAGACATATTTGAACACGTCTCCCGATCACACGGTTGATCATACTCTGGGTTCCACATGCATGTTTTAGCTGAAGGAAGAATACCTTAAACCTGGAGAGTTGAGACCCGTGTAATGGGTACAATGCAATATGACTTCAAAGGGTATTCATTTGCTCACCGAACCTCTCCAATCCTATCACTGCTGCGTTTATGCCCCTGTACACACGCTTGATTCTCTTTTGGAGACAGAGCAATCCATAGGTTTTAAGATACTTACCAGTCAGGTACATTCTTAGGCGTTTAATATGGGGTGTTCAGTCCATTTCATTGAGCAAGGAGTAGCTCTTGTCTATTCCATATTTGGCTTAAGGAACTTTATCTGTGCTCATTTCAATCTCTGGTTTTATGCAGCACCCCAACTCCCCTTTCCCCTTAAGCAAGCATAAGTTGCTTTTCTAAATTTGAGACCGTGTTCTGTTTTGTAATTCAGTTCCTGTGTAGCCAAGTTTACATTCCGTGTATTAGTGATATCTTATTATGTTTCTTTTTCTGTGTGACTTATTTCAGTTAGAATCATCGTATCTGAATCCACTCATTATGCTGCTACGGGCCTGATGACATAGATTTCATTGCTGAGTGATACTGCGTTGTACGTAAGTACCACAACTTCTTTATCTATTTTTCACTTTCTGCGGTATTGAACTTGTACCGTAAACGAGGTTCTTGTAAACAGAGCCGTCCCAAACTTTAGGGTGGCTGTGTCTCTTTGATTTTAATTTCCCTAAGCTATAGGACCATAAGTGGAAGTGCCCTAGGCTCTGTTGCTTTGGTTTTTAGATGTTTCAGGAAACAACATACACTTCTCCCAAGTGGCTGTTGGCAATTTACATCCCGCCCATCAGCATAACAAGGCTCCCAGTTCTCCATGGCCTGTCCTGCCTTTCTGGATTTTACACTTTTTTCAGATGGCTCTTTTGACCGGGGGGAAGTGAGTCTTCATTGTAGTGCAGATTTCCTTTGCAAGCTTGCTTGGTTGGCCAAAAAGGGCGTATGTGTTTTTTCCTGAATATATTCAGGAAAAAACGCATACGCCCTTTTTGGCCAAGTGCATCATTGTGGACGTTCTGCCTCTTTTCCTATGCTTTCAATGCAATTCCAGTCTACCTCCTGAAATCGGTTTCCTGCAATTCTGCCCCGCTTTCAAGTCCTCTTGGCAGCCTTACTTCAGTATATTTTTGGACGATAGCTGTCATTTATAACTCTGCAGGTTTGTGAATTACAGTGCCCCTGAGCTCCTTTCTTCAATTCGCTTTCTTGTGAGCTGGCCGAAACACCACGGGATGTCTTCAGGCCCTAATCTGGGTCCGGCACGGCACGCCTAACCTTTGGTTAATTCCTCTTCCTGGTGGGAAATGAGAGTTAAATTTGCCCGTTCAGACACCTCCAGCTCGTCTCTCATTGGTTCTCCCTATTCCTGTTCATCTTCCGCAGAAATTGCAAACTGGGCCAAACAGGAGGTTAAAGGCGCTGACTCTCCAAGTCGGGAGAGTTTTAGTAAAGCGTCTGGAATGTTGAACCCGAGTACCAGGGTACGAAAACTGAGACATATTTGAACACGTCTCCCGATCACATGGTTGATCATACTCTAGGTTCCACATGCATGTTTTAGCTGAAGGAAGAATACCTTAAACCTGGGTACTTGAAACCCATGGAATGGGTACCATGCAATATGACTTCAAAGGGTCTTCATTTGCTCACCGAACCTCTCCAATCCTATCACTGCTGCGTTTATGCCCCTGTACACATGCTTGATTCTCTTTTGGAGACATAGCAATCCATAGGTTTAAAATACTTACTAGTCAGGTACATTCTTAGGCGTTTAATATGCGGTGTTGAGTCCATTTCGTTGAGCAAGGAGTAGCTCTTGTCCATTCCATATTTGGCTTAAGAACTTTATCTGTGCTCATTTCAATGTCTGGTTTTATGCAGCACCCCAACTCACCTTTCCCCTTAAGCAAGCATAAGTTGCTTTTCTAAATTTGAGACCCTGTTCTGTTTTGGAATTCAGTTCCTGTGTAGCCAAGTTTACATTCCGTGTATTAGTGATACCTTATGATGTTTCTTTTTCTGTGTGACTTATTTCAGTTAGAATCATCGTACCTGAATCCACTCATTATGCTGCTACGGGCCTGATGACATAGATTTCATTGCTGAGTGATACTGCATTTTACGTAAGTACCACAAGTTCTTTATCCATTTTTCACTTTCTGTGATATTGAACTTGTATGGTAAACGAGGTTCTTGTAAACAGAGGCGTCCCAAACTTTGGGGTGGCTGTGTCTTTTTGATTTTAATTTCCCTAAGCTATAGGACCATAAGTGGATGTGCCCTAGGCTCTGTTGCTTTGTTTTTTAGATGTTTCAGGAAACACCATACACTTCTCCCGAGTGGCTGTTGGCAATTTACATCCCGCCCATCAGCATAAAAAGGCTCCCAGTTCTCCATGGCCTGTCCTGCCTTTCTGGATTTTACACTTTTTTCAGATGGCCCCTTTGACCGGGGGGAAGTGAGACTTCATTGTAGTGCAGATTTCCTTTGCAAGCTTGCTTGGTTGGCCAAAAAGGGCGTATGCGTTTTTTCCTGAATATATTCAGGAAAAAACGCATACGCCCTTTTTGGCCAAGTGCATTATGGTGGACGTTCTGCCTCTTTTCCTGTGCTTTCAATGCAATTCCAGTCTACCTCCTGAAATCGGTTTCCTGCAATTCTGCCCCGCTTTCAAGTCCTCTTGGCAGCCTTACTTCAGTATATTTTTGGACGATAGCTGTCATTTATAACTCTGCAGGTTTGTGAATTACAGTGCCCCTGAGCTCCTTTCTTCAACTCGCTTTCTTTTGAGCTGGCCGCAACACCGCAGGATGGCTTCAGGCCCTAATCTGGTTCCGGCACGGCACGCTGAGCCTTTGGTTAATTCCTCTTCCTGGTGGGAAATGAGAGTTAAATTTGCCCGTCCAGACACCTCCAGCTAGTCTCTCATTGGTTCTCGCTATTCCTGTTCATCTTCCGCAGAAATTGCAAACTGGGCCAAACAGGAGGTTAAAGGGACTGACTCTCCAAGTCGGGAGAGTGTTAGTAAAGCGTCTGGAATGTTGCACCCGAGTACCAGGGTACGAAAACTGAGACATATTTGAACACGTCTCCCGATCACATGGTTGATCATACTCTAGGTTCCACATGCATGTTTTAGCTGAAGGAAGAATCCCTGAAACCTGGAGAGTTGAGACCCGTGGAATGGGTACCATGCAATATGACTTCAAAGGGTCTTCATTTGCTCACCGAACCTCTCCAATCCTATCACTACTGCGTTTATGCCCCTGTACACATGCTTGATTCTCTTTCGGAGACATAGCAATCCATAGGTTTTAAGATACTTACTAGTCAGGTACATTCTTAGGCGTTTAATATGCGGTGTTGAGTCCATTTCGTTGAGCAAGGAGTAGCTCTTGTCTATTCCATTTTTGGCTTAAGGAACTTTATCTGTGCTCATTTCAATCTCTGGTTTTATGCAGCACCCCAACTCACCTTTCCCCTTAAGCAAGCATAAGTTGCTTTTCTAAATTTGAGACCCTGTTCTGTTCTGTAATTCAGTTCCTGTGTAGCCAAGTTTACATTCCGTGTATTACTGATATCTTATGATGTTTCTTTTTCTGTGTGACTTATTTCAGTTAGAATCATCATACCTGAATCCACTCATTGTGCTGCTAAGGGCCTGATGACATAGATTTCATTGCTGAGTGATATTGCTTTGTAAGTAAATACCACAACTTCTTTATCCATTTTTCACTTTCTGCGATGTTGAACTAGTACCGTAAACGTGGTTCTTGTAAACAGAGCCATCCCAAACTTTGGGGTGGCTGTGTCTTTTTGATTTTAATTTCCCTAAGCTATAGGACCATAAGTGGAAGTGCCCTAGGCTCTGTTGCTTTGTTTTTTAGATGTTTCAGGAAACACCATACACTTCTCCGGAGTGGCTGTTGGCAATATACATGCTGCCCATCAGCATAACAAGGCTCCCAGTTCTCCACGGCCTGTCCTGCCTTTCTGGATTTTACACTTTTTTCAGATGGCCCTTCTGACCGGGGTGAAGTGAGACTTCATTGTAGTGCAGATTTCCTTTGCAAGCTTGCTTGGTTGGCCAAAAAGGGCGTATGCGTTTTTTCCTGAATATATTCAGGAAAAAACGCATACGCCCTTTTTGGCAAAGTGCATCATTGTGGACGTTCTGCCTCTTTTCCTATGCTTTCAATGCAATTCCAGTCTACCTCCTGAAATCGGTTTCCTGCAATTCTGCCCCGCTTTCAAGTCCTCTTGGCAGCCTTACTTCAGTATATTTTTGAACGATAGCTGTCATTTATAACTCTGCAGGTTTGTGAATTACAGTGCCCCTGAGCTCCTTTCTTCAACTCGCTTTCTTGTGAGCTGGCCGCAACACCGCAAGATTGCTTCAGGCCCTAATCTGGTTCTGGCACGGCACGCTGAGACTTTGGTTAATTCCTCTTCCTGGTGGGAAATGAGAGTTAAATTTGCCCGACCAGACACCTCCAGCTAGTCTCTCATTGGTTCTCCCTATTCCTGTTCATCTTCCGCAGAAATTGCAAACTGGGCCAAACAGGAGGTTAAAGGCACTGACTCTCCAAGTGGGGAGAGTGTTAGTTAAGCGTCTGGAATGTTGCACCCGAGTACCAGGGGAGGAAAACTGAGACATATTTGAACACATCTCCCGTTCACACGGTTGATCATACTCTGGGTTCCACATGCATGTTTTAGCTGAAGGAAGAATACCTTAAACCTGGAGAGTTGAGACCCGTGTAATGGGTACCATGCAATATGACTTCAAAGGGTCTTCATTTGCTCACCGAACCTCTCCAATCCTATCACTGCTGCGTTTATGCCCCTGTACACACGCTTGATTCTCTTTTGGAGACATAGCAATCCATAGGTTTTAAGATACTTACTAGTCAGGTACATTCTTAGGCGTTTAATATGGGGTGTTGAGTCCATTTCGTTGAGCAAGGAGTAGCTCTTGTCTATTCCATATTTGGCTTAAGGAACTTTATCTGTGCTCATTTCAATGTCTGGTTTTATGCAGCACCCCAACTCACCTTTCCCCTTAAGCAAGCATAAGTTGGTTTTCTAAATTTGAGACCCTGTTCTGTTTTGGAATTCAGTTCCTGTGTAGCCAAGTTTACATTCCGTGTATTACTGATATCTTATGATGTTTCTTTTTCTGTGTGACTTATTTCAGTTAGAATCATCGTACCTGAATCCACTCATTATGCTGCTATGGGCCTGATGACATAGATTTCATTGCTGAGTGATACTGCATTGTACGTAAGTACCACAAGTTCTTTATCCATTTTTCACTTTCTGTGATATTGAACTTGTACGGTAACCGAGGTTCTTGTAAACAGAGGCGTCCCAAACTTTGGGGTGGCTGTGTCTTTTTGATTTTAATTTCCCTAATCTATAGGACCATAAGTGGAAGTGCCCTAGGCTCTGTTGCTTTGTTTTTTAGATGTTTCAGGAAACACCATACACTTCTCCCGAGTGTCTGTTGGCAATTTACATCCCGCCCATCAGCATAACAAGGCTCCCAGTTCTCCATGGCCTGTCCTGCCTTTCTGGATTTTACACTTTTTTCAGATGGCCCTTTTGACCGGGGGGAAGTGAGACTTCATTGTAGTGCAGATTTCCTTTGCAAGCTTGCTTGGTTGGCCAAAAAGGGCGTATGCGTCTTTTCCTGAATATATTCAGGAAAAAACGCATACGCCCTTTTTGGCCAAGTGCATCATTGTGGACGTTCTGCCTCTTTTCCTATGCTTTCAATGCAATTCCAGTCTACCTCCTGAAATCGGTTTCCTGCAATTCTGCCCCGCTTTCAAGTCCTCTTGGCAGCCTTACTTCAGTATATTTTTGGACGATAGCTGTCATTTATAACTCTGCAGGTTTGTGAATTACAGTGCCCCTGAGCTCCTTTCTTCAACTCGCTTTCTTTTGAGCTGGCCGCAACACCGCAGGATGGCTTCAGGCCCTAATCTGGTTCCGGCACGGCACGCTGAGCCTTTGGTTAATTCCTCTTCCTGGTGGGAAATGAGAGTTAAATTTGCCCGTCCAGACACCTCCAGCTAGTCTCTCATTGGTTCTCGCTATTCCTGTTCATCTTCCGCAGAAATTGCAAACTGGGCCAAACAGGAGGTTAAAGGGACTGACTCTCCAAGTCGGGAGAGTGTTAGTAAAGCGTCTGGAATGTTGCACCCGAGTACCAGGGTACGAAAACTGAGACATATTTGAACACGTCTCCCGATCACATGGTTGATCATACTCTAGGTTCCACATGCATGTTTTAGCTGAAGGAAGAATCCCTGAAACCTGGAGAGTTGAGACCCGTGGAATGGGTACCATGCAATATGACTTCAAAGGGTCTTCATTTGCTCACCGAACCTCTCCAATCCTATCACTACTGCGTTTATGCCCCTGTACACATGCTTGATTCTCTTTCGGAGACATAGCAATCCATAGGTTTTAAGATACTTACTAGTCAGGTACATTCTTAGGCGTTTAATATGCGGTGTTGAGTCCATTTCGTTGAGCAAGGAGTAGCTCTTGTCTATTCCATTTTTGGCTTAAGGAACTTTATCTGTGCTCATTTCAATCTCTGGTTTTATGCAGCACCCCAACTCACCTTTCCCCTTAAGCAAGCATAAGTTGCTTTTCTAAATTTGAGACCCTGTTCTGTTCTGTAATTCAGTTCCTGTGTAGCCAAGTTTACATTCCGTGTATTACTGATATCTTATGATGTTTCTTTTTCTGTGTGACTTATTTCAGTTAGAATCATCATACCTGAATCCACTCATTGTGCTGCTAAGGGCCTGATGACATAGATTTCATTGCTGAGTGATATTGCTTTGTAAGTAAATACCACAACTTCTTTATCCATTTTTCACTTTCTGCGATGTTGAACTAGTACCGTAAACGTGGTTCTTGTAAACAGAGCCATCCCAAACTTTGGGGTGGCTGTGTCTTTTTGATTTTAATTTCCCTAAGCTATAGGACCATAAGTGGAAGTGCCCTAGGCTCTGTTGCTTTGTTTTTTAGATGTTTCAGGAAACACCATACACTTCTCCGGAGTGGCTGTTGGCAATATACATGCTGCCCATCAGCATAACAAGGCTCCCAGTTCTCCACGGCCTGTCCTGCCTTTCTGGATTTTACACTTTTTTCAGATGGCCCTTCTGACCGGGGTGAAGTGAGACTTCATTGTAGTGCAGATTTCCTTTGCAAGCTTGCTTGGTTGGCCAAAAAGGGCGTATGCGTTTTTTCCTGAATATATTCAGGAAAAAACTCATACGCCCTTTTTGGCAAAGTGCATCATTGTGGACGTTCTGCCTCTTTTCCTATGCTTTCAATGCAATTCCAGTCTACCTCCTGAAATCGGTTTCCTGCAATTCTGCCCCGCTTTCAAGTCCTCTTGGCAGCCTTACTTCAGTATATTTTTGAACGATAGCTGTCATTTATAACTCTGCAGGTTTGTGAATTACAGTGCCCCTGAGCTCCTTTCTTCAACTCGCTTTCTTGTGAGCTGGCCGCAACACCGCAAGATTGCTTCAGGCCCTAATCTGGTTCTGGCACGGCACGCTGAGACTTTGGTTAATTCCTCTTCTTGGTGGGAAATGAGAGTTAAATTTGCCCGACCAGACACCTCCAGCTAGTCTCTCATTGGTTCTCCCTATTCCTGTTCATCTTCCGCAGAAATTGCAAACTGGGCCAAACAGGAGGTTAAAGGCACTGACTCTCCAAGTGGGGAGAGTGTTAGTTAAGCGTCTGGAATGTTGCACCCGAGTACCAGGGGAGGAAAACTGAGACATATTTGAACACATCTCCCGTTCACACGGTTGATCATACTCTGGGTTCCACATGCATGTTTTAGCTGAAGGAAGAATACCTTAAACCTGGAGAGTTGAGACCCGTGTAATGGGTACCATGCAATATGACTTCAAAGGGTCTTCATTTGCTCACCGAACCTCTCCAATCCTATCACTGCTGCGTTTATGCCCCTGTACACACGCTTGATTCTCTTTTGGAGACATAGCAATCCATAGGTTTTAAGATACTTACTAGTCAGGTACATTCTTAGGCGTTTAATATGGGGTGTTGAGTCCATTTCGTTGAACAAGGAGTAGCTCTTGTCTATTCCATATTTGGCTTAAGGAACTTTATCTGTGCTCATTTCAATGTCTGGTTTTATGCAGCACCCCAACTCACCTTTCCCCTTAAGCAAGCATAAGTTGGTTTTCTAAATTTGAGACCCTGTTCTGTTTTGGAATTCAGTTCCTGTGTAGCCAAGTTTACATTCCGTGTATTACTGATATCTTATGATGTTTCTTTTTCTGTGTGACTTATTTCAGTTAGAATCATCGTACCTGAATCCACTCATTATGCTGCTATGGGCCTGATGACATAGATTTCATTGCTGAGTGATACTGCATTGTACGTAACTACCACAAGTTCTTTATCCATTTTTCACTTTCTGTGATATTGAACTTGTACGGTAACCGAGGTTCTTGTAAACAGAGGCGTCCCAAACTTTGGGGTGGCTGTGTCTTTTTGATTTTAATTTCCCTAAGCTATAGGACCATAAGTGGAAGTGCCCTAGGCTCTGTTGCTTTGTTTTTTAGATGTTTCAGGAAACACCATACACTTCTCCCGAGTGTCTGTTGGCAATTTACATCCCGCCCATCAGCATAACAAGGCTCCCAGTTCTCCATGGCCTGTCCTGCCTTTCTGGATTTTACACTTTTTTCAGATGGCCCTTTTGACCGGGGGGAAGTGAGACTTCATTGTAGTGCAGATTTCCTTTGCAAGCTTGCTTGGTTGGCCAAAAAGGGCGTATGCGTCTTTTCCTGAATATATTCAGGAAAAAACGCATACGCCCTTTTTGGCCAAGTGCATCATTGTGGACGTTCTGCCTCTTTTCCTATGCTTTCAATGCAATTCCAGTCTACCTCCTGAAATCGGTTTCCTGCAATTCTGCCCCGCTTTCAAGTCCTCTTGGCAGCCTTACTTCAGTATATTTTTGGACGATAGCTGTCATTTATAACTCTGCAGGTTTGTGAATTACAGTGCCCCTGAGCTCCTTTCTTCAACTCGCTTTCTTTTGAGCTGGCCGCAACACCGCAGGATGGCTTCAGGCCCTAATCTGGTTCCGGCATGGCACGCTGAGCCTTTGGTTATTTCCCGATCCTGGTGGGAAATGACAGTTAAATTTGCTCGTCCAGACACCTCCAGCTAGTCTCTCATTGGTTCTCCCTATTCCTGTTCATCTTCTGCAGAAATTGCAAACTGGGCCAAACAGGAGGTTAAAGGCGCTGACTCTCCAAGTGGGGAGAGTGTTAGTAAAGCGTCTGGAATGTTGCACCCGAGTACCAGGGGAGGAAAACTGAGACATATTTGAACACGTCTCCCGTTTACATGGTTGATCATACTCTGGGTTCCACATGCATGTTTTAGCTGAAGGAAGAATACCTTAAACCTGGAGAGTTGAGACCCGTGTAATGGGTACCATGCAATATGACTTCAAAGGGTCTTCATTTGCTCACCGAACCTCTCCAATCCTTTCACTGCTGCGTTTATGCCCCTGTACACACGCTTGATTCTCGTTTGGAGACATAACAATCCACAGGTTTTAAGATACTTACTAGTCAGGTACATTCTTAGGCGTTTAATATGCGGTGTTGAGTCCATTTCGTTGAGCAAGGAGTAGCTCTTGTCTATTCCATATTTGGCTTAAGGAACTTTATCTGTGCTCATTTCGATCTCTGGTTTTATGCAGCACCCCAACTCACCTTTACCCTTAAGCAAGCATAAGTTGGTTTTCTCAGTTTCAGACCCTGTTCTGTTCTGTAATTCAGTTCTTGTGTAGCCAAGTTTACATCCCGTGTGTTAGTGATATCTTATGATGTTTCTTTTTCTGTGTGACTTATTTCAGTTAGAATCATCGTATCTGAATCCAGTCATTATGCTGCTACGGGCCTGATGACATAGATTTCATTGCTGAGTGATACTGCATTGTACGTAAGTACCACAACTTCTTTATCCATTTTTCACTTTCTGCGGTATTGAACTTGTACCGTAAACGAGGTTCTTGTAAACAGAGCCGTCCCAAACTTTAGGGTGGCTGTGTCTCTTTGATTTTAATTTCCCTAAGCTATAGGACCATAAGTGGAAGTGCCCTAGGCTCTGTTGCTTTGGTTTTTAGATGTTTCAGGAAACAACATACACTTCTCCCAAGTGGCTGTTGGAAATTTACATCCCGCCCATCAGCATAACAAGGCTCCCAGTTCTCCATGGCCTGTCCTGCCTTTCTGGATTTTACACTTTTTTCAGATGGCCCTTTTGACCGGGGGGAAGTGAGTCTTCATTGTAGTGCAGATTTCCTTTGCAAGATTGCTTGGTTGGCCAAAAAGGGCGTATGCGTTTTTTCTTGAATATATTCAGGAAAAAACGCATACGCCCTTTTTGGCCAAGTGCATCATTGTGGACGTTCTGCCTCTTTTCCTATGCTTTCAATGCAATTCCAGTCTACCTCCTGAAATCGGTTTCCTGCAATTCTGCCCCGCTTTCAAGTCCTCTTGGCAGCCTTACTTCAGTATATTTTTGGACGATAGCTGTCATTTATAACTCTGCAGGTTTGTGAATTACAGTGCCCCTGAGCTCCTTTCTTCAACTCGCTTTCTTGTGAGCTGATCACAACACCGCAGGATGTCTTCAGGCCCTAATCTGGTTCCGGCACGGCACGTTGAGCCTTTGGTTATTTCCTCTTCCTGGTGGGAAATGAGAGTTAAATTTGCCCGTCCAGACACCTCCAGCTAGTCTCTCATTGGTTCTCCCTATTCCTGTTCATCTTCCGCAGAAATTGCAAACTGGGCCAAACAGGAGGTTAAAGGCGCTGACTCTCCAAGTGGGGAGAGTGTTAGTAAAGCGTCTGGAATGTTGCACCCGAGTACCAGGGGAGGAAAACTGAGACATATTTGAACACGTCTCCCGGTCACACGGTTGATCATACTCTGGGTTCCACATGCATGTTTTAGCTGAAGGAAGAATACCTTAAACCTGGGTAGTTGAGACCCGTGGAATGGGTACCATGCAATATGACTTCAAAGGGTCTTCATTTGCTCACCGAACCTCTCCAATCCTATCACTGCTGCGTTTATGCCCCTGTACAGACGCTTGATTCTCTTTTGGAGACATAGCAATCCATAGGTTTTAAGATACTTACTAGTCAGGTACATTCTTAGGCGTTTAATATGGGGTGTTGAGTCCATTTCGTTGAGCAAGGAGTAGCTCTTGTCTATTCCATATTTGGCTTAAGGAACTTTATCTGTGCTCATTTCAATCTCTGGTTTTATGCAGCACCCCAACTCACCTTTCCCCTTAAGCAAGCATAAGTTGGTTTTCTCAATTTGAGACCCTGTTCTGTTTTGGAATTCAGTTCCTGTGTAGCCAAGTTTACATTCCGTGTATTAGTGATATCTTATGATGTTTCTTTTTCGGTGTGACTTATTTCAGTTAGAATCATCGTACCTGAATCCACTCATTATGCTGCTAAGGGCCTGATGACATAGATTTCATTGCTGAGTGATACTGCATTGTACGTAAGTACCACAAGTTCTGTATCCATTTTTCACTTTCTGTGATATTGAACTTGTACGGTAAACGAGGTTCTTGTAAACAGAGGCGTCCCAAACTTTGGGGTGGCTGTGTCTTTTTGATTTTAATTTCCCTAAGCTATAGGACCATAAGTGGAAGTGCCCTAGGCTCTGTTGCTTTGTGTTTTAGATGTTTCAGGAAACACCATACACTTCTCCCGAGTGTCTGTTGGCAATTTACATCCCGCCCATCAGCATAACAAGGCTCCCAGTTCTCCATGGCCTGTCCTGCCTTTCTGGATTTTACACTTTTTTCAGATGGCCCTTTTGACCGGGGGGAAGTGAGACTTCATTGTAGTGCAGATTTCCTTTGCAAGTTTGCTTGGTTGGCCAAAAAGTGCGTATGCGTTTTTTCCTGAATATATTCAGGAAAAAACGCATACGCCCTTTTTGGCCAAGTGCATCATTGTGGATGTTCTGCCTCCTTTCCTATGCTTCCAATGCAATTCCAGTCTACCTCCTGAAATCGGTTTCCTGCAATTCTGCCCCGCTTTCAAGTCCTCTTGGCAGCCTTACTTCAGTATATTTTTGGACGATAGCTGTCATTTATGACTCTGCAGGTTTGTGAATTACAGTGCCCCTGAGCTCCTTTCTTCAACTCGCTTTCTTGTGACCTGGCCGCAACACTGCAGGATGGCTTCAGGCCCTAATCTGGTTCCGGCACGGTAAGCTGAGCCTTTGGTTAATTCCTCTTCCTGGTGGGAAATGAGAGTTAAATTTGCCCGTCCAGACACCTCCAGCTAGTCTCTCATTTGTTCTCGCTATTCCTGTTCATCTTCCACAGAAATTGCAAACTGGGCCAAACAGGAGGTTAAAGGGACTGACTCTCCAAGTCGGGAGAGTGTTAGTAAAGCGTCTGGAATGTTGCACCCGAGTACCAGGGTACGAAAACTGAGACATATTTGAACACGTCTCCCGATCACATGGTTGATCATACTCTAGGTTCCACATGCATGTTTTAGCTGAAGGAAGAATACCTTAAACCTGGGTACTTGAAACCCGTGGAATGGGTACCATGCAATATGACTTCAAAGGGTCTTCATTTGCTCACCGAACCTCTCCAATCCTATCACTGCTGCGTTTATGTCCCTGTACACATGCTTGATTCTCTTTCGGAGACATAGCAATCCATAGGTTTTAAGATACTTACTAGTCAGGTACATTCTTAGGCGTTTAATATGCGGTGTTGAGTCCATTTCGTTGAGCAAGGAGTAGCTCTTGTCTATTCCATATTTGGCTTAAGGAACTTTATCTGTGCTCATTTCAATGTCTGGTTTTATGCAGCACCCCAACTCACCTTTCCCCTTAAGCAAGCATAAGTTGGTTTTCTAAATTTGAGACCCTGTTCTGTTTTGGATTCAGTTCCTGTGTAGCCAAGTTTACATTCCGTGTATTACTTATATCTTATCATGTTTCTATTTCTGTGTGACTTATTTCAGTTAGAATCATCATACCTGAATCCACTCATTGTGCTGCTAAGGGCCTGATGACATAGATTTCATTGCTGAGTGATATTGCTTTGTAAGTAAATACCACAACTTCTTTATCAATTTTTCACTTTCTGCGATGTTGAACTTGTACTGTAAACGAGGTTCTTGTAAACAGAGGCGTCCCAAACTTTGGGGTGGCTGTGTCTTTTTGATTTTAATTTCCCTAATCTATAGAACCATAAGTGAAAGTGCCCTACGCTCTGTTGCTTTGTTTTTTAGATGTTTCAGGAAACACCATACACTTCTCCCGAGTGTCTGTTGGCAATTTACATCCCGCCCATCAGTATAACAAGGCTCCCAGTTCTCCATGGCCTGTCCTGCCTTTCTGGATTTTACACTTTTTTCAGATGGCCCTTTTGACTGGGGGGAAGTGAGACTTCATTGTAGTGCAGATTTCCTTTGCAAGCTTGCTTGGTTGGCCAAAAAGGGCGTATGCGTCTTTTCCTGAATATATTCAGGAAAAAACGCATACGCCCTTTTTGGCCAAGTGCATCATTGTGGACGTTTTGCCTGTTTTCCTATGCTTTCAATGCAATTCCAGTCTACCTCCTGAAATCGGTTTCCTGCAATTCTGCCCCGCTTTCAAGTCCTCTTGGCAGCCTTACTTCAGTATATTTTTGGACGATAGCTGTCATTTATAACTCTGCAGGTTTGTGAATTACAGTGCCCCTGAGCTCCTTTCTTCAACTCGCTTTCTTTTGAGCTGGCCGCAACACCACAGGATGACTTCAGGCCCTAATCTGGTTCCGGCACGGCACGTTGAGCCTTTGGTTATTTCCTCTTCCTGGTGGGAAATGAGAGTTAAATTTGCCCGTCCAGACACCTCCAGCTAGTCTCTCATTGGTTCTCCCTATTCCTGTTCATCTTCCGCAGAAATTGCAAACTGGGCCAAACAGGAGGTTAAAGGCGCTGACTCTCCAAGTGGGGAGAGTGTTAGTAAAGCATCTGGAATGTTGCACCCGAGTACCAGGGGAGGAAAACTGAGACATATTTGAACACGTCTCCCGTTCACACGGTTGATCATACTCTGGGTTCCACATGCATGTTTTAGCTGAAGGAAGAATACCTTAAACCTGGAGAGTTGAGACCCGTGTAATGGGTACCATGCAATATGACTTCAAAGCGTCTTCATTTGCTCACCAAACCTCTCCAATCCTATCACTGCTGCATTTATGCCCCTGTACACACGCTTGATTCTCTTTTGGAGACATAGCAATCCATAGGTTTTAAGATACTTACTAGTCAGGTACATTCTTAGGCGTTTAATATGGGGTGTTGAGTCCATTTCGTTGAGCAAGGAGTAGCTCTTGTCTATTCCATATTTGGCTTAAGGAACTTTATCTGTGCTCATTTCAATGTCTGGTTTTATGCAGCACCCCAACTCACCTTTCCCCTTAAGCAAGCATAAGTTGGTTTTCTAAATTTGAGACCCTGTTCTCTTTTGGAATTCAGTTCCTGTGTAGCCAAGTTTACATTCCGTGTATTACTGGTATCTTATGATGTTTCTTTTTCTGTGTGACTTATTTCAGTTAGAATCATCATACCTGAATCCACTCATTATGCTGCTAAGGGCCTGATGACATAGATTTCATTGCTGAGTGATATTGCTTTGTAAGTAAATACCACAACTTCTTTATCCATTTTTCACTTTCTGCGATGTTGAACTTGTACTGTAAACGAGGTTCTTGTAAACAGAGGCGTCCCAAACTTTGGGGTGGCTGTGTCTTTTTGATTTTAATTTCCCTAATCTATAGGACCATAAGTGAAAGTGCCCTAGGCTCTGTTGCTTTGTTTTTTAGATGTTTCAGGAAACACCATACACTTCTCCCGAGTGTCTGTTGGCAATTTACATCCCGCCCATCAGCATAACAAGGCTCCCAGTTCTCCATGGCCTGTCCTGCCTTTCTGGATTTTACACTTTTTTCAGATGGCCCTTTTGACCGGGGGGGGGGGGGGGAAGTGAGACTTCATTGTAGTGCAGATTTCCTTTGCAAGCTTGCTTGGTTGGCCAAAAAGGGCGTATGCGTTTTTTCCTGAATATATTCAGGAAAAAACGCATACGCCCTTTTTGGCCAAGTGCATCATTGTGGACGTTCTGCCTCTTTTCCTATGCTTTCAATGCAATTCCAGTCTACCTCCTGAAATCGGTTTCCTGCAATTCTGCCCCGCTTTCAAGTCCTCTTGGCAGCCTTACTTCAGTATATTTTTGGACGATAGCTGTCATTTATAAGTCTGCAGGTTTGTGAATTACAGTGCCCCTGAGCTCCTTTCTTCAACTCGCTTTCTTGTGACCTGGCCGCAACACCGCAGGATGGCTTCAGGCCCTAATCTGGTTCTGGCACGGCACGCTGAGCCTTTGGTTATTTCCTCTTCCTGGTGGGAAATGAGAGTTAAATTTGCCCGTCCAGACACCTCCAGCTAGTCTCTCATTGGTTCTCCCTATTCCTGTTCATCTTCCGCAGAAATTGCAAACTGGGCCAAACAGGAGGTTAAAGGCGCTGACTCTCCAAGTGGGGAGAGTGTTAGTAAAGCGTATGGAATGTTGCACCCAAGTACCAGGGGAGGAAAACTGAGACATATTTGAACACGTCTCCCGTTCACACGGTTGATCCTACTCTGGGTTCCACATGCATGTTTTAGCTGAAGGAAGAATACCGTAAACCTGGAGAGTTGAGACCCGTGGAATGGGTACCATGCAATATGACTTCAAAGGGTCTTCATTTGCTCACCGAACCTTTCCAATCCTATCACTGCTGCGTTTATGCCCCTGTACACATGCTTGATTCTCTTTTGGAGACATAGCAATCCATAGGTTTTAAGATACTTACTAGTCAGGTACATTCTTAGGCGTTTAATATGGGGTGTTGAGTCCATTTCGTTGAGCAAGGAGTAGCTCTTGTCTATTTCATATTTGGCTTAAGGAACTTTATCTGTGCTCATTTCAATCGCTGGTTTTATGCAGCACCCCAAATCACCTTTCCCCTTAAGCAAGCATAAGTTGGTTTTCTAAATTTGAGACCCGGTTCTGTTTTGGAATTCAGTTCCTGTGTAGCCAAGTTTACATTCTGTGTATTAGTGATATCTTATGATGTTTCTTTTTCTGTGTGACTTATTTCAGTTAGAATCATCATACCTGAATCCACTCATTGTGCTGCTAAGGGCCTGATGACATAGATTTCATTGCTGAGTGATATTGCTTTGTAAGTAAATACCACAACTTCTTTATCCATTTTTCACTTTATGCGATGTTGTACTTTTACTGTAAACGAGGTTCTTGTAAACAGAGGCGTCCCAAACTTTGGGGTGGCTGTGTCTTTTTGATTTTAATTTTCCTAAGCTATAGGACCATAAGTGGAAGTGCCCTAGGCTCTGTTGCTTTGTGTTTTAGTTGTTTCAGGAAACACCATACACTTCTCCCGAGTGTCTGTTGGCAATTTACATCCCGCCCATCAGCATAACAAGGCTCCCAGTTCTCCATGGCCTGTCCTGCCTTTCTGGATTTTACACTTTTTTCAGATGGCCCTTTTGACCGGGGGGAAGTGAGACTTCATTGTAGTGCAGATTTCCTTTGCAAGCTTGCTTGGTTGGCCAAAAAGGGCGTATGCGTTTTTTCCTGAATATATTCAGGAAAAAACGCATACGCCCTGTTTGGCCAAGTGCATTATTGTGGACGTTCTGCCTCTTTTCCTATGCTTTCAATGCAATTCCAGTCTACCTCCTGAAATCGGTTTCCTGCAATTCTGCCCCGCTTTCAAGTCCTCTTGGCAGCCTTACTTCAGTATATTTTTGCATGATACCTGTCATTTATAACTCTGCAGGTTTGTGAATTACAGTGTCCCTGAGCTCCTTTCTTCAACTTGCTTTCTTTTGAGCTGGCCGCAACACCACAGGATGGCTTCAGGCCCTAATCTGGTTCCGGCACGCCACGCTGAGCCTTTGGTTATTTCCTCTTCCTGGTGGGAAATGAGAGTTAAATTTGCCCGTCCAGACACCTCTAGCTAGTCTCTCATTGGTTCTCCCTATTCCTGTTCATCTTCCGCAGAATTTTCAAACTGGGCCAAACAGGAGGTTAAAGGCGCTGACTCTCCAAGTGGGGAGAGTGTTAGTAAAGCGTCTGGAATGTTGCACCCGAGTACCAGGGGACCGAAACTGAGACATATTTGAACACGTCTCTCGATCACATGGTTGATCATACTCTGGGTTCCACATGCATGTTTTAGCTGAAGGAAGAATACCTTAAACCTGGAGAGTTGAGACCCGTGGAATGGGTACCATGCAATATGTCTTCAACGGGTCTTCATTTGCTCACCGAACCTGTCCAATCCTATCACTGCTGCGTTTATTCCCCTGTAAACACGCTTGATTCTCTTTTGGAGACATAGCAATCCATAGGTTTTAAGATACTTACTAGTCAGGTACATTCTTAGGCGTTTAATATGGGGTGTTGAGTCCATTTCGTTGAGCAAGGAGTAGCTCTTGTCTATTCCATATTTGGCTTAAGGAACTTTATCTGTGCTCATTTCAATCTCTGGTTTTATGCAGCACCTCAACTCAACTTTCCCCTTAAGCAAGCATAAGTTGGTTTTCTACATTTGAGACCCTGTTCTGTTTTGGAATTCAGTTCCTGTGTAGCCAAGTTTACATTCCGTGTATTAGTGATATCTTATGATGTTTCTTTTTCTGTGTGACTTATTTCAGTTAGAATCATCGTACCTGAATCCACTCATTATGCTGCTACGGGCCTGATGACATAGATTTCCTTGCTGAGTGATACTGCATTGTACGTAAGTACCACAAGTCCTTTATCCATTTTTCACTTTCTGTGATATTGAACTTGTACGGTAAACGAGGTTCTTGTAAACAGAGGCGTCCCAAACTTTGGGGTGGCTGTGTCTTTTTGATTTTAATTTCCCTAAGCTATAGGACCATAAGTGGAAGTGCCCTAGGCTCTGTTGCTTTGTTTTTTAGATGTTTCAGGAAACACCATACACTTCTCCCGAGTGTCTGTTGGCAATTTACATCCTGCCCATCAGCATAACAAGGCTCCCAGTTCTCCATGGCCTGTCCTGCCTTTCTGGATTTTACACTTTTTTCAGATGGCCCTTTTGACCGGGGGGAAGTGTAACTTCACTGTACTGCAGATTTCCTTTGCAAGATTGCTTGGTTGGCCAAAAAGGGCGTATGCGTTTTTTCCTGAATATATTCAGGAAAAAACACATACGCCCTTTTTGGCCAAGTGCATCATTGTGGACGTTCTGCCTCTTTTCCTATGCTTTCAATGCAATTCCAGTCTACCTCCTGAAATCGGTTTCCTGCAATTCTGCCCCGCTTTCAAGTCCTCTTGGCAGCCTTACTTCAGTATATTTTTGGACGATAGCTGTCATTTATAACTCTGCAGGTTTGTGAATTACAGTGCCCCTGAGATCCTTTCTTCAACTCGCTTTCTTGTGACCTGGCCGCAACACCGCAGGATGGCTTCAGGCCCTAATCTGGTTCCGGCACGGCACGCTGAGCCTTTGGTTAATTCCTCTTCCTGATGGGAAATGAGAGTTAAATTTGCCCGTCCAGACACCTCCAGCTAGTCTCTCATTGGTTCTCGCTATTCCTGTTCATCTTCCGCAGAAATTGCAAACTGGGCCAAACAGGAGGTTAAAGGGACTGACTCTCCAAGTCGGGAGAGTGTTAGTAAAGCGTCTGGAATGTTGCACCCGAGTACCAGGGTACGAAAACTGAGACATATTTGAACACGTCTCCCGATCACATGGTTGATCATACTCTAGGTTCCACATGCATGTTTTAGCTGAAGGAAGAATACCTTAAACCTGGGTAGTTGAGACCCGTGGAATGGGTACCATGCAATATGACTTCAAAGGGTCTTCATTTGCTCACCGAACCTCTCCAATCCTATCACTGCTGCGTTTATGCCCCTGTACAGACGCTTGATTCTCTTTTGGAGACATAGCAATCCATAGGTTTTAAGATACTTACTAGTCAGGTACATTCTTAGGCGTTTAATATGGGGTGTTGAGTCCATTTCGTTGAGCAAGGAGTAGCTCTTGTCTATT
The DNA here is from genome assembly GCF_039906515.1 of Pseudorca crassidens. Classification (NCBI taxonomy): domain Eukaryota; kingdom Metazoa; phylum Chordata; class Mammalia; order Artiodactyla; family Delphinidae; genus Pseudorca; species Pseudorca crassidens. The sequence continues at coordinate 186,166,841 of NC_090297.1, forward strand.
CCATATTTGGCTTAAGGAACTTTATCTGTGCTCATTTCAATCTCTGGTTTTATGCAGCACCCCAACTCACCTTTCCCCTTAAGCAAGCATAAGTTGGTTTTCTAAATTTGAGACCCTGTTCTGTTTTGGAATTCAGTTCCTGTGTAGCCAAGTTTACATTCCGTGTATTAGTGATATCTTATGATGTTTCTTTTTCTGTGTGACTTATTTCAGTTAGAATCATCGTACCTGAATCCACTCATTATGCTGCTACGGGCCTGATGACATAGATTTCATTGCTGAGTGATACTGCATTGTACGTAAGTACCACAAGTTCTTTATCCATTTTTCACTTTCTGTGATATTGAACTTGTACGGTAAATGAGGTTCTTGTAACCAGAGGCGTCCCAAACTTTGGGGTGGCTGTGTCTTTTCGATTTTAATTTCCCTAATCTATAGGACCATAAGTGGAAGAGCCCTAGGCTCTGTTGCTTTGTTTTTTAGATGTTTCAGGAAACACCATACACTTCTCCCGAGTGTCTGTTGGCAATTTACATCCCGCCCATCAGCATAACAAGGCTCCCAGTTCTCCATGGCCTGTCCTGCCTTTCTGGATTTTACACTTTTTTCAGATGGCCCTTTTGACTGGGGGGAAGTGAGACTTCATTGTAGTGCAGATTTCCTTTGCAAGTTTGCTTGGTTGGCCAAAAAGGGCGTATGCGTTTTTTCCTGAATATATTCAGGAAAAAACGCATACGCCCTTTTTGGCCAAGTGCATCATGGTGGACGTTCTGCCTCTTTTCCTATGCTTTCAATGCAATTCCAGTCTACCTCCTGAAATCGGTTTCCTGCAATTCTTCCCCGCTTTCAAGTCCTCTTGGCAGCCTTACTTCAGTATATTTTTGGAAGATAGCTGTCATTTATAACTCTGCAGGTTTGTGAATTACAGTGCCCCTGAGCTCCTTTCTTCAACTCGCTTTCTTGTGACCTGGCCGCAACACCGCAGGATGGCTTCAGGCCCTAATCTTGTTCCGGCACGGCACGCTGAGCCTTTGGTTAATTCCTCTTCCTGGTGGGAAATGAGAGTTAAATTTGCCCGTCCAGACACCTCCAGCTAGTCTCTCATTGGTTCTCGCTATTCCTGTTCATCTTCCGCAGAAATTGCAAACTGGGCCAAACAGGAGGTTAAAGGGACTGACTCTCCAAGTCGGGAGAGTGTTAGTAAAGCGTCTGGAATGTTGCACCCGAGTACCAGCGTACGAAAACTGATACATATTTGAACACGTCTCCCGATCACATGGTTGATCATACTCTAGGTTCCACATGCATGTTTTAGCTGAAGGAAGAATACCTTAAACCTGGGTAGTTGAAACCCGTGGAATGGGTACCATGCAATATGACTTCAAAGGGTCTTCATTTGCTCACCGAACCTCTCCAATCCTATCACTGCTGCGTTTATGCCCCTGTACACACGCTTGATTCTCTTTCGGAGACATAGCAATCCATAGGTTTTAAGATACTTACTAGTCAGTTACATTCTTAGGCGTTTAATATGGGGTGTTGAGTCCATTTCGTTGAGCAAGGAGTAGCTCTTGTCTATTCCATATTTGGCTTAAGGAACTTTATCTGTGCTCATTTCAATGTCTGGTTTTATGCAGCACCCCAACTCACCTTTACCCTTAAGCAAGCATAAGTTGGTTTTCTAAATTTGAGACCCTGTTCTGTTCTGTAATTCAGTTCCTGTGTAGCCAAGTTTACATTCCGTGTATTACTGATATCTTATGATGTTTCTTTTTCTGTGTGACTTATTTCAGTTAGAATCATCATACCTGAATCCACTCATTGTGCTGCTAAGGGCCTGATGACATAGATTTCATTGCTGAGTGATATTGCTTTGTAAGTAAATACCACAACTTCTTTATCCATTTTTCACTTTCTGCGATGTTGAACTTGTACTGTAAACGAGGTTCTTGTAAACAGAGGCGTCCCAAACTTTGGGGTGGCTGTGTCTTTTTGATTTTAATTTCCCTAAGCTATAGGACCATAAGTGGAAGTGCCCTAGGCTCTGTTGCTTTGTTTTTTAGATGTTTCAGGAAACACCATACACTTCTCCCGAGTGTCTGTTGGCAATTTACATCCCGCCCATCAGCATAACAAGGCTCCCAGTTCTCCATGGCCTGTCCTGCCTTTCTGGATTTTACACTTTTTTCAGATGGCCCTTTTGACCGGGGGGAAGTGAGTCTTCATTGTAGTGCAGATTTCCTTTGCAAGCTTGCTTGGTTGGTCAAAAAGGGCGTATGCGTCTTTTCCTGAATATATTCAGGAAAAAACGCATACGCCCTTTTTGGCCAAGTGCATCATTGTGGACGTTCTGCCTCTTTTCCTATGCTTTCAATGCAATTCCAGTCTACCTCCTGAAATCGGTTTCCTGCAATTCTGCCCCGCTTTCAAGTCCTCTTGGCAGCCTTACTTCAGTATATTTTTGGACGATAGCTGTCATTTATAACTCTGCAGGTTTGTGAATTACAGTGCCCCTGAGCTCCTTTCTTCAACTCGCTTTCTTTTGAGCTGGCCGCAACACCGCAGGATGGCTTCAGGCCCTAATCTGGTTCCAGCACGGCACGCTGAGCCTTTGGTTAATTCCTCTTCCTGGTGGGAAATGAGAGTTAAATTTGCCCGTCCAGACACCTCCAGCTAGTCTCTCATTGGTTCTCGCTATTCCTGTTCATCTTCCGCAGAAATTGCAAACTGGGCCAAAAAGGAGGTTAAAGGCGCTGACTCTCCAAGTGGGGAGAGTGTTAGTAAAGCGTCTGGAATGTTGCACCCGAGTACCAGGGGAGGAAAACTGAGACATATTTGAACACGTCTCCCGGTCACACGGTTGATCATACTCTGGGTTCCACATGCATGTTTTAGCTGAAGGAAGAATACCTTAAACCTGGGTAGTTGAGACCCGTGGAATGGGTACCATGCAATATGACTTCAAAGGGTCTTCATTTGCTCACCGAACCTCTCCAATCCTATCACTGCTGCGTTTATGCCCCTGTACAGATGCTTGATTCTCTTTTGGAGACATAGCAATCCATAGGTTTTAAGATACTTACTAGTCAGGTACATTCTTAGGCGTTTAATATGGGGTGTTGAGTCCATTTCGTTGAGCAAGGAGTAGCTCTTGTCTATTCCATATTTGGCTTAAGGAACTTTATCTGTGCTCATTTCAATCTCTGGTTTTATGCAGCACCCCAACTCACCTTTCCCCTTAAGCAAGCATAAGTTGGTTTTCTAAATTTGAGACCCTGTTCTGTTTTGGAATTCAGTTCCTGTGTAGCCAAGTTTACATTCCGTGTATTACTGATATCTTATGATGTTTCTTTTTCTGTGTGACTTATTTCAGTTAGAATCATCATACCTGAATCCACTCATTGTGCTGCTAAGTGCCTGATGACATAGATTTCATTGCTGAGTGATATTGCTTTGTAAGTAAATACCACAACTTCTTTATCCATTTTTCACTTTCTGCGATGTTGAACTTGTACTGTAAACGAGGTTCTTGTAAACAGAGGCGTCCCAAACTTTGGGGTGGCTGTGTCTTTTTGATTTTAATTTCCCTAAGCTATAGGACCATAAGTGGAAGTGCCCTAGGCTCTGTTGCTTTGTTTTTTAGATGTTTCAGGAAACACCATACACTTCTCCCGAGTGTCTGTTGGCAATTTACATCCCGCCCATCAGCATAACAAGGCTCCCAGTTCTCCATGGCCTGTCCTGCCTTTCTGGATTTTACACTTTTTTCAGATGGCCCTTTTGACCGGGGGGAAGTGAGACTTCATTGTAGTGCAGATTTCCTTTGCAAGCTTGCTTGGTTGGCCAAAAAGGGCGTATGCGTTTTTTCCTGAATATATTCAGGAAAAAACGCATACGCCCTTTTTGGCCAAGTGCATCATTGTGGACGTTCTGCCTCTTTTCCTATGCTTTCAATGCAATTCCAGTCTACCTCCTGAAATCGGTTTCCTGCAATTCTGCCCCGCTTTCAAGTCCTCTTGGCAGCCTTACTTCAGTATATTTTTGGACGATAGCTGTCATTTATAACTCTGCAGGTTTGTGAATTACAGTGCCCCTGAGCTCCTTTCTTCAACTCGCTTTCTTTTGAGCTGGCCGCAACACCGCAGGATGGCTTCAGGCCCTAATCTGGTTCCGGAACGGCACGCTGAGCCTTTGGTTATTTCCTCTTCCTGGTGGGAAATGAGAGTTAAATTTGCCCGTCCAGACACCTCCAGCTAGTCTCTCATTGGTTCTCCCTATTCCTGTTCATCTTCCGCAGAAATTGCAAACTGGGCCAAACAGGAGGTTAAAGGAGCTGACTCTCCAAGTGGGGAGAGTGTTAGTAAAGCGTCTGGAATGTTGCACCCGAGTACCAGGGGAGGAAAACTGAGACATATTTGAACACGTCTCCCGGTCACACGGTTGATCATACTCTGGGTTCCACATGCATGTTTTAGCTGAAGGAAGAATACCTTAAACCTGGGTAGTTGAGACCCGTGGAATGGGTACCATGCAATATGACTTCAAAGGGTCTTCATTTGCTCACCGAACCTCTCCAATCCTATCACTGCTGCGTTTATGCCCCTGTACAGATGCTTGATTCTCTTTTGGAGACATAGCAATCCATAGGTTTTAAGATACTTACTAGTCAGGTACATTCTTAGGCGTTTAATATGGGGTGTTGAGTCCATTTCGTTGAGCAAGGAGTAGCTCTTGTCTATTCCATATTTGGCTTAAGGAACTTTATCTGTGCTCATTTCAATGTCTGGTTTTATGCAGCACCCCAACTCACCTTTCCCCTTAAGCAAGCATAAGTTGGTTTTCTAAATTTGAGACCCTGTTCTGTTTTGGAATTCAGTTCCTGTGTAGCCAAGTTTACATTCCGTGTATTAGTGATATCTTATGATGTTTCTTTTTCTGTGTGACTTATTTCAGTTAGAATCATCGTACCTGAATCCACTCATTATGCTGCTACGGGCCTGATGACATAGATTTCATTGCTGAGTGATACTGCATTGTACGTAAGTACCACAAGTTCTTTATCCATTTTTCAATTTCTGCGATATTGAACTTGTACCGTAAACGACGTTCTTGTAAACAGAGCCGTCCCAAACTTTGGGGTGGCTGTGTCTTTTTGATTTTAATTTCCCTAAGCTACAGGACCATAAGTGGAAGTGCCCTAGGCTCTGTTGCTTTGTGTTTTAGATGTTTCGGGAAACACCATACACTTCTCCCAAGTGGCTGTTGGCAATTTACATCCCGCCCATCAGCATAACAAGGCTCCCAGTTCTCCATGGCCTGTCCTGCCTTTCTGGATTTTACACTTTTTTCAGATGGCCCTTTTGACCGGGGGGAAGTGAGACTTCATTGTAGTGCAGATTTCCTTTGCAAGCTTGCTTGGTTGGCCAAAAAGGGCGTATGCGTTTTTTCCTGAATATATTCAGGAAAAAACGCATACGCCCTTTTTGGCCAAGTGCATCATGGTGGACGTTCTGCCTCTTTTCCTATGCTTTCAATGCAATTCCAGTCTACCTACTGAAATCGGTTTCCTGCAATTCTGCCCCGCTTTCAAGTCCTCTTGGCAGCCTTACTTCAGTATATTTTTGGACGATAGCTGTCATTTATAAGTCTGCAGGTTTGTGAATTACAGTGCCCCTGAGCTCCTTTCTTCAACTCGCTTTCTTGTGACCTGGCCGCAACACCGCAGGATGGCTTCAGGCCCTAATCTTGTTCCGGCACGGCACGCTGAGCCTTTGGTTAATTCCTCTTCCTGGTGGGAAATGAGAGTTAAATTTGCCCGTCCAGACACCTCCAGCTAGTCTCTCATTGGTTCTCGCTATTCCTGTTCATCTTCCACAGAAATTGCAAACTGGGCCAAACAGGATGTTAAAGGGACTGACTCTCCAAGTCGGGAGAGTGTTAGTAAAGCGTCTGGAATGTTGCACCCGAGTACCAGGGTATGAAAACTGATACATATTTGAACACGTCTCCCGATCACATGGTTGATCATACTCTAGGTTCCACATGCATGTTTTAGCTGAAGGAAGAATACCTTAAACCTGGGTAGTTGAAACCCGTGGAATGGGTACCATGCAATATGTCTTCAAAGGGTCTTCATTTGCTCACCGAACCTCTCCAATCCTATCACTGCTGCGTTTATGCCCCTGTACACACGCTTGATTCTCTTTCGGAGACATAGCAATCCATAGCTTTTAGGATACTTACTAGTCAGGTACATTCTTAGGCGTTGAATATGCGGTGTTGAGTCCATTTCGTTGAGCAAGGAGTAGCTCTTGTCTATTCCATATTTGGCTTAAGGAACTTTATCTGTGCTCATTTCAATCTCTGGTTTTATGCAGCACCCCAACTCACCTTTACCCTTAAGCAAGCATAAGTTGGTTTTCTAAATTTGAGACCCTGTTCTGTTTTGTAATTCAGTTCCTGTGTAGCCAAGTTTACATTCCGTGTATTACTGATATCTTATGATGTTTCTTTTTCTGTGTGACTTATTTCAGTTAGAATCATCATACCTGAATCCACTCATTGTGCTGCTAAGGGCCTGATGACATAGATTTCATTGCTGAGTGATATTGCTTTGTAAGTAAATACCACAACTTCTTTATCCATTTTTCACTTTCTGCGATGTTGAACTTGTACTGTAAACGAGGTTCTTGTAAACAGAGGCGTCCCAAACTTTGGGGTGGCTGTGTCTTTTTGATTTTAATTTCCCTAAGCTATAGGACCATAAGTGGAAGTGCCCTAGGCTCTGTTGCTTTGTTTTTTAGATGTTTCAGGAAACACCATACACTTCTCCCGAGTGTCTGTTGGCAATTTACATCCCGCCCATCAGCATAACAAGGCTCCCAGTTCTCCATGGCCTGTCCTGCCTTTCTGGATTTTACACTTTTTTCAGATGGCCCTTTTGACCGGGGGGAAGTGAGACTTCATTGTAGTGCAGATTTCCTTTGCAAGCTTGCTTGGTTGGCCAAAAAGGGCGTATGCGTTTTTTCCTGAATATATTCAGGAAAAAACGCATACGCCCTTTTTGGCCAAGTGCATCATTGTGGACGTTCTGCCTCTTTTCCTATGCTTTCAATGCAATTCCAGTCTACCTCCTGAAATCGGTTTCCTGCAATTCTGCCCCGCTTTCAAGTCCTCTTGGCAGCCTTACTTCAGTATATTTTTGGACGATAGCTGTCATTTATAACTCTGCAGGTTTGTGAATTACAGTGCCCCTGAGCTCCTTTCTTCAACTCGCTTTTTGTGACCTGGCCACAACACCGCAGGATGGCTTCAGGCCCTAATCTGGTTCCGGCACGGCACGCTGAGCCTTTGGTTATTTCCTCTTCCTGGTGGGAAATGAGAGTTAAATTTGCCCGTCCAGACACCTCCAGCTAGTCTCTCATTGGTTCTCCCTATTCCTGTTCATCTTCCGCAGAAATTGCAAACTGGGCCAAACAGGAGGTTGAAGGCCCTGACTCTCCAAGTGGGGAGAGTGTTAGTAAAGCGTCTGGAATGTTACACCCGAGTACCAGGGGAGGAAATCTGAGACATATTTGAACAAGTCTCCCGATCACATGGTTGATCATACTCTAGGTTCCACATGCATGTTTTAGCTGAAGGAAGAATACCTTAAACCTGGGTAGTTGAAACCCGTGGAATGGGTACCATGCAATATGACTTCAAAGGGTCTTCATTTGCTCACCGAACCTCTCCAATCCTATCACTGCTGCGTTTATGCCCCTGTACACACGCTTGATTCTCTTTCGGAGACATAGCAATCCATAGGTTTTAAGATACTTACTAGTCAGGTACATTCTTAGGCGTTTAATATGGGGTGTTGAGTCCATTTCATTGAGCAAGGAGTAGCTCTTGTCTATTCCATATTTGGCTTAAGGAACTTTATCTGTGCTCATTTCAATCTCTGGTTTTATGCAGCACCTCAACTCAACTTTCCCCTTAAGCAAGCATAAGTTGGTTTTCTCAATTTGAGACCCTGTTCTGTTCTGTAATTCAGTTCTTGTGTAGCCAAGTTTACATCCCGTGTGTTAGTGATATCTTATGATGTTTCTTTTTCTGTGTGACTTACTTCAATTAGAATCATCGTACCTAAATCCACTCATTATGCTGCTACGGGCCTGATGACATAGATTTCATTGCTGAGTGATACTACATTGTACGTAAGTACCACAATTTCTTTATCCATTTTTCACTTTCTGCGATATTGAACTTGTACCGTAAACGAGGTTCTTGTAAACAGAGCCGTCCCAAACTTTGGGGTGGCTGTGTCTCTTTGATTTTAATTTCCCTAAGCTATAGGACCATAAGTGGAAGTGCCCTAGGCTCTGTTGCTTTGGTTTTTAGATGTTTCAGGAAACAACATACACTTCTCCCAAGTGGCTGTTGGCAATTTACATCACGCCCATCAGCATAACAAGGCTCCCAGTTCTCCATGGCCTGTCCTGCCTTTCTGGATTTTACACTTTCTTCAGATGGCCCTTTTGACCAGGGGGAAGTGAGTCTTCATTGTAGTGCAGATTTTTTGCAAGCTTGCTTGGTTGGCCAAAAAGGGCGTATGCGTTTTTTCCTGAATATATTCAGGAAAAAACGCATACGCCCTTTTTGGCCAAGTGCATCATTGTGGACGTTCTGCCTCTTTTCCTATGCTTTCAATGCAATTCCAGTCTACCTCCTGAAATCGGTTTACTGCAATTCTGCCCCGCTTTCAAGTCCTCTTGGCAGCCTTACTTCAGTATATTTTTGGATGATAGCTGTCATTTATAAGTCTGCAGGTTTGTGAATTACAGTGCCCCTGAGCTCCTTTCTTCAACTCGCTTTCTTTTGAGCTGGCCGCAACACCGCAAGATGGCTTCAGGCCCTAATCTGGTTCCGGAACGGCACGTTGAGCCTTTGGTTATTTCCTCTTCCTGGTGGGAAATGAGAGTTAAATTTGCCCGTCCAGACACCTCCAGCTAGTCTCTCATTGGTTCTCCCTATTCCTGTTCATCTTCCGCAGAAATTGCAAACTGGGCCAAACAGGAGGTTAAAGGCGCTGACTCTCCAAGTGGGTAGAGTGTTAGTAAAGCGTCTGGAATGTTGCACCCGAGTACCAGGGGAGGAAAACTGAGACATATTTGAACACGTCTCCCGGTCACACGGTTGATCATACTCTGGGTTCCACATGCATGTTTTAGCTGAAGGAAGAATACCTTAAACCTGGGTAGTTGAGACCCGTGGAATGGGTACCATGCAATATGACTTCAAAGGGTCTTCATTTGCTCACCGAACCTCTCCAATCCTATCACTGCTGCGTTTATGCCCCTGTACAGACGCTTGATTCTCTTTTGGAGACATAGCAATCCATAGGTTTTAAGATACTTACTAGTCAGGTACATTCTTAGGCGTTTAATATGGGGTGTTGAGTCCATTTCGTTGAGCAAGGAGTAGCTCTTGTCTATTCCATATTTGGCTTAAGGAACTTTATCTGTGCTCATTTCAATCTCTGGTTTTATGCAGCACCCCAACTCACCTTTCCCCTTAAGCAAGCATAAGTTGGTTTTCTCAATTTGAGACCCTGTTCTGTTTTGGAATTCAGTTCCTGTGTAGCCAAGTTTACATTCCGTGTATTAGTGATATCTTATGATGTTTCTTTTTCGGTGTGACTTATTTCAGTTAGAATCATCGTACCTGAATCCACTCATTATGCTGCTAAGGGCCTGATGACATAGATTTCATTGCTGAGTGATACTGCATTGTACGTAAGTACCACAAGTTCTGTATCCATTTTTCACTTTCTGTGATATTGAACTTGTACGGTAAACGAGGTTCTTGTAAACAGAGGCGTCCCAAACTTTGGGGTGGCTGTGTCTTTTTGATTTTAATTTCCCTAAGCTATAGGACCATAAGTGGAAGTGCCCTAGGCTCTGTTGCTTTGTTTTTTAGATGTTTCAGGAAACACCATACACTTCTCCCGAGTGTCTGTTGGCAATTTACATCCTGCCCATCAGCATAACAAGGCTCCCAGTTCTCCATGGCCTGTCCTGCCTTTCTGGATTTTACACTTTTTTCAGATGGCCCTTTTGACCGGGGGGAAGTGAGACTTCATTGTAGTGCAGATTTCCTTTGCAAGTTTGCTTGGTTGGCCAAAAAGTGCGTATGCGTTTTTTCCTGAATATATTCAGGAAAAAACGCATACGCCCTTTTTGGCCAAGTGCATCATTGTGGATGTTCTGCCTCCTTTCCTATGCTTTCAATGCAATTCCAGTCTACCTCCTGAAATCGGTTTCCTGCAATTCTGCCCCGCTTTCAAGTCCTCTTGGCAGCCTTACTTCAGTATATTTTTGGACGATAGCTGTCATTTATGACTCTGCAGGTTTGTGAATTACAGTGCCCCTGAGCTCCTTTCTTCAACTCGCTTTCTTGTGACCTGGCCGCAACACTGCAGGATGGCTTCAGGCCCTAATCTGGTTCCGGCACGGTAAGCTGAGCCTTTGGTTAATTCCTCTTCCTGGTGGGAAATGAGAGTTAAATTTGCCCGTCCAGACACCTCCAGCTAGTCTCTCATTGGTTCTCGCTATTCCTGTTCATCTTCCACAGAAATTGCAAACTGGGCCAAACAGGAGGTTAAAGGGACTGACTCTCCAAGTCGGGAGAGTGTTAGTAAAGCGTCTGGAATGTTGCACCCGAGTACCAGGGTACGAAAACTGAGACATATTTGAACACGTCTCCCGATCACATGGTTGATCATACTCTAGGTTCCACATGCATGTTTTAGCTGAAGGAAGAATACCTTAAACCTGGGTACTTGAAACCCGTGGAATGGGTACCATGCAATATGACTTCAAAGGGTCTTCATTTGCTCACCGAACCTCTCCAATCCTATCACTGCTGCGTTTATGTCCCTGTACACATGCTTGATTCTCTTTCGGAGACATAGCAATCCATAGGTTTTAAGATACTTACTAGTCAGGTACATTCTTAGGCGTTTAATATGCGGTGTTGAGTCCATTTCGTTGAGCAAGGAGTAGCTCTTGTCTATTCCATATTTGGCTTAAGGAACTTTATCTGTGCTCATTTCAATGTCTGGTTTTATGCAGCACCCCAACTCACCTTTCCCCTTAAGCAAGCATAAGTTGGTTTTCTAAATTTGAGACCCTGTTCTGTTTTGGATTCAGTTCCTGTGTAGCCAAGTTTACATTCCGTGTATTACTTATATCTTATCATGTTTCTTTTTCTGTGTGACTTATTTCAGTTAGAATCATCATACCTGAATCCACTCATTGTGCTGCTAAGGGCCTGATGACATAGATTTCATTGCTGAGTGATATTGCTTTGTAAGTAAATACCACAACTTCTTTATCCATTTTTCACTTTCTGCGATGTTGAACTTGTACTGTAAACGAGGTTCTTGTAAACAGAGGCGTCCCAAACTTTGGGGTGGCTGTGTCTTTTTGATTTTAATTTCCCTAATCTATAGAACCATAAGTGAAAGTGCCCTACGCTCTGTTGCTTTGTTTTTTAGATGTTTCAGGAAACACCATACACTTCCCCGAGTGTCTGTTGGCAATTTACATCCCGCCCATCAGTATAACAAGGCTCCCAGTTCTCCATGGCCTGTCCTGCCTTTCTGGATTTTACACTTTTTTCAGATGGCCCTTTTGACCGGGGGGAAGTGAGACTTCATTGTAGTGCAGATTTCCTTTGCAAGCTTGCTTGGTTGGCCAAAAAGGGCGTATGCGTCTTTTCCTGAATATATTCAGGAAAAAACGCATACGCCCTTTTTGGCCAAGTGCATCATTGTGGACGTTCTGCCTCTTTTCCTATGCTTTCAATGCAATTCCAGTCTACCTCCTGAAATCGGTTTCCTGCAATTCTGCCCCGCTTTCAAGTCCTCTTGGCAGCCTTACTTCAGTATATTTTTGGATGATAGCTGTCATTTATAAGTCTGCAGGTTTGTGAATTACAGTGCCCCTGAGCTCCTTTCTTCAACTCGCTTTCTTTTGAGCTGGCCGCAACACCGCAGGATGGCTTCAGGCCCTAATCTGGTTCCGGCACGGCACGCTGAGCCTTTGGTTATTTCCTCTTCCTGGTGGGAAATGAGAGTTAAATTTGCCCGTCCAGACACCTCCAGCTCGTCTCTCATTGGTTCTCCCTATTCCTGTTCATCTTCCGCAGAAATTGCAAACTGGGCCAAACAGGAGGTTAAAGGCGCTGACTCTCCAAGTGGGGAGAGTGTTAGTAAAGCGTCTGGAATGTTGCACCCGAGTACCAGGGGAGGAAAACTGAGACATATTTGAACACGTCTCCCGGTCACACGGTTGATCATACTCTGGGTTCCACATGCATGTTTTAGCTGAAGGAAGAATACCTTAAACCTGGGTAGTTGAGACCCGTGTAATGGGTACCATGCAATATGACTTCAAAGGGTCTTCATTTGCTCACCGAACCTCTCCAATCCTATCACTGCTGCGTTTATGGCCCTGTACAGACGCTTGATTCTCTTTTGGAGACATAGCAATCCATAGGTTTTAAGATACTTACTAGTCAGGTACATTCTTAGGCGTTTAATATGGGGTGTTGAGTCCATTTCGTTGAGCAAGGAGTAGCTCTTGTCTATTCCATATTTGGCTTAAGGAACTTTATCTGTGCTCATTTCAATCTCTGGTTTTATGCAGCACCCCAACTCACCTTTCCCCTTAAGCAAGCATAAGTTGGTTTTCTCAATTTGAGACCCTGTTCTGTTTTGGAATTCAGTTCCTGTGTAGCCAAGTTTACATTCCGTGTATTAGTGATATCTTATGATGTTTCTTTTTCGGTGTGACTTATTTCAGTTAGAATCATCGTACCTGAATCCACTCATTATGCTGCTAAGGGCCTGATGACATAGATTTCATTGCTGAGTGATATTGCTTTGTAAGTAAATACCACAACTTCTTTATCCATTTTTCACTTTCTGCGATGTTGAACTTGTACTGTAAACGAGGTTCTTGTAAACAGAGGCGTCCCAAACTTTGGGGTGGCTGTGTCTTTTTGATTTTAATTTCCCTAATCTATAGGACCATAAGTGAAAGTGCCCTAGGCTCTGTTGCTTTGTTTTTTAGATGTTTCAGGAAACACCATACACTTCTCCCGAGTGTCTGTTGGCAATTTACATCCCGCCCATCAGCATAACAAGGCTCCCAGTTCTCCATGGCCTGTCCTGCCTTTCTGGATTTTACACTTTTTTCAGATGGCCCTTTTGACCGGGGGGGGGGGGGGGGGGGAAGTGAGACTTCATTGTAGTGCAGATTTCCTTTGCAAGCTTGCTTGGTTGGCCAAAAAGGGCGTATGCGTTTTTTCCTGAATATATTCAGGAAAAAACGCATACGCCCTTTTTGGCCAAGTGCATCATTGTGGACGTTCTGCCTCTTTTCCTATGCTTTCAATGCAATTCCAGTCTACCTCCTGAAATCGGTTTCCTGCAATTCTGCCCCGCTTTCAAGTCCTCTTGGCAGCCTTACTTCAGTATATTTTTGGACGATAGCTGTCATTTATAAGTCTGCAGGTTTGTGAATTACAGTGCCCCTGAGCTCCTTTCTTCAACTCGCTTTCTTGTGACCTGGCCGCAACACCGCAGGATGGCTTCAGGCCCTAATCTGGTTCTGGCACGGCACGCTGAGCCTTTGGTTATTTCCTCTTCCTGGTGGGAAATGAGAGTTAAATTTGCCCGTCCAGACACCTCCAGCTAGTCTCTCATTGGTTCTCGCTATTCCTGTTCATCTTCCGCAGAAATTGCAAACTGGGCCAAACAGGAGGTTAAAGGCGCTGACTCTCCAAGTGGGGAGAGTGTTAGTAAAGCGTATGGAATGTTGCACCCAAGTACCAGGGGAGGAAAACTGAGTCATATTTGAACACGTCTCCCGTTCACACGGTTGATCCTACTCTGGGTTCCACATGCATGTTTTAGCTGAAGGAAGAATACCGTAAACCTGGAGAGTTGAGACCCGTGGAATGGGTACCATGCAATATGACTTCAAAGGGTCTTCATTTGCTCACCGAACCTTTCCAATCCTATCACTGCTGCGTTTATGCCCGGGTACACACGCTTGATTCTCTTTTGGAGACATAGCAATCCATAGGTTTTAAGATACTTACTAGTCAGGTACATTCTTAGGCGTTTAATATGGGGTGTTGAGTCCATTTCGTTGAGCAAGGAGTAGCTCTTGTCTATTTCATATTTGGCTTAAGGAACTTTATCTGTGCTCATTTCAATCGCTGGTTTTATGCAGCACCCCAAATCACCTTTCCCCTTAAGCAAGCATAAGTTGGTTTTCTAAATTTGAGACCCGGTTCTGTTTTGGAATTCAGTTCCTGTGTAGCCAAGTTTACATTCTGTGTATTAGTGATATCTTATGATGTTTCTTTTTCTGTGTGACTTATTTCAGTTAGAATCATCATACCTGAATCCACTCATTGTGCTGCTAAGGGCCTGATGACATAGATTTCATTGCTGAGTGATATTGCTTTGTAAGTAAATACCACAACTTCTTTATCCATTTTTCACTTTATGCGATGTTGTACTTTTACTGTAAACGAGGTTCTTGTAAACAGAGGCGTCCCAAACTTTGGGGTGGCTGTGTCTTTTTGATTTTAATTTTCCTAAGCTATAGGACCATAAGTGGAAGTGCCCTAGGCTCTGTTGCTTTGTGTTTTAGATGTTTCAGGAAACACCATACACTTCTCCCGAGTGTCTGTTGGCAATTTACATCCCGCCCATCAGCATAACAAGGCTCCCAGTTCTCCATGGCCTGTCCTGCCTTTCTGGATTTTACACTTTTTTCAGATGGCCCTTTTGACCGGGGGGAAGTGAGACTTCATTGTAGTGCAGATTTCCTTTGCAAGCTTGCTTGGTTGGCCAAAAAGGGCGTATGCGTTTTTTCCTGAATATATTCAGGAAAAAACGCATACGCCCTGTTTGGCCAAGTGCATTATTGTGGACGTTCTGCCTCTTTTCCTATGCTTTCAATGCAATTCCAGTCTACCTCCTGAAATCGGTTTCCTGCAATTCTGCCCCGCTTTCAAGTCCTCTTGGCAGCCTTACTTCAGTATATTTTTGCATGATACCTGTCATTTATAACTCTGCAGGTTTGTGAATTACAGTGTCCCTGAGCTCCTTTCTTCAACTTGCTTTCTTTTGAGCTGGCCGCAACACCACAGGATGGCTTCAGGCCCTAATCTGGTTCCGGCACGCCACGCTGAGCCTTTGGTTATTTCCTCTTCCTGGTGGGAAATGAGAGTTAAATTTGCCCGTCCAGACACCTCTAGCTAGTCTCTCATTGGTTCTCCCTATTCCTGTTCATCTTCCTCAGAATTTTCAAACTGGGCCAAACAGGAGGTTAAAGGCGCTGACTCTCCAAGTGGGGAGAGTGTTAGTAAAGCGTCTGGAATGTTGCACCCGAGTACCAGGGGACCGAAACTGAGACATATTTGAACACGTCTCTCGATCACATGGTTGATCATACTCTGGGTTCCACATGCATGTTTTAGCTGAAGGAAGAATACCTTAAACCTGGAGAGTTGAGACCCGTGGAATGGGTACCATGCAATATGTCTTCAACGGGTCTTCATTTGCTCACCGAACCTCTCCAATCCTATCACTGCTGCGTTTATGTCCCTGTACACAGGCTTGATTCTCTTTCGGAGACATAGCAATCCATAGGTTTTAAGATACTTACTAGTCAGGTACATTCTTAGGCGTTTAATATGCGGTGTTGAGTCCATTTCGTTGAGCAAGGAGTAGCTCTTGTCTATTCCATATTTGGCTTAAGGAACTTTATCTGTGCTCATTTCAATGTCTGGTTTTATGCAGCACCCCAACTCACCTTTCCCCTTAAGCAAGCATAAGTTGGTTTTCTAAATTTGAGACCCTGTTCTGTTTTGGATTCAGTTCCTGTGTAGCCAAGTTTACATTCCGTGTATTACTTATATCTTATCATGTTTCTTTTTCTGTGTGACTTATTTCAGTTAGAATCATCATACCTGAATCCACTCATTGTGCTGCTAAGGGCCTGATGACATAGATTTCATTGCTGAGTGATATTGCTTTGTAAGTAAATACCACAACTTCTTTATCCATTTTTCACTTTCTGCGATGTTGAACTTGTACTGTAAACGAGGTTCTTGTAAACAGAGGCGTCCCAAACTTTGGGGTGGCTGTGTCTTTTTGATTTTAATTTCCCTAATCTATAGAACCATAAGTGAAAGTGCCCTAGGCTCTGTTGCTTTGTTTTTTAGATGTTTCAGGAAACACCATACACTTCCCCGAGTGTCTGTTGGCAATTTACATCCCGCCCATCAGTATAACAAGGCTCCCAGTTCTCCATGGCCTGTCCTGCCTTTCTGGATTTTACACTTTTTTCAGATGGCCCTTTTGACCGGGGGGAAGTGAGACTTCATTGTAGTGCAGATTTCCTTTGCAAGCTTGCTTGGTTGGCCAAAAAGGGCGTATGCGTCTTTTCCTGAATATATTCAGGAAAAAACGCATACGCCCTTTTTGGCCAAGTGCATCATTGTGGACGTTCTGCCTCTTTTCCTATGCTTTCAATGCAATTCCAGTCTACCTCCTGAAATCGGTTTCCTGCAATTCTGCCCCGCTTTCAAGTCCTCTTGGCAGCCTTACTTCAGTATATTTTTGGATGATAGCTGTCATTTATAAGTCTGCAGGTTTGTGAATTACAGTGCCCCTGAGCTCCTTTCTTCAACTCGCTTTCTTTTGAGCTGGCCGCAACACCGCAGGATGGCTTCAGGCCCTAATCTGGTTCCGGCACGGCACGCTGAGCCTTTGGTTATTTCCTCTTCCTGGTGGGAAATGAGAGTTAAATTTGCCCGTCCAGACACCTCCAGCTCGTCTCTCATTGGTTCTCCCTATTCCTGTTCATCTTCCGCAGAAATTGCAAACTGGGCCAAACAGGAGGTTAAAGGCGCTGACTCTCCAAGTGGGGAGAGTGTTAGTAAAGCGTCTGGAATGTTGCACCCGAGTACCAGGGGAGGAAAACTGAGACATATTTGAACACGTCTCCCGGTCACACGGTTGATCATACTCTGGGTTCCACATGCATGTTTTAGCTGAAGGAAGAATACCTTAAACCTGGGTAGTTGAGACCCGTGTAATGGGTACCATGCAATATGACTTCAAAGGGTCTTCATTTGCTCACCGAACCTCTCCAATCCTATCACTGCTGCGTTTATGGCCCTGTACAGACGCTTGATTCTCTTTTGGAGACATAGCAATCCATAGGTTTTAAGATACTTACTAGTCAGGTACATTCTTAGGCGTTTAATATGGGGTGTTGAGTCCATTTCGTTGAGCAAGGAGTAGCTCTTGTCTATTCCATATTTGGCTTAAGGAACTTTATCTGTGCTCATTTCAATCTCTGGTTTTATGCAGCACCCCAACTCACCTTTCCCCTTAAGCAAGCATAAGTTGGTTTTCTCAATTTGAGACCCTGTTCTGTTTTGGAATTCAGTTCCTGTGTAGCCAAGTTTACATTCCGTGTATTAGTGATATCTTATGATGTTTCTTTTTCGGTGTGACTTATTTCAGTTAGAATCATCGTACCTGAATCCACTCATTATGCTGCTAAGGGCCTGATGACATAGATTTCATTGCTGAGTGATATTGCTTTGTAAGTAAATACCACAACTTCTTTATCCATTTTTCACTTTCTGCGATGTTGAACTTGTACTGTAAACGAGGTTCTTGTAAACAGAGGCGTCCCAAACTTTGGGGTGGCTGTGTCTTTTTGATTTTAATTTCCCTAATCTATAGGACCATAAGTGAAAGTGCCCTAGGCTCTGTTGCTTTGTTTTTTAGATGTTTCAGGAAACACCATACACTTCTCCCGAGTGTCTGTTGGCAATTTACATCCCGCCCATCAGCATAACAAGGCTCCCAGTTCTCCATGGCCTGTCCTGCCTTTCTGGATTTTACACTTTTTTCAGATGGCCCTTTTGACCGGGGGGAAGTGAGACTTCATTGTAGTGCAGATTTCCTTTGCAAGTTTGCTTGGTTGGCCAAAAAGGGCGTATGCGTTTTTTCCTGAATATATTCAGGAAAAAACGCATACGCCCTTTTTTGCCAAGTGTATCATTGTGGACGTTCTGCCTCTTTTCCTATGCTTTCAATGCAATTCCAGTCTACCTCCTGAAATCGGTTTCCTGCATTTCTGTCCCGCTTTCAAGTCCTCTTGGCAGCCTTACTTCAGTATATTTTTGGACGATAGCTGTCATTTATAACTCTGCAGGTTTGTGAATTACAGTGCCCCTGAGCTCCTTTCTTCAACTCGCTTTCTTGTGACCTGGCCGCAATACCGCAGGATGGCTTCAGGCCCTAATCTTGTTCCGGCACGGCACGCTGAGCCTTTGGTTAATTCCTCTTCCTGGTGGGAAATGAGAGTTAAATTTGCCTGTCCAGACACCTCCAGCTAGTCTCTCATTGGTTCTCCCTATTCCTGTTCATCTTCCGCAGAAATTGCAAACTGGGCCAAACAGGAGGTTAAAGGCGCTGACTCTCCAAGTGGGGAGAGTGTTAGTAAAGCGTCTGGAATGTTGCACCCGAGTACCAGGGGAGGAAAACTGAGACATATTTGAACACGTCTCCTGGTCACACGGTTGATCATACTCTGGGTTCCACATGCATGTTTTAGCTGAAGGAAGAATAACTTAAACCTGGGTAGTTGAGACCCGTGGAATGGGTACCATGCAATATGACTTCAAAGGGTCTTCATTTGCTCACCGAACCTCTCCAATCCTATCACTGCTGCGTTTATGCCCCTGTACAGACGCTTGATTCTCTTTTGGAGACATAGCAATCCATAGGTTTTAAGATACTTACTAGTCAGGTACATTCTTAGGCGTTTAATATGGGGTGTTGAGTCCATTTCGTTGAGCAAGGAGTAGCTCTTGTCTATTCCATATTTGGCTTAAGGAACTTTATCTGTGCTCATTTCAATCTCTGGTTTTATGCAGCACCCCAACTCACCTTTCCCCTTAAGCAAGCATAAGTTGGTTTTCTAAATTTGAGACCCTGTTCTGTTTTGGAATTCAGTTCCTGTGTAGCCAAGTTTACATTCCGTGTATTAGTGATATCTTATGATGTTTCTTTTTCTGTGTGACTTATTTCAGTTAGAATCATCGTACCTGAATCCACTCATTATGCTGCTACGGGCCTGATGACATAGATTTCATTGCTGAGTGATACTGCATTGTACGTAAGTACCACAAGTTCTTTATCCATTTTTCACTTTCTGTGATATTGAACTTGTACGGTAAATGAGGTTCTTGTAACCAGAGGCGTCCCAAACTTTGGGGTGGCTGTGTCTTTTCGATTTTAATTTCCCTAATCTATAGGACCATAAGTGGAAGAGCCCTAGGCTCTGTTGCTTTGTTTTTTAGATGTTTCAGGAAACACCATACACTTCTCCCGAGTGTCTGTTGGCAATTTACATCCCGCCCATCAGCATAACAAGGCTCCCAGTTCTCCATGGCCTGTCCTGCCTTTCTGGATTTTACACTTTTTTCAGATGGCCCTTTTGACTGGGGGGAAGTGAGACTTCATTGTAGTGCAGATTTCCTTTGCAAGTTTGCTTGGTTGGCCAAAAAGGGCGTATGCGTTTTTTCCTGAATATATTCAGGAAAAAACGCATACGCCCTTTTTGGCCAAGTGCATCATGGTGGACGTTCTGCCTCTTTTCCTATGCTTTCAATGCAATTCCAGTCTACCTCCTGAAATCGGTTTCCTGCAATTCTGCCCCGCTTTCAAGTCCTCTTGGCAGCCTTACTTCAGTATATTTTTGGAAGATAGCTGTCATTTATAACTCTGCAGGTTTGTGAATTACAGTGCCCCTGAGCTCCTTTCTTCAACTCGCTTTCTTGTGACCTGGCCGCAACACCGCAGGATGGCTTCAGGCCCTAATCTTGTTCCGGCACGGCACGCTGAGCCTTTGGTTATTTCCTCTTCCTGGTGGGAAATGAGAGTTAAATTTGCCCGTCCAGACACCTCCAGCTAGTCTCTCATTGGTTCTCGCTATTCCTGTTCATCTTCCGCAGAAATTGCAAACTGGGCCAAACAGGAGGTTAAAGGGACTGACTCTCCAAGTCGGGAGAGTGTTAGTAAAGCGTCTGGAATGTTGCACCCGAGTACCAGCGTACGAAAACTGATACATATTTGAACACGTCTCCCGATCACATGGTTGATCATACTCTAGGTTCCACATGCATGTTTTAGCTGAAGGAAGAATACCTTAAACCTGGGTAGTTGAAACCCGTGGAATGGGTACCATGCAATATGACTTCAAAGGGTCTTCATTTGCTCACCGAACCTCTCCAATCCTATCACTGCTGCGTTTATGCCCCTGTACACACGCTTGATTCTCTTTCGGAGACATAGCAATCCATAGGTTTTAAGATACTTACTAGTCAGTTACATTCTTAGGCGTTTAATATGGGGTGTTGAGTCCATTTCGTTGAGCAAGGAGTAGCTCTTGTCTATTCCATATTTGGCTTAAGGAACTTTATCTGTGCTCATTTCAATGTCTGGTTTTATGCAGCACCCCAACTCACCTTTCCCCTTAAGCAAGCATAAGTTGGTTTTCTAAATTTGAGACCCTGTTCTGTTCTGTAATTCAGTTCCTGTGTAGCCAAGTTTACATTCCGTGTATTACTGATATCT
The DNA here is from genome assembly GCF_039906515.1 of Pseudorca crassidens. NCBI lineage: Eukaryota > Metazoa > Chordata > Mammalia > Artiodactyla > Delphinidae > Pseudorca > Pseudorca crassidens. The sequence goes on from NC_090297.1 coordinate 186,187,566, forward strand.
TATGATGTTTCTTTTTCTGTGTGACTTATTTCAGTTAGAATCATCATACCTGAATCCACTCATTGTGCTGCTAAGGGCCTGATGACATAGATTTCATTGCTGAGTGATATTGCTTTGTAAGTAAATACCACAACTTCTTTATCCATTTTTCACTTTCTGCGATGTTGAACTTGTACTGTAAACGAGGTTCTTGTAAACAGAGGCGTCCCAAACTTTGGGGTGGCTGTGTCTTTTTGATTTTAATTTCCCTAAGCTATAGGACCATAAGTGGAAGTGCCCTAGGCTCTGTTGCTTTGTTTTTTAGATGTTTCAGGAAACACCATACACTTCTCCCGAGTGTCTGTTGGCAATTTACATCCCGCCCATCAGCATAACAAGGCTCCCAGTTCTCCATGGCCTGTCCTGCCTTTCTGGATTTTACACTTTTTTCAGATGGCCCTTTTGACCGGGGGGAAGTGAGACTTCATTGTAGTGCAGATTTCCTTTGCAAGCTTGCTTGGTTGGTCAAAAAGGGCGTATGCGTCTTTTCCTGAATATATTCAGGAAAAAACGCATACGCCCTTTTTGGCCAAGTGCATCATTGTGGACGTTCTGCCTCTTTTCCTATGCTTTCAATGCAATTCCAGTCTACCTCCTGAAATCGGTTTCCTGCAATTCTGCCCCGCTTTCAAGTCCTCTTGGCAGCCTTACTTCAGTATATTTTTGGACGATAGCTGTCATTTATAACTCTGCAGGTTTGTGAATTACAGTGCCCCTGAGCTCCTTTCTTCAACTCGCTTTCTTTTGAGCTGGCCGCAACACCGCAGGATGGCTTCAGGCCCTAATCTGGTTCCAGCACGGCACGCTGAGCCTTTGGTTAATTCCTCTTCCTGGTGGGAAATGAGAGTTAAATTTGCCCGTCCAGACACCTCCAGCTAGTCTCTCATTGGTTCTCGCTATTCCTGTTCATCTTCCGCAGAAATTGCAAACTGGGCCAAACAGGAGGTTAAAGGCGCTGACTCTCCAAGTGGGGAGAGTGTTAGTAAAGCGTCTGGAATGTTGCACCCGAGTACCAGGGGAGGAAAACTGAGACATATTTGAACACGTCTCCCGATCATATGGTTGATCATACTCTAGGTTCCACATGCATGTTTTAGCTGAAGGAAGAATACCTTAAACCTGGGTAATTGAAACCCGTGGAATGGGTACCATGCAATATGACTTCAAAGGGTCTTCATTTGCTCACCGAACCTCTCCAATCCTATCACTGCTGTGTTTATGCCCCTGTACACACGCTTGATTCTCTTTCAGAGACATAGCAATCCATAGGTTTTAAGATACTTACTAGTCAGGTACATTCTTAGGCGTTGAATATGCGATGTTGAGTCCATTTCGTTGAGCAAGGAGTAGCTCTTGTCTATTCCATATTTGGCTTAAGGAACTTTATCTGTGCTCATTTCAATCTCTGGTTTTATGCAGCACCCCAACTCACCTTTCCCCTTAAGCAAGCATAAGTTGGTTTTCTAAATTTGAGACCCTGTTCTGTTCTGTAATTCAGTTCCTGTGTAGCCAAGTTTACATTCCGTGTATTACTGATATCTTATGATGTTTCTTTTTCTGTGTGACTTATTTCAGTTAGAATCATCATACCTGAATCCACTCATTGTGCTGCTAAGTGCCTGATGACATAGATTTCATTGCTGAGTGATATTGCTTTGTAAGTAAATACCACAACTTCTTTATCCATTTTTCACTTTCTGCGATGTTGAACTTGTACTGTAAACGAGGTTCTTGTAAACAGAGGCGTCCCAAACTTTGGGGTGGCTGTGTCTTTTTGATTTTAATTTCCCTAAGCTATAGGACCATAAGTGGAAGTGCCCTAGGCTCTGTTGCTTTGTTTTTTAGATGTTTCAGGAAACACCATACACTTCTCCCGAGTGTCTGTTGGCAATTTACATCCCGCCCATCAGCATAACAAGGCTCCCAGTTCTCCATGGCCTGTCCTGCCTTTCTGGATTTTACACTTTTTTCAGATGGCCCTTTTGACCGGGGGGAAGTGAGACTTCATTGTAGTGCAGATTTCCTTTGCAAGCTTGCTTGGTTGGCCAAAAAGGGCGTATGCGTTTTTTCCTGAATATATTCAGGAAAAAACGCATACGCCCTTTTTGGCCAAGTGCATCATTGTGGACGTTCTGCCTCTTTTCCTATGCTTTCAATGCAATTCCAGTCTACCTCCTGAAATCGGTTTCCTGCAATTCTGCCCCGCTTTCAAGTCCTCTTGGCAGCCTTACTTCAGTATATTTTTGGACGATAGCTGTCATTTATAACTCTGCAGGTTTGTGAATTACAGTGCCCCTGAGCTCCTTTCTTCAACTCGCTTTCTTTTGAGCTGGCCGCAACACCGCAGGATGGCTTCAGGCCCTAATCTGGTTCCGGAACGGCACGCTGAGCCTTTGGTTATTTCCTCTTCCTGGTGGGAAATGAGAGTTAAATTTGCCCGTCCAGACACCTCCAGCTAGTCTCTCATTGGTTCTCCCTATTCCTGTTCATCTTCCGCAGAAATTGCAAACTGGGCCAAACAGGAGGTTAAAGGCGCTGACTCTCCAAGTGGGGAGAGTGTTAGTAAAGCGTCTGGAATGTTGCACCCGAGTACCAGGGGAGGAAACCTGAGACATATTTGAACACGTCTCCCGGTCACACGGTTGATCATACTCTGGGTTCCACATGCATGTTTTAGCTGAAGGAAGAATACCTTAAACCTGGGTAGTTGAGACCCGTGGAATGGGTACCATGCAATATGACTTCAAAGGGTCTTCATTTGCTCACCGAACCTCTCCAATCCTATCACTGCTGCGTTTATGCCCCTGTACAGACGCTTGATTCTCTTTTGGAGACATAGCAATCCATAGGTTTTAAGATACTTACTAGTCAGGTACATTCTTAGGCGTTTAATATGGGGTGTTGAGTCCATTTCGTTGAGCAAGGAGTAGCTCTTGTCTATTCCATATTTGGCTTAAGGAACTTTATCTGTGCTCATTTCAATCTCTGGTTTTATGCAGCACCCCAACTCACCTTTCCCCTTAAGCAAGCATAAGTTGGTTTTCTAAATTTGAGACCCTGTTCTGTTTTGGAATTCAGTTCCTGTGTAGCCAAGTTTACATTCCGTGTATTAGTGATATCTTATGATGTTTCTTTTTCTGTGTGACTTATTTCAGTTAGAATCATCGTACCTGAATCCACTCATTATGCTGCTACGGGCCTGATGACATAGATTTCATTGCTGAGTGATACTGCATTGTACGTAAGTACCACAAGTTCTTTATCCATTTTTCACTTTCTGTGATATTGAACTTGTACGGTAAATGAGGTTCTTGTAACCAGAGGCGTCCCAAACTTTGGGGTGGCTGTGTCTTTTCGATTTTAATTTCCCTAATCTATAGGACCATAAGTGGAAGAGCCCTAGGCTCTGTTGCTTTGTTTTTTAGATGTTTCAGGAAACACCATACACTTCTCCCGAGTGTCTGTTGGCAATTTACATCCCGCCCATCAGCATAACAAGGCTCCCAGTTCTCCATGGCCTGTCCTGCCTTTCTGGATTTTACACTTTTTTCAGATGGCCCTTTTGACTGGGGGGAAGTGAGACTTCATTGTAGTGCAGATTTCCTTTGCAAGTTTGCTTGGTTGGCCAAAAAGGGCGTATGCGTCTTTTCCTGAATATATTCAGGAAAAAACGCATACGCCCTTTTTGGCCAAGTGCATCATGGTGGACGTTCTGCCTCTTTTCCTATGCTTTCAATGCAATTCCAGTCTACCTCCTGAAATCGGTTTCCTGCAATTCTGCCCCGCTTTCAAGTCCTCTTGGCAGCCTTACTTCAGTATATTTTTGGAAGATAGCTGTCATTTATAACTCTGCAGGTTTGTGAATTACAGTGCCCCTGAGCTCCTTTCTTCAACTCGCTTTCTTGTGACCTGGCCGCAACACCGCAGGATGGCTTCAGGCCCTAATCTTGTTCCGGCACGGCACGCTGAGCCTTTGGTTAATTCCTCTTCCTGGTGGGAAATGAGAGTTAAATTTGCCCGTCCAGACACCTCCAGCTAGTCTCTCATTGGTTCTCGCTATTCCTGTTCATCTTCCGCAGAAATTGCAAACTGGGCCAAACAGGAGGTTAAAGGGACTGACTCTCCAAGTCGGGAGAGTGTTAGTAAAGCGTCTGGAATGTTGCACCCGAGTACCAGCGTACGAAAACTGATACATATTTGAACACGTCTCCCGATCACATGGTTGATCATACTCTAGGTTCCACATGCATGTTTTAGCTGAAGGAAGAATACCTTAAACCTGGGTAGTTGAAACCCGTGGAATGGGTACCATGCAATATGACTTCAAAGGGTCTTCATTTGCTCACCGAACCTCTCCAATCCTATCACTGCTGCGTTTATGCCCCTGTACACACGCTTGATTCTCTTTCGGAGACATAGCAATCCATAGGTTTTAAGATACTTACTAGTCAGTTACATTCTTAGGCGTTTAATATGGGGTGTTGAGTCCATTTCGTTGAGCAAGGAGTAGCTCTTGTCTATTCCATATTTGGCTTAAGGAACTTTATCTGTGCTCATTTCAATGTCTGGTTTTATGCAGCACCCCAACTCACCTTTACCCTTAAGCAAGCATAAGTTGGTTTTCTAAATTTGAGACCCTGTTCTGTTCTGTAATTCAGTTCCTGTGTAGCCAAGTTTACATTCCGTGTATTACTGATATCTTATGATGTTTCTTTTTCTGTGTGACTTATTTCAGTTAGAATCATCATACCTGAATCCACTCATTGTGCTGCTAAGGGCCTGATGACATAGATTTCATTGCTGAGTGATATTGCTTTGTAAGTAAATACCACAACTTCTTTATCCATTTTTCACTTTCTGCGATGTTGAACTTGTACTGTAAACGAGGTTCTTGTAAACAGAGGCGTCCCAAACTTTGGGGTGGCTGTGTCTTTTTGATTTTAATTTCCCTAAGCTATAGGACCATAAGTGGAAGTGCCCTAGGCTCTGTTGCTTTGTTTTTTAGATGTTTCAGGAAACACCATACACTTCTCCCGAGTGTCTGTTGGCAATTTACATCCCGCCCATCAGCATAACAAGGCTCCCAGTTCTCCATGGCCTGTCCTGCCTTTCTGGATTTTACACTTTTTTCAGATGGCCCTTTTGACTGGGGGGAAGTGAGACTTCATTGTAGTGCAGATTTCCTTTGCAAGCTTGCTTGGTTGGTCAAAAAGGGCGTATGCGTCTTTTCCTGAATATATTCAGGAAAAAACGCATACGCCCTTTTTGGCCAAGTGCATCATTGTGGACGTTCTGCCTCTTTTCCTATGCTTTCAATGCAATTCCAGTCTACCTCCTGAAATCGGTTTCCTGCAATTCTGCCCCGCTTTCAAGTCCTCTTGGCAGCCTTACTTCAGTATATTTTTGGACGATAGCTGTCATTTATAACTCTGCAGGTTTGTGAATTACAGTGCCCCTGAGCTCCTTTCTTCAACTCGCTTTCTTTTGAGCTGGCCGCAACACCGCAGGATGGCTTCAGGCCCTAATCTGGTTCCAGCACGGCACGCTGAGCCTTTGGTTAATTCCTCTTCCTGGTGGGAAATGAGAGTTAAATTTGCCCGTCCAGACACCTCCAGCTAGTCTCTCATTGGTTCTCGCTATTCCTGTTCATCTTCCGCAGAAATTGCAAACTGGGCCAAACAGGAGGTTAAAGGCGCTGACTCTCCAAGTGGGGAGAGTGTTAGTAAAGCGTCTGGAATGTTGCACCCGAGTACCAGGGGAGGAAAACTGAGACATATTTGAACACGTCTCCCGATCATATGGTTGATCATACTCTAGGTTCCACATGCATGTTTTAGCTGAAGGAAGAATACCTTAAACCTGGGTAATTGAAACCCGTGGAATGGGTACCATGCAATATGACTTCAAAGGGTCTTCATTTGCTCACCGAACCTCTCCAATCCTATCACTGCTGTGTTTATGCCCCTGTACACACGCTTGATTCTCTTTCAGAGACATAGCAATCCATAGGTTTTAAGATACTTACTAGTCAGGTACATTCTTAGGCGTTGAATATGCGATGTTGAGTCCATTTCGTTGAGCAAGGAGTAGCTCTTGTCTATTCCATATTTGGCTTAAGGAACTTTATCTGTGCTCATTTCAATCTCTGGTTTTATGCAGCACCCCAACTCACCTTTCCCCTTAAGCAAGCATAAGTTGGTTTTCTAAATTTGAGACCCTGTTCTGTTCTGTAATTCAGTTCCTGTGTAGCCAAGTTTACATTCCGTGTATTACTGATATCTTATGATGTTTCTTTTTCTGTGTGACTTATTTCAGTTAGAATCATCATACCTGAATCCACTCATTGTGCTGCTAAGTGCCTGATGACATAGATTTCATTGCTGAGTGATATTGCTTTGTAAGTAAATACCACAACTTCTTTATCCATTTTTCACTTTCTGCGATGTTGAACTTGTACTGTAAACGAGGTTCTTGTAAACAGAGGCGTCCCAAACTTTGGGGTGGCTGTGTCTTTTTGATTTTAATTTCCCTAAGCTATAGGACCATAAGTGGAAGTGCCCTAGGCTCTGTTGCTTTGTTTTTTAGATGTTTCAGGAAACACCATACACTTCTCCCGAGTGTCTGTTGGCAATTTACATCCCGCCCATCAGCATAACAAGGCTCCCAGTTCTCCATGGCCTGTCCTGCCTTTCTGGATTTTACACTTTTTTCAGATGGCCCTTTTGACCGGGGGGAAGTGAGACTTCATTGTAGTGCAGATTTCCTTTGCAAGCTTGCTTGGTTGGCCAAAAAGGGCGTATGCGTTTTTTCCTGAATATATTCAGGAAAAAACGCATACGCCCTTTTTGGCCAAGTGCATCATTGTGGACGTTCTGCCTCTTTTCCTATGCTTTCAATGCAATTCCAGTCTACCTCCTGAAATCGGTTTCCTGCAATTCTGCCCCGCTTTCAAGTCCTCTTGGCAGCCTTACTTCAGTATATTTTTGGACGATAGCTGTCATTTATAACTCTGCAGGTTTGTGAATTACAGTGCCCCTGAGCTCCTTTCTTCAACTCGCTTTCTTTTGAGCTGGCCGCAACACCGCAGGATGGCTTCAGGCCCTAATCTGGTTCCGGAACGGCACGCTGAGCCTTTGGTTATTTCCTCTTCCTGGTGGGAAATGAGAGTTAAATTTGCCCGTCCAGACACCTCCAGCTAGTCTCTCATTGGTTCTCCCTATTCCTGTTCATCTTCCGCAGAAATTGCAAACTGGGCCAAACAGGAGGTTAAAGGCGCTGACTCTCCAAGTGGGGAGAGTGTTAGTAAAGCGTCTGGAATGTTGCACCCGAGTACCAGGGGAGGAAACCTGAGACATATTTGAACACGTCTCCCGGTCACACGGTTGATCATACTCTGGGTTCCACATGCATGTTTTAGCTGAAGGAAGAATACCTTAAACCTGGGTAGTTGAGACCCGTGGAATGGGTACCATGCAATATGACTTCAAAGGGTCTTCATTTGCTCACCGAACCTCTCCAATCCTATCACTGCTGCGTTTATGCCCCTGTACAGACGCTTGATTCTCTTTTGGAGACATAGCAATCCATAGGTTTTAAGATACTTACTAGTCAGGTACATTCTTAGGCGTTTAATATGGGGTGTTGAGTCCATTTCGTTGAGCAAGGAGTAGCTCTTGTCTATTCCATATTTGGCTTAAGGAACTTTATCTGTGCTCATTTCAATCTCTGGTTTTATGCAGCACCCCAACTCACCTTTCCCCTTAAGCAAGCATAAGTTGGTTTTCTCAATTTGAGACCCTGTTCTGTTTTGGAATTCAGTTCCTGTGTAGCCAAGTTTACATTCCGTGTATTAGTGATATCTTATGATGTTTCTTTTTCTGTGTGACTTATTTCAGTTAGAATCATCGTACCTGAATCCACTCATTATGCTGCTACGGGCCTGATGACATAGATTTCATTGCTGAGTGATACTGCATTGTACGTAAGTACCACAAGTTCTTTATCCATTTTTCACTTTCTGTGATATTGAACTTGTACGGTAAATGAGGTTCTTGTAACCAGAGGCGTCCCAAACTTTGGGGTGGCTGTGTCTTTTCGATTTTAATTTCCCTAATCTATAGGACCATAAGTGGAAGAGCCCTAGGCTCTGTTGCTTTGTTTTTTAGATGTTTCAGGAAACACCATACACTTCTCCCGAGTGTCTGTTGGCAATTTACATCCCGCCCATCAGCATAACAAGGCTCCCAGTTCTCCATGGCCTGTCCTGCCTTTCTGGATTTTACACTTTTTTCAGATGGCCCTTTTGACTGGGGGGAAGTGAGACTTCATTGTAGTGCAGATTTCCTTTGCAAGTTTGCTTGGTTGGCCAAAAAGGGCGTATGCGTCTTTTCCTGAATATATTCAGGAAAAAACGCATACGCCCTTTTTGGCCAAGTGCATCATGGTGGACGTTCTGCCTCTTTTCCTATGCTTTCAATGCAATTCCAGTCTACCTCCTGAAATCGGTTTCCTGCAATTCTGCCCCGCTTTCAAGTCCTCTTGGCAGCCTTACTTCAGTATATTTTTGGAAGATAGCTGTCATTTATAACTCTGCAGGTTTGTGAATTACAGTGCCCCTGAGCTCCTTTCTTCAACTCGCTTTCTTGTGACCTGGCCGCAACACCGCAGGATGGCTTCAGGCCCTAATCTTGTTCCGGCACGGCACGCTGAGCCTTTGGTTAATTCCTCTTCCTGGTGGGAAATGAGAGTTAAATTTGCCCGTCCAGACACCTCCAGCTAGTCTCTCATTGGTTCTCGCTATTCCTGTTCATCTTCCGCAGAAATTGCAAACTGGGCCAAACAGGAGGTTAAAGGGACTGACTCTCCACGTCGGGAGAGTGTTAGTAAAGCGTCTGGAATGTTGCACCCGAGTACCAGCGTACGAAAACTGATACATATTTGAACACGTCTCCCGATCACATGGTTGATCATACTCTAGGTTCCACATGCATGTTTTAGCTGAAGGAAGAATACCTTAAACCTGGGTAGTTGAAACCCGTGGAATGGGTACCATGCAATATGACTTCAAAGGGTCTTCATTTGCTCACCGAACCTCTCCAATCCTATCACTGCTGCGTTTATGCCCCTGTACACACGCTTGATTCTCTTTCGGAGACATAGCAATCCATAGGTTTTAAGATACTTACTAGTCAGTTACATTCTTAGGCGTTTAATATGGGGTGTTGAGTCCATTTCGTTGAGCAAGGAGTAGCTCTTGTCTATTCCATATTTGGCTTAAGGAACTTTATCTGTGCTCATTTCAATGTCTGGTTTTATGCAGCACCCCAACTCACCTTTACCCTTAAGCAAGCATAAGTTGGTTTTCTAAATTTGAGACCCTGTTCTGTTCTGTAATTCAGTTCCTGTGTAGCCAAGTTTACATTCCGTGTATTACTGATATCTTATGATGTTTCTTTTTCTGTGTGACTTATTTCAGTTAGAATCATCATACCTGAATCCACTCATTGTGCTGCTAAGGGCCTGATGACATAGATTTCATTGCTGAGTGATATTGCTTTGTAAGTAAATACCACAACTTCTTTATCCATTTTTCACTTTCTGCGATGTTGAACTTGTACTGTAAACGAGGTTCTTGTAAACAGAGGCGTCCCAAACTTTGGGGTGGCTGTGTCTTTTTGATTTTAATTTCCCTAAGCTATAGGACCATAAGTGGAAGTGCCCTAGGCTCTGTTGCTTTGTTTTTTAGATGTTTCAGGAAACACCATACACTTCTCCCGAGTGTCTGTTGGCAATTTACATCCCGCCCATCAGCATAACAAGGCTCCCAGTTCTCCATGGCCTGTCCTGCCTTTCTGGATTTTACACTTTTTTCAGATGGCCCTTTTGACTGGGGGGAAGTGAGACTTCATTGTAGTGCAGATTTCCTTTGCAAGCTTGCTTGGTTGGTCAAAAAGGGCGTATGCGTCTTTTCCTGAATATATTCAGGAAAAAACGCATACGCCCTTTTTGGCCAAGTGCATCATTGTGGACGTTCTGCCTCTTTTCCTATGCTTTCAATGCAATTCCAGTCTACCTCCTGAAATCGGTTTCCTGCAATTCTGCCCCGCTTTCAAGTCCTCTTGGCAGCCTTACTTCAGTATATTTTTGGACGATAGCTGTCATTTATAACTCTGCAGGTTTGTGAATTACAGTGCCCCTGAGCTCCTTTCTTCAACTCGCTTTCTTTTGAGCTGGCCGCAACACCGCAGGATGGCTTCAGGCCCTAATCTGGTTCCAGCACGGCACGCTGAGCCTTTGGTTAATTCCTCTTCCTGGTGGGAAATGAGAGTTAAATTTGCCCGTCCAGACACCTCCAGCTAGTCTCTCATTGGTTCTCGCTATTCCTGTTCATCTTCCGCAGAAATTGCAAACTGGGCCAAACAGGAGGTTAAAGGCGCTGACTCTCCAAGTGGGGAGAGTGTTAGTAAAGCGTCTGGAATGTTGCACCCGAGTACCAGGGGAGGAAAACTGAGACATATTTGAACACGTCTCCCGATCATATGGTTGATCATACTCTAGGTTCCACATGCATGTTTTAGCTGAAGGAAGAATACCTTAAACCTGGGTAATTGAAACCCGTGGAATGGGTACCATGCAATATGACTTCAAAGGGTCTTCATTTGCTCACCGAACCTCTCCAATCCTATCACTGCTGTGTTTATGCCCCTGTACACACGCTTGATTCTCTTTCAGAGACATAGCAATCCATAGGTTTTAAGATACTTACTAGTCAGGTACATTCTTAGGCGTTGAATATGCGATGTTGAGTCCATTTCGTTGAGCAAGGAGTAGCTCTTGTCTATTCCATATTTGGCTTAAGGAACTTTATCTGTGCTCATTTCAATCTCTGGTTTTATGCAGCACCCCAACTCACCTTTCCCCTTAAGCAAGCATAAGTTGGTTTTCTAAATTTGAGACCCTGTTCTGTTCTGTAATTCAGTTCCTGTGTAGCCAAGTTTACATTCCGTGTATTACTGATATCTTATGATGTTTCTTTTTCTGTGTGACTTATTTCAGTTAGAATCATCATACCTGAATCCACTCATTGTGCTGCTAAGTGCCTGATGACATAGATTTCATTGCTGAGTGATATTGCTTTGTAAGTAAATACCACAACTTCTTTATCCATTTTTCACTTTCTGCGATGTTGAACTTGTACGGTAAACGAGGTTCTTGTAAACAGAGGCGTCCCAAACTTTGGGGTGGCTGTGTCTTTTTGATTTTAATTTCCCTAAGCTATAGGACCATAAGTGGAAGTGCCCTAGGCTCTGTTGCTTTGTTTTTTAGATGTTTCAGGAAACACCATACACTTCTCCCGAGTGTCTGTTGGCAATTTACATCCCGCCCATCAGCATAACAAGGCTCCCAGTTCTCCATGGCCTGTCCTGCCTTTCTGGATTTTACACTTTTTTCAGATGGCCCTTTTGACCGGGGGGAAGTGAGACTTCATTGTAGTGCAGATTTCCTTTGCAAGCTTGCTTGGTTGGCCAAAAAGGGCGTATGCGTTTTTTCCTGAATATATTCAGGAAAAAACGCATACGCCCATTTTGGCCAAGTGCATCATTGTGGACGTTCTGCCTCTTTTCCTATGCTTTCAATGCAATTCCAGTCTACCTCCTGAAATCGGTTTCCTGCAATTCTGCCCCGCTTTCAAGTCCTCTTGGCAGCCTTACTTCAGTATATTTTTGGACGATAGCTGTCATTTATAACTCTGCAGGTTTGTGAATTACAGTGCCCCTGAGCTCCTTTCTTCAACTCGCTTTCTTTTGAGCTGGCCGCAACACCGCAGGATGGCTTCAGGCCCTAATCTGGTTCCGGAACGGCACGCTGAGCCTTTGGTTATTTCCTCTTCCTGGTGGGAAATGAGAGTTAAATTTGCCCGTCCAGACACCTCCAGCTAGTCTCTCATTGGTTCTCCCTATTCCTGTTCATCTTCCGCAGAAATTGCAAACTGGGCCAAACAGGAGGTTAAAGGCGCTGACTCTCCAAGTGGGGAGAGTGTTAGTAAAGCGTCTGGAATGTTGCACCCGAGTACCAGGGGAGGAAACCTGAGACATATTTGAACACGTCTCCCGGTCACACGGTTGATCATACTCTGGGTTCCACATGCATGTTTTAGCTGAAGGAAGAATACCTTAAACCTGGGTAGTTGAGACCCGTGGAATGGGTACCATGCAATATGACTTCAAAGGGTCTTCATTTGCTCACCGAACCTCTCCAATCCTATCACTGCTGCGTTTATGCCCCTGTACAGATGCTTGATTCTCTTTTGGAGACATAGCAATCCATAGGTTTTAAGATACTTACTAGTCAGGTACATTCTTAGGCGTTTAATATGGGGTGTTGAGTCCATTTCGTTGAGCAAGGAGTAGCTCTTGTCTATTCCATATTTGGCTTAAGGAACTTTATCTGTGCTCATTTCAATCTCTGGTTTTATGCAGCACCCCAACTCACCTTTCCCCTTAAGCAAGCATAAGTTGGTTTTCTCAATTTGAGACCCTGTTCTGTTTTGGAATTCAGTTCCTGTGTAGCCAAGTTTACATTCCGTGTATTAGTGATATCTTATGATGTTTCTTTTTCGGTGTGACTTATTTCAGTTAGAATCATCGTACCTGAATCCACTCATTATGCTGCTACGGGCCTGATGACATAGATTTCATTGCTGAGTGATACTGCATTGTACGTAAGTACCACAAGTTCTTTATCCATTTTTCACTTTCTGTGATATTGAACTTGTACGGTAAATGAGGTTCTTGTAACCAGAGGCGTCCCAAACTTTGGGGTGGCTGTGTCTTTTCGATTTTAATTTCCCTAATCTATAGGACCATAAGTGGAAGAGCCCTAGGCTCTGTTGCTTTGTTTTTTAGATGTTTCAGGAAACACCATACACTTCTCCCGAGTGTCTGTTGGCAATTTACATCCCGCCCATCAGCATAACAAGGCTCCCAGTTCTCCATGGCCTGTCCTGCCTTTCTGGATTTTACACTTTTTTCAGATGGCCCTTTTGACCGGGGGGAAGTGAGACTTCATTGTAGTGCAGATTTCCTTTGCAAGCTTGCTTGGTTGGCCAAAAAGGGCGTATGCGTCTTTTCCTGAATATATTCAGGAAAAAACGCATACGCCCTTTTTGGCCAAGTGCATCATTGTGGACGTTCTGCCTCTTTTCCTATGCTTTCAATGCAATTCCAGTCTACCTCCTGAAATCGGTTTCCTGCAATTCTGACCCGCTTTCAAGTCCTCTTGGCAGCCTTACTTCAGTATATTTTTGGACGATAGCTGTCATTTATAACTCTGCAGGTTTGTGAATTACAGTGCCCCTGAGCTCCTTTCTTCAACTCGCTTTCTTTTGAGCTGGCCGCAACACCGCAGGATGGCTTCAGGCCCTAATCTGGTTCCAGCACGGCACGCTGAGCCTTTGGTTAATTCCTCTTCCTGGTGGGAAATGAGAGTTAAATTTGCCCGTCCAGACACCTCCAGCTAGTCTCTCATTGGTTCTCGCTATTCCTGTTCATCTTCCGCAGAAATTGCAAACTGGGCCAAACAGGAGGTTAAAGGCGCTGACTCTCCAAGTGGGGAGAGTGTTAGTAAAGCGTCTGGAATGTTGCACCCGAGTACCAGGGGAGGAAAACTGAGACATATTTGAACACGTCTCCCGGTCACACGGTTGATCATACTCTGGGTTCCACATGCATGTTTTAGCTGAAGGAAGAATACCTTAAACCTGGGTAGTTGAGACCCGTGGAATGGGTACCATGCAATATGACTTCAAAGGGTCTTCATTTGCTCACCGAACCTCTCCAATCCTATCACTGCTGCGTTTATGCCCCTGTACAGATGCTTGATTCTCTTTTGGAGACATAGCAATCCATAGGTTTTAAGATACTTACTAGTCAGGTACATTCTTAGGCGTTTAATATGGGGTGTTGAGTCCATTTCGTTGAGCAAGGAGTAGCTCTTGTCTATTCCATATTTGGCTTAAGGAACTTTATCTGTGCTCATTTCAATCTCTGGTTTTATGCAGCACCCCAACTCACCTTTCCCCTTAAGCAAGCATAAGTTGGTTTTCTAAATTTGAGACCCTGTTCTGTTTTGGAATTCAGTTCCTGTGTAGCCAAGTTTACATTCCGTGTATTACTGATATCTTATGATGTTTCTTTTTCTGTGTGACTTATTTCAGTTAGAATCATCATACCTGAATCCACTCATTGGGCTGCTAAGTGCCTGATGACATAGATTTCATTGCTGAGTGATATTGCTTTGTAAGTAAATACCACAACTTCTTTATCCATTTTTCACTTTCTGCGATGTTGAACTTGTACTGTAAACGAGGTTCTTGTAAACAGAGGCGTCCCAAACTTTGGGGTGGCTGTGTCTTTTTGATTTTAATTTCCCTAAGCTATAGGACCATAAGTGGAAGTGCCCTAGGCTCTGTTGCTTTGTTTTTTAGATGTTTCAGGAAACACCATACACTTCTCCCGAGTGTCTGTTGGCAATTTACATCCCGCCCATCAGCATAACAAGGCTCCCAGTTCTCCATGGCCTGTCCTGCCTTTCTGGATTTTACACTTTTTTCAGATGGCCCTTTTGACCGGGGGGAAGTGAGACTTCATTGTAGTGCAGATTTCCTTTGCAAGCTTGCTTGGTTGGCCAAAAAGGGCGTATGCGTTTTTTCCTGAATATATTCAGGAAAAAACGCATACGCCCTTTTTGGCCAAGTGCATCATTGTGGACGTTCTGCCTCTTTTCCTATGCTTTCAATGCAATTCCAGTCTACCTCCTGAAATCAGTTTCCTGCAATTCTGCCCCGCTTTCAAGTCCTCTTGGCAGCCTTACTTCAGTATATTTTTCGACGATAGCTGTCATTTATAACTCTGCAGGTTTGTGAATTACAGTGCCCCTGAGCTCCTTTCTTCAACTCGCTTTCTTTTGAGCTGGCCGCAACACCGCAGGATGGCTTCAGGCCCTAATCTGGTTCCGGAACGGCACACTGAGCCTTTGGTTATTTCCTCTTCCTGGTGGGAAATGAGAGTTAAATTTGCCCGTCCAGACACCTCCAGCTAGTCTCTCATTGGTCCTCCCTATTCCTGTTCATCTTCCGCAGAAATTGCAAACTGGGCCAAACAGGAGGTTAAAGGCACTGACTCTCCAAGTCGGGAGAGTGTTAGTAAAGCGTCTGGAATGTTGCACCCGAGTACCAGGGGACGAAAACTGAGACATATTTGAACAAGTCTCCCGATCACACGGTGGATCATACTCTGGGTTCCACATGCATGTTTTAGCTGAAGGAAGAATCCCTTAAACCTGGAGAGTTGAGACCCGTGGAATGGGTACCATGCAATATGACTTCAAAGGGTCTTCATTTGCTCACCGAACCTCTCCAATCCTATCACTGCTGCGTTTATGCCCCTGTACACACGCTTGATTCTCTTTCGGAGACATAGCAATCCATAGGTTTTAAGATACTTACTAGTCAGGTACATTCTTAGGCGTTTAATATGGGGTGTTGAGTCCATTTCGTTGAGCAAGGAGTAGCTCTTGTCTATTACATATTTGGATTAAGGAACTTTATCTGTGCTCATTTCGATCTCTGGTTTTATGCAACACCCCAACTCACCTTTCCCCTTAAGCAAGCATAAGTTGGTTTTCTAAATTTGAGACCCTGTTCTGTTTTGGAATTCAGTTCCTGTGTAGCCAAGTTTACATTCCATGTATTAGTGATATCTTATGATGTTTCTTTTTCTGTGTGACTTATTTCAGTTAGAATCGTCATACCTGAATCCACTCATTATGCTGCTACGGGCCTGATGACATAGATTTCATTGCTGAGTGATATTGCATTGTAGGTAAGTACCACAATTTCTTTATCCATTTTTCACTTTGTGCGATATTGAACTTGTACCGTAAACGAGGTTCTTGTAAACAGAGACGTCCCAAACTTTGGGGTGGCTGTGTCTTTTTGATTTTAATTTCCCTAAGCTATAGGACCATAAGTGGAAGTGCCCTAGGCTCTGTTGCTTTGAGTTTTAGATATTTCGGGAAACACCATACACTTCTCCGGAGTGGCTGTTGGCAATTTACATCTCGCCCATCAGCATAACAAGGCTCCCAGTTCTCCATGGCCTGTCCTGCCTTTCTGGATTTTACACTTTTTTCAGATGGCCCTTTTGACAGGGGGGAAGTGAGACTTCATTGTAGTGCAGATTTCCTTTGCAAGCTTGCTTGGTTGGCCAAAAAGGGCGTATGCGTTTTTTCCTGAATATATTCAGGAAAACACGCATACGCCCTTTTTGGCCAAGTGCATCATTGTGGACGTTCTGCCTCTTTTCCTATGCTTTCAATGCAATTCCAGTCTACCTCCTGAAATCGGTTTCCTGCAATTCTGCCCCGCTTTCAAGTCCTCTTGGCAGCCTTACTTCAGTATATTTTTGGACGATAGCTGTCATTTATAACTCTGCAGGTTTGTGAATTACAGTGCCCCTGAGCTCCTTTCTTCAACTCGCTTTCTTTTGAGCTGGCCGCAACACCGCAGGATTGCTTCAGGCCCTAATCTGGTTCCGGCACGGCACGCTGAGCCTTTGGTTAATTCCTCTTCCTGGTGGGAAATGAGAGTTAAATTTGCCCGTCCAGACACCTCCAGCTAGTCTCTCATTGGTTCTCGCTATTCCTGTTCATCTTCCGCAGAACTTGCACAGTGGGCCAAACAGGAGGTTAAAGGCACTGACTCTCCAAGTCGGGAGAATGTTAGTAAAGCGTCTGGAATGTTGCACCCGAGTACCAGGGGGCGAAACCTGAGACATATTGGAACACATCTCCCGATCACACGGTTGATCATACTCTGGGTTCCACATGCATGTTTTAGCTGAAGGAAGAATCCCTGAAACCTGGAGAGTTGAGACCCGTGAAATGGGTACCATGCAATGTGACTTCAAAGGGTCTTCATTTGCTCACCGAACCTCTCCAATCCTATCACTGCTGCGTTTATGCCCCTGTACACACGCTTGATTCTCTTTCGGAGACATAGCAATCCATAGCTTTTAGGATACTTAGAAGTCAGGTACATACTTAGGCGTTTAATATGGGGTGTTGAGTCCATTTCGTTGAGCAAGGAGTAGCTCTTGTCTATTCCATATTTGGCTTAAGGAACTTTATCTGTGCTCATTTCAATCTCTGGTTTTATGCAGCACCCCAACTCACCTTTCCCCTTAAGCAAGCATAAGTTGGTTTTCTAAATTTGAGACCCTGTTCTGTTTTGGAATTCAGTTCCTGTGTAGCCAAGTTTACATTCCGTGTATTAGTGATATCTTATGATGTTTCTTTTTCTGTGTGACTTATTTCTGTTAGAATCATCGTACCTGAATCCACTCATTATGCTGCTACGGGCCTGATGACATAGATTTCATTGCTGAGTGATACTGCATTGTACGTAAGTACCACAAGTTCTTTATCCATTTTTCACTTTCTGTGATATTGAACTTGTACGGTAAATGAGGTTCTTGTAACCAGAGGCGTCCCAAACTTTGGGGTGGCTGTGTCTTTTCGATTTTAATTTCCCTAATCTATAGGACCATAAGTGGAAGAGCCCTAGGCTCTGTTGCTTTGTTTTTTAGATGTTTCAGAAAACACCATACACTTCTCCCGAGTGTCTGTTGGCAATTTACATCCCGCCCATCAGCATAACAAGGCTCCCAGTTCTCCATGGCCTGTCCTGCCTTTCTGGATTTTACACTTTTTTCAGATGGCCCTTTTGACCGGGGGGAAGTGAGACTTCATTGTAGTAAAGATTTCCTTTGCAAGTTTGCTTGGTTGGCCAAAAAGGGCGTATGCGTTTTTTCCTGAATATATTCAGGAAAAAACGCATACGCCCTTTTTGGCCAAGTGCATCATGGTGGACGTTCTGCCTCTTTTCCTATGCTTTCAATGCAATTCCAGTCTACCTACTGAAATCGGTTTCCTGCAATTCTGCCCCGCTTTCAAGTCCTCTTGGCAGCCTTACTTCAGTATATTTTTGGACGATAGCTGTCATTTATAACTCTGCAGGTTTGTGAATTACAGTGCCCCTGAGCTCCTTTCTTCAACTCGCTTTCTTGTGACCTGGCCGCAACACCGCAGGATGGCTTCAGGCCCTAATCTTGTTCCGGCACGGCACGCTGAGCCTTTGGTTAATTCCTCTTCCTGGTGGGAAATGAGAGTTAAATTTGCCCGTCCAGACACCTCCAGCTAGTCTCTCATTGGTTCTCGCTATTCCTGTTCATCTTCCGCAGAAATTGCAAACTGGGCCAAACAGGATGTTAAAGGGACTGACTCTCCAAGTCGGGAGAGTGTTAGTAAAGCGTCTGGAATGTTGCACCCGAGTACCAGGGTATGAAAACTGATACATATTTGAACACGTCTCCCGATCACATGGTTGATCATACTCTAGGTTCCACATGCATGTTTTAGCTGAAGGAAGAATACCTTAAACCTGGGTAGTTGAAACCCGTGGAATGGGTACCATGCAATATGTCTTCAAAGGGTCTTCATTTGCTCACCGAACCTCTCCAATCCTATCACTGCTGCGTTTATGCCCCTGTACACACGCTTGATTCTCTTTCGGAGACATAGCAATCCATAGCTTTTAGGATACTTACTAGTCAGGTACATTCTTAGGCGTTGAATATGCGGTGTTGAGTCCATTTCGTTGAGCAAGGAGTAGCTCTTGTCTATTCCATATTTGGCTTAAGGAACTTTATCTGTGCTCATTTCAATCTCTGGTTTTATGCAGCACCCCAACTCACCTTTACCCTTAAGCAAGCATAAGTTGGTTTTCTAAATTTGAGACCCTGTTCTGTTTTGTAATTCAGTTCCTGTGTAGCCAAGTTTACATTCCGTGTATTAGTGATATCTTATGATGTTTCTTTTTCTGTGTGACTTATTTCAGTTAGAATCATCATACCTGAATCCACTCATTGTGCTGCTAAGGGCCTGATGACATAGATTTCATTGCTGAGTGATATTGCTTTGTAAGTAAATACCACAACTTCTTTATCCATTTTTCACTTTCTGCGATGTTGAACTTGTACTGTAAACGAGGTTCTTGTAAACAGAGGCGTCCCAAACTTTGGGGTGGCTGTGTCTTTTTGATTTTAATTTCCCTAAGCTATAGGACCATAAGTGGAAGTGCCCTAGGCTCTGTTGCTTTGTTTTTTAGATGTTTCAGGAAACACCATACACTTCTCCCGAGTGTCTGTTGGCAATTTACATCCCGCCCATCAGCATAACAAGGCTCCCAGTTCTCCATGGCCTGTCCTGCCTTTCTGGATTTTACACTTTTTTCAGATGGCCCTTTTGACCGGGGGGAAGTGAGACTTCATTGTAGTGCAGATTTCCTTTGCAAGCTTGCTTGGTTGGCCAAAAAGGGCGTATGCGTTTTTTCCTGAATATATTCAGGAAAAAACGCATACGCCCTTTTTGGCCAAGTGCATCATTGTGGACGTTCTGCCTCTTTTCCTATGCTTTCAATGCAATTCCAGTCTACCTCCTGAAATCGGTTTCCTGCAATTCTGCCCCGCTTTCAAGTCCTCTTGGCAGCCTTACTTCAGTATATTTTTGGACGATAGCTGTCATTTATAACTCTGCAGGTTTGTGAATTACAGTGCCCCTGAGCTCCTTTCTTCAACTCGCTTTTTGTGACCTGGCCACAACACCGCAGGATGGCTTCAGGCCCTAATCTGGTTCCGGCACGGCACGCTGAGCCTTTGGTTATTTCCTCTTCCTGGTGGGAAATGAGAGTTAAATTTGCCCGTCCAGACACCTCCAGCTAGTCTCTCATTGGTTCTCCCTATTCCTGTTCATCTTCCGCAGAAATTGCAAACTGGGCCAAACAGGAGGTTGAAGGCCCTGACTCTCCAAGTGGGGAGAGTGTTAGTAAAGCGTCTGGAATGTTACACCCGAGTACCAGGGGAGGAAATCTGAGACATATTTGAACAAGTCTCCCGATCACATGGTTGATCATACTCTAGGTTCCACATGCATGTTTTAGCTGAAGGAAGAATACCTTAAACCTGGGTAGTTGAAACCCGTGGAATGGGTACCATGCAATATGACTTCAAAGGGTCTTCATTTGCTCACCGAACCTCTCCAATCCTATCACTGCTGCGTTTATGCCCCTGTACACACGCTTGATTCTCTTTCGGAGACATAGCAATCCATAGGTTTTAAGATACTTACTAGTCAGGTACATTCTTAGGCGTTTAATATGGGGTGTTGAGTCCATTTCATTGAGCAAGGAGTAGCTCTTGTCTATTCCATATTTGGCTTAAGGAACTTTATCTGTGCTCATTTCAATCTCTGGTTTTATGCAGCACCTCAACTCAACTTTCCCCTTAAGCAAGCATAAGTTGGTTTTCTCAATTTGAGACCCTGTTCTGTTCTGTAATTCAGTTCTTGTGTAGCCAAGTTTACATCCCGTGTGTTAGTGATATCTTATGATGTTTCTTTTTCTGTGTGACTTACTTCAGTTAGAATCATCGTACCTAAATCCACTCATTATGCTGCTACGGGCCTGATGACATAGATTTCATTGCTGAGTGATACTACATTGTACGTAAGTACCACAATTTCTTTATCCATTTTTCACTTTCTGCGATATTGAACTTGTACCGTAAACGAGGTTCTTGTAAACAGAGCCGTCCCAAACTTTGGGGTGGCTGTGACTCTTTGATTTTAATTTCCCTAAGCTATAGGACCATAAGTGGAAGTGCCCTAGGCTCTGTTGCTTTGGTTTTTAGATGTTTCAGGAAACAACATACACTTCTCCCAAGTGGCTGTTGGCAATTTACATCACGCCCATCAGCATAACAAGGCTCCCAGTTCTCCATGGCCTGTCCTGCCTTTCTGGATTTTACACTTTTTTCACATGGCCCTTTTGACCGGGGGGAAGTGAGACTTCATTGTAGTGCAGATTTCCTTTGCAAGCTTGCTTGGTTGGCCAAAAAGGGCGTATGCGTTTTTTCCTGAATATATTCAGGAAAAAACGCATACGCCCTTTTTGGCCAAGTGCATCATTGTGGACGTTCTGCCTCTTTTCCTATGCTTTCAATGCAATTCCAGTCTACCTCCTGAAATCGGTTTCCTGCAATTCTGCCCCGCTTTCAAGTCCTCTTGGCAGCCTTACTTCAGTATATTTTTGGACGATAGCTGTCATTTATAACTCTGCAGGTTTGTGAATTACAGTGCCCCTGAGCTCCTTTCTTCAACTCGCTTTCTTTTGAGCTGGCCGCAACACCGCAGGATGGCTTCAGGCCCTAATCTGGTTCCGGAACGGCACGCTGAGCCTTTGGTTATTTCCTCTTCCTGGTGGGAAATGAGAGTTAAATTTGCCCGTCCAGACACCTCCAGCTAGTCTCTCATTGGTCCTCCCTATTCCTGTTCATCTTCCGCAGAAATTGCAAACTGGGCCAAACAGGAGGTTAAAGGCACTGACTCTCCAAGTCGGGAGAGTGTTAGTAAAGCGTCTGGAATGTTGCACCCGAGTACCAGGGGACGAAAACTGAGACATATTTGAACAAGTCTCCCGATCACACGGTGGATCATACTCTGGGTTCCACATGCATGTTTTAGCTGAAGGAAGAATCCCTTAAACCTGGAGAGTTGAGACCCGTGGAATGGGTACCATGCAATATGACTTCAAAGGGTCTTCATTTGCTCACCGAACCTCTCCAATCCTATCACTGCTGCGTTTATGCCCCTGTACACACGCTTGATTCTCTTTCGGAGACATAGCAATCCATAGGTTTTAAGATACTTACTAGTCAGGTACATTCTTAGGCGTTTAATATGGGGTGTTGAGTCCATTTCGTTGAGCAAGGAGTAGCTCTTGTCTATTACATATTTGGATTAAGGAACTTTATCTGTGCTCATTTCGATCTCTGGTTTTATGCAACACCCCAACTCACCTTTCCCCTTAAGCAAGCATAAGTTGGTTTTCTAAATTTGAGACCCTGTTCTGTTTTGGAATTCAGTTCCTGTGTAGCCAAGTTTACATTCCATGTATTAGTGATATCTTATGATGTTTCTTTTTCTGTGTGACTTATTTCAGTTAGAATCGTCATACCTGAATCCACTCATTATGCTGCTACGGGCCTGATGACATAGATTTCATTGCTGAGTGATATTGCATTGTAGGTAAGTACCACAATTTCTTTATCCATTTTTCACTTTCTGCGATATTGAACTTGTACCGTAAACGAGGTTCTTGTAAACAGAGACGTCCCAAACTTTGGGGTGGCTGTGTCTTTTTGATTTTAATTTCCCTAAGCTATAGGACCATAAGTGGAAGTGCCCTAGGCTCTGTTGCTTTGAGTTTTAGATATTTCGGGAAACACCATACACTTCTCCGGAGTGGCTGTTGGCAATTTACATCTCGCCCATCAGCATAACAAGGCTCCCAGTTCTCCATGGCCTGTCCTGCCTTTCTGGATTTTACACTTTTTTCAGATGGCCCTTTTGACAGGGGGGAAGTGAGACTTCATTGTAGTGCAGATTTCCTTTGCAAGCTTGCTTGGTTGGCCAAAAAGGGCGTATGCGTTTTTTCCTGAATATATTCAGGAAAACACGCATACGCCCTTTTTGGCCAAGTGCATCATTGTGGACGTTCTGCCTCTTTTCCTATGCTTTCAATGCAATTCCAGTCTACCTCCTGAAATCGGTTTCCTGCAATTCTGCCCCGCTTTCAAGTCCTCTTGGCAGCCTTACTTCAGTATATTTTTGGACGATAGCTGTCATTTATAACTCTGCAGGTTTGTGAATTACAGTGCCCCTGAGCTCCTTTCTTCAACTCGCTTTCTTTTGAGCTGGCCGCAACACCGCAGGATGGCTTCAGGCCCTAATCTGGTTCCAGCACGGCACGCTGAGCCTTTGGTTAATTCCTCTTCCTGGTGGGAAATGAGAGTTAAATTTGCCCGTCCAGACACCTCCAGCTAGTCTCTCATTGGTTCTCGCTATTCCTGTTCATCTTCCGCAGAAATTGCAAACTGGGCCAAACAGGAGGTTAAAGGCGCTGACTCTCCAAGTGGGGAGAGTGTTAGTAAAGCGTCTGGAATGTTGCACCCGAGTACCAGGGGAGGAAAACTGAGACATATTTGAACACGTCTCCCGGTCACACGGTTGATCATACTCTGGGTTCCACATGCATGTTTTAGCTGAAGGAAGAATACCTTAAACCTGGGTAGTTGAGACCCGTGGAATGGGTACCATGCAATATGACTTCAAAGGGTCTTCATTTGCTCACCGAACCTCTCCAATCCTATCACTGCTGCGTTTATGCCCCTGTACAGATGCTTGATTCTCTTTTGGAGACATAGCAATCCATAGGTTTTAAGATACTTACTAGTCAGGTACATTCTTAGGCGTTTAATATGGGGTGTTGAGTCCATTTCGTTGAGCAAGGAGTAGCTCTTGTCTATTCCATATTTGGCTTAAGGAACTTTATCTGTGCTCATTTCAATCTCTGGTTTTATGCAGCACCCCAACTCACCTTTCCCCTTAAGCAAGCATAAGTTGGTTTTCTAAATTTGAGACCCTGTTCTGTTTTGGAATTCAGTTCCTGTGTAGCCAAGTTTACATTCCGTGTATTACTGATATCTTATGATGTTTCTTTTTCTGTGTGACTTATTTCAGTTAGAATCATCATACCTGAATCCACTCATTGGGCTGCTAAGTGCCTGATGACATAGATTTCATTGCTGAGTGATATTGCTTTGTAAGTAAATACCACAACTTCTTTATCCATTTTTCACTTTCTGCGATGTTGAACTTGTACTGTAAACGAGGTTCTTGTAAACAGAGGCGTCCCAAACTTTGGGGTGGCTGTGTCTTTTTGATTTTAATTTCCCTAAGCTATAGGACCATAAGTGGAAGTGCCCTAGGCTCTGTTGCTTTGTTTTTTAGATGTTTCAGGAAACACCATACACTTCTCCCGAGTGTCTGTTGGCAATTTACATCCCGCCCATCAGCATAACAAGGCTCCCAGTTCTCCATGGCCTGTCCTGCCTTTCTGGATTTTACACTTTTTTCAGATGGCCCTTTTGACCGGGGGGAAGTGAGACTTCATTGTAGTGCAGATTTCCTTTGCAAGCTTGCTTGGTTGGCCAAAAAGGGCGTATGCGTTTTTTCCTGAATATATTCAGGAAAAAACGCATACGCCCTTTTTGGCCAAGTGCATCATTGTGGACGTTCTGCCTCTTTTCCTATGCTTTCAATGCAATTCCAGTCTACCTCCTGAAATCAGTTTCCTGCAATTCTGCCCCGCTTTCAAGTCCTCTTGGCAGCCTTACTTCAGTATATTTTTCGACGATAGCTGTCATTTATAACTCTGCAGGTTTGTGAATTACAGTGCCCCTGAGCTCCTTTCTTCAACTCGCTTTCTTTTGAGCTGGCCGCAACACCGCAGGATGGCTTCAGGCCCTAATCTGGTTCCGGAACGGCACGCTGAGCCTTTGGTTATTTCCTCTTCCTGGTGGGAAATGAGAGTTAAATTTGCCCGTCCAGACACCTCCAGCTAGTCTCTCATTGGTCCTCCCTATTCCTGTTCATCTTCCGCAGAAATTGCAAACTGGGCCAAACAGGAGGTTAAAGGCACTGACTCTCCAAGTCGGGAGAGTGTTAGTAAAGCGTCTGGAATGTTGCACCCGAGTACCAGGGGACGAAAACTGAGACATATTTGAACAAGTCTCCCGATCACACGGTGGATCATACTCTGGGTTCCACATGCATGTTTTAGCTGAAGGAAGAATCCCTTAAACCTGGAGAGTTGAGACCCGTGGAATGGGTACCATGCAATATGACTTCAAAGGGTCTTCATTTGCTCACCGAACCTCTCCAATCCTATCACTGCTGCGTTTATGCCCCTGTACACACGCTTGATTCTCTTTCGGAGACATAGCAATCCATAGGTTTTAAGATACTTACTAGTCAGGTACATTCTTAGGCGTTTAATATGGGGTGTTGAGTCCATTTCGTTGAGCAAGGAGTAGCTCTTGTCTATTACATATTTGGATTAAGGAACTTTATCTGTGCTCATTTCGATCTCTGGTTTTATGCAACACCCCAACTCACCTTTCCCCTTAAGCAAGCATAAGTTGGTTTTCTAAATTTGAGACCCTGTTCTGTTTTGGAATTCAGTTCCTGTGTAGCCAAGTTTACATTCCATGTATTAGTGATATCTTATGATGTTTCTTTTTCTGTGTGACTTATTTCAGTTAGAATCGTCATACCTGAATCCACTCATTATGCTGCTACGGGCCTGATGACATAGATTTCATTGCTGAGTGATATTGCATTGTAGGTAAGTACCACAATTTCTTTATCCATTTTTCACTTTCTGCGATATTGAACTTGTACCGTAAACGAGGTTCTTGTAAACAGAGACGTCCCAAACTTTGGGGTGGCTGTGTCTTTTTGATTTTAATTTCCCTAAGCTATAGGACCATAAGTGGAAGTGCCCTAGGCTCTGTTGCTTTGAGTTTTAGATATTTCGGGAAACACCATACACTTCTCCGGAGTGGCTGTTGGCAATTTACATCTCGCCCATCAGCATAACAAGGCTCCCAGTTCTCCATGGCCTGTCCTGCCTTTCTGGATTTTACACTTTTTTCAGATGGCCCTTTTGACAGGGGGGAAGTGAGACTTCATTGTAGTGCAGATTTCCTTTGCAAGCTTGCTTGGTTGGCCAAAAAGGGCGTATGCGTTTTTTCCTGAATATATTCAGGAAAACACGCATACGCCCTTTTTGGCCAAGTGCATCATTGTGGACGTTCTGCCTCTTTTCCTATGCTTTCAATGCAATTCCAGTCTACCTCCTGAAATCGGTTTCCTGCAATTCTGCCCCGCTTTCAAGTCCTCTTGGCAGCCTTACTTCAGTATATTTTTGGACGATAGCTGTCATTTATAACTCTGCAGTTTTGTGAATTACAGTGCCCCTGAGCTCCTTTCTTCAACTCGCTTTCTTTTGAGCTGGCCGCAACACCGCAGGATTGCTTCAGGCCCTAATCTGGTTCCGGCACGGCACGCTGAGCCTTTGGTTAATTCCTCTTCCTGGTGGGAAATGAGAGTTAAATTTGCCCGTCCAGACACCTCCAGCTAGTCTCTCATTGGTTCTCGCTATTCCTGTTCATCTTCCGCAGAACTTGCACAGTGGGCCAAACAGGAGGTTAAAGGCACTGACTCTCCAAGTCGGGAGAATGTTAGTAAAGCGTCTGGAATGTTGCACCCGAGTACCAGGGGGCGAAACCTGAGACATATTGGAACACATCTCCCGATCACACGGTTGATCATACTCTGGGTTCCACATGCATGTTTTAGCTGAAGGAAGAATCCCTGAAACCTGGAGAGTTGAGACCCGTGAAATGGGTACCATGCAATGTGACTTCAAAGGGTCTTCATTTGCTCACCGAACCTCTCCAATCCTATCACTGCTGCGTTTATGCCCCTGTACACACGCTTGATTCTCTTTCGGAGACATAGCAATCCATAGCTTTTAGGATACTTAGAAGTCAGGTACATACATAGGCGTTTAATATGGGGTGTTGAGTCCATTTCGTTGAGCAAGGAGTAGCTCTTGTCTATTCCATATTTGGCTTAAGGAACTTTATCTGTGCTCATTTCAATCTCTGGTTTTATGCAGCACCCCAACTCACCTTTCCCCTTAAGCAAGCATAAGTTGGTTTTCTAAATTTGAGACCCTGTTCTGTTTTGGAATTCAGTTCCTGTGTAGCCAAGTTTACATTCCGTGTATTAGTGATATCTTATGATGTTTCTTTTTCTGTGTGACTTATTTCTGTTAGAATCATCGTACCTGAATCCACTCATTATGCTGCTACGGGCCTGATGACATAGATTTCATTGCTGAGTGATACTGCATTGTACGTAAGTACCACAAGTTCTTTATCCATTTTTCACTTTCTGTGATATTGAACTTGTACGGTAAATGAGGTTCTTGTAACCAGAGGCGTCCCAAACTTTGGGGTGGCTGTGTCTTTTCGATTTTAATTTCCCTAATCTATAGGACCATAAGTGGAAGAGCCCTAGGCTCTGTTGCTTTGTTTTTTAGATGTTTCAGAAAACACCATACACTTCTCCCGAGTGTCTGTTGGCAATTTACATCCCGCCCATCAGCATAACAAGGCTCCCAGTTCTCCATGGCCTGTCCTGCCTTTCTGGATTTTACACTTTTTTCAGATGGCCCTTTTGACCGGGGGGAAGTGAGACTTCATTGTAGTAAAGATTTCCTTTGCAAGTTTGCTTGGTTGGCCAAAAAGGGCGTATGCGTTTTTTCCTGAATATATTCAGGAAAAAACGCATACGCCCTTTTTGGCCAAGTGCATCATGGTGGACGTTCTGCCTCTTTTCCTATGCTTTCAATGCAATTCCAGTCTACCTACTGAAATCGGTTTCCTGCAATTCTGCCCCGCTTTCAAGTCCTCTTGGCAGCCTTACTTCAGTATATTTTTGGACGATAGCTGTCATTTATAACTCTGCAGGTTTGTGAATTACAGTGCCCCTGAGCTCCTTTCTTCAACTCGCTTTCTTGTGACCTGGCCGCAACACCGCAGGATGGCTTCAGGCCCTAATCTTGTTCCGGCACGGCACGCTGAGCCTTTGGTTAATTCCTCTTCCTGGTGGGAAATGAGAGTTAAATTTGCCCGTCCAGACACCTCCAGCTAGTCTCTCATTGGTTCTCGCTATTCCTGTTCATCTTCCGCAGAAATTGCAAACTGGGCCAAACAGGATGTTAAAGGGACTGACTCTCCAAGTCGGGAGAGTGTTAGTAAAGCGTCTGGAATGTTGCACCCGAGTACCAGGGTATGAAAACTGATACATATTTGAACACGTCTCCCGATCACATGGTTGATCATACTCTAGGTTCCACATGCATGTTTTAGCTGAAGGAAGAATACCTTAAACCTGGGTAGTTGAAACCCGTGGAATGGGTACCATGCAATATGTCTTCAAAGGGTCTTCATTTGCTCACCGAACCTCTCCAATCCTATCACTGCTGCGTTTATGCCCCTGTACACACGCTTGATTCTCTTTCGGAGACATAGCAATCCATAGCTTTTAGGATACTTACTAGTCAGGTACATTCTTAGGCGTTGAATATGCGGTGTTGAGTCCATTTCGTTGAGCAAGGAGTAGCTCTTGTCTATTCCATATTTGGCTTAAGGAACTTTATCTGTGCTCATTTCAATCTCTGGTTTTATGCAGCACCCCAACTCACCTTTACCCTTAAGCAAGCATAAGTTGGTTTTCTAAATTTGAGACCCTGTTCTGTTCTGTAATTCAGTTCCTGTGTAGCCAAGTTTACATTCCGTGTATTACTGATATCTTATGATGTTTCTTTTTCTGTGTGACTTATTTCAGTTAGAATCATCATACCTGAATCCACTCATTGTGCTGCTAAGGGCCTGATGACATAGATTTCATTGCTGAGTGATATTGCTTTGTAAGTAAATACCACAACTTCTTTATCCATTTTTCACTTTCTGCGATGTTGAACTTGTACTGTAAACGAGGTTCTTGTAAACAGAGGCGTCCCAAAC
Source organism: Pseudorca crassidens (assembly GCF_039906515.1). Taxonomy (NCBI): domain Eukaryota; kingdom Metazoa; phylum Chordata; class Mammalia; order Artiodactyla; family Delphinidae; genus Pseudorca; species Pseudorca crassidens. Next base: position 186,216,218 of record NC_090297.1, read on the forward strand.
TTTGGGGTGGCTGTGTCTTTTTGATTTTAATTTCCCTAAGCTATAGGACCATAAGTGGAAGTGCCCTAGGCTCTGTTGCTTTGTTTTTTAGATGTTTCAGGAAACACCATACACTTCTCCCGAGTGTCTGTTGGCAATTTACATCCCGCCCATCAGCATAACAAGGCTCCCAGTTCTCCATGGCCTGTCCTGCCTTTCTGGATTTTACACTTTTTTCAGATGGCCCTTTTGACCGGGGGGAAGTGAGACTTCATTGTAGTGCAGATTTCCTTTGCAAGCTTGCTTGGTTGGCCAAAAAGGGCGTATGCGTTTTTTCCTGAATATATTCAGGAAAAAACGCATACGCCCTTTTTGGCCAAGTGCATCATTGTGGACGTTCTGCCTCTTTTCCTATGCTTTCAATGCAATTCCAGTCTACCTCCTGAAATCGGTTTCCTGCAATTCTGCCCCGCTTTCAAGTCCTCTTGGCAGCCTTACTTCAGTATATTTTTGGACGATAGCTGTCATTTATAACTCTGCAGGTTTGTGAATTACAGTGCCCCTGAGCTCCTTTCTTCAACTCGCTTTTTGTGACCTGGCCACAACACCGCAGGATGGCTTCAGGCCCTAATCTGGTTCCGGCACGGCACGCTGAGCCTTTGGTTATTTCCTCTTCCTGGTGGGAAATGAGAGTTAAATTTGCCCGTCCAGACACCTCCAGCTAGTCTCTCATTGGTTCTCCCTATTCCTGTTCATCTTCCGCAGAAATTGCAAACTGGGCCAAACAGGAGGTTGAAGGCCCTGACTCTCCAAGTGGGGAGAGTGTTAGTAAAGCGTCTGGAATGTTACACCCGAGTACCAGGGGAGGAAATCTGAGACATATTTGAACAAGTCTCCCGATCACATGGTTGATCATACTCTAGGTTCCACATGCATGTTTTAGCTGAAGGAAGAATACCTTAAACCTGGGTAGTTGAAACCCGTGGAATGGGTACCATGCAATATGACTTCAAAGGGTCTTCATTTGCTCACCGAACCTCTCCAATCCTATCACTGCTGCGTTTATGCCCCTGTACACACGCTTGATTCTCTTTCGGAGACATAGCAATCCATAGGTTTTAAGATACTTACTAGTCAGGTACATTCTTAGGCGTTTAATATGGGGTGTTGAGTCCATTTCATTGAGCAAGGAGTAGCTCTTGTCTATTCCATATTTGGCTTAAGGAACTTTATCTGTGCTCATTTCAATCTCTGGTTTTATGCAGCACCTCAACTCAACTTTCCCCTTAAGCAAGCATAAGTTGGTTTTCTCAATTTGAGACCCTGTTCTGTTCTGTAATTCAGTTCTTGTGTAGCCAAGTTTACATCCCGTGTGTTAGTGATATCTTATGATGTTTCTTTTTCTGTGTGACTTACTTCAGTTAGAATCATCGTACCTAAATCCACTCATTATGCTGCTACGGGCCTGATGACATAGATTTCATTGCTGAGTGATACTACATTGTACGTAAGTACCACAATTTCTTTATCCATTTTTCACTTTCTGCGATATTGAACTTGTACCGTAAACGAGGTTCTTGTAAACAGAGCCGTCCCAAACTTTGGGGTGGCTGTGACTCTTTGATTTTAATTTCCCTAAGCTATAGGACCATAAGTGGAAGTGCCCTAGGCTCTGTTGCTTTGGTTTTTAGATGTTTCAGGAAACAACATACACTTCTCCCAAGTGGCTGTTGGCAATTTACATCACGCCCATCAGCATAACAAGGCTCCCAGTTCTCCATGGCCTGTCCTGCCTTTCTGGATTTTACACTTTCTTCAGATGGCCCTTTTGACCGGGGGGAAGTGAGTCTTCATTGTAGTGCAGATTTCTTTGCAAGCTTGCTTGGTTGGCCAAAAAGGGCGTATGCGTTTTTTCCTGAATATATTCAGGAAAAAACGCATACGCCCTTTTTGGCCAAGTGCATCATTGTGGACGTTCTGCCTCTTTTCCTATGCTTTCAATGCAATTCCAGTCTACCTCCTGAAATCGGTTTACTGCAATTCTGCCCCGCTTTCAAGTCCTCTTGGCAGCCTTACTTCAGTATATTTTTGGATGATAGCTGTCATTTATAAGTCTGCAGGTTTGTGAATTACAGTGCCCCTGAGCTCCTTTCTTCAACTCGCTTTCTTTTGAGCTGGCCGCAACACCGCAAGATGGCTTCAGGCCCTAATCTGGTTCCGGCACGGCACGTTGAGCCTTTGGTTATTTCCTCTTCCTGGTGGGAAATGAGAGTTAAATTTGCCCGTCCAGACACCTCCAGCTAGTCTCTCATTGGTTCTCCCTATTCCTGTTCATCTTCCGCAGAAATTGCAAACTGGGCCAAACAGGAGGTTGAAGGCCCTGACTCTCCAAGTGGGTAGAGTGTTAGTAAAGCGTCTGGAATGTTGCACCCGAGTACCAGGGGAGGAAAACTGAGACATATTTGAACACATCTCCCGGTCACACGGTTGATCATACTCTGGGTTCCACATGCATGTTTTAGCTGAAGAAAGAATACCTTAAACCTGGGTAGTTGAGACCCGTGGAATGGGTACCATGCAATATGACTTCAAAGGGTCTTCATTTGCTCACCGAACCTCTCCAATCCTATCACTGCTGCGTTTATGCCCCTGTACAGACGCTTGATTCTCTTTTGGAGACATAGCAATCCATAGGTTTTAAGATACTTACTAGTCAGGTACATTCTTAGGCGTTTAATATGGGGTGTTGAGTCCATTTCGTTGAGCAAGGAGTAGCTCTTGTCTATTCCATATTTGGCTTAAGGAACTTTATCTGTGCTCATTTCAATCTCTGGTTTTATGCAGCACCCCAACTCACCTTTCCCCTTAAGCAAGCATAAGTTGGTTTTCTCAATTTGAGACCCTGTTCTGTTTTGGAATTCAGTTCCTGTGTAGCCAAGTTTACATTCCGTGTATTAGTGATATCTTATGATGTTTCTTTTTCGGTGTGACTTATTTCAGTTAGAATCATCGTACCTGAATCCACTCATTATGCTGCTAAGGGCCTGATGACATAGATTTCATTGCTGAGTGATACTGCATTGTACGTAAGTACCACAAGTTCTGTATCCATTTTTCACTTTCTGTGATATTGAACTTGTACGGTAAACGAGGTTCTTGTAAACAGAGGCGTCCCAAACTTTGGGGTGGCTGTGTCTTTTTGATTTTAATTTCCCTAAGCTATAGGACCATAAGTGGAAGTGCCCTAGGCTCTGTTGCTTTGTTTTTTAGATGTTTCAGGAAACACCATACACTTCTCCCGAGTGTCTGTTGGCAATTTACATCCTGCCCATCAGCATAACAAGGCTCCCAGTTCTCCATGGCCTGTCCTGCCTTTCTGGATTTTACACTTTTTTCAGATGGCCCTTTTGACCGGGGGGAAGTGAGACTTCATTGTAGTGCAGATTTCCTTTGCAAGTTTGCTTGGTTGGCCAAAAAGTGCGTATGCGTTTTTTCCTGAATATATTCAGGAAAAAACGCATACGCCCTTTTTGGCCAAGTGCATCATTGTGGATGTTCTGCCTCCTTTCCTATGCTTTCAATGCAATTCCAGTCTACCTCCTGAAATCGGTTTCCTGCAATTCTGCCCCGCTTTCAAGTCCTCTTGGCAGCCTTACTTCAGTATATTTTTGGACGATAGCTGTCATTTATGACTCTGCAGGTTTGTGAATTACAGTGCCCCTGAGCTCCTTTCTTCAACTCGCTTTCTTGTGACCTGGCCGCAACACTGCAGGATGGCTTCAGGCCCTAATCTGGTTCCGGCACGGTAAGCTGAGCCTTTGGTTAATTCCTCTTCCTGGTGGGAAATGAGAGTTAAATTTGCCCGTCCAGACACCTCCAGCTAGTCTCTCATTGGTTCTCGCTATTCCTGTTCATCTTCCACAGAAATTGCAAACTGGGCCAAACAGGAGGTTAAAGGGACTGACTCTCCAAGTCGGGAGAGTGTTAGTAAAGCGTCTGGAATGTTGCACCCGAGTACCAGGGTACGAAAACTGAGACATATTTGAACACGTCTCCCGATCACATGGTTGATCATACTCTAGGTTCCACATGCATGTTTTAGCTGAAGGAAGAATACCTTAAACCTGGGTACTTGAAACCCGTGGAATGGGTACCATGCAATATGACTTCAAAGGGTCTTCATTTGCTCACCGAACCTCTCCAATCCTATCACTGCTGCGTTTATGTCCCTGTACACATGCTTGATTCTCTTTCGGAGACATAGCAATCCATAGGTTTTAAGATACTTACTAGTCAGGTACATTCTTAGGCGTTTAATATGCGGTGTTGAGTCCATTTCGTTGAGCAAGGAGTAGCTCTTGTCTATTCCATATTTGGCTTAAGGAACTTTATCTGTGCTCATTTCAATGTCTGGTTTTATGCAGCACCCCAACTCACCTTTCCCCTTAAGCAAGCATAAGTTGGTTTTCTAAATTTGAGACCCTGTTCTGTTTTGGATTCAGTTCCTGTGTAGCCAAGTTTACATTCCGTGTATTACTTATATCTTATCATGTTTCTTTTTCTGTGTGACTTATTTCAGTTAGAATCATCATACCTGAATCCACTCATTGTGCTGCTAAGGGCCTGATGACATAGATTTCATTGCTGAGTGATATTGCTTTGTAAGTAAATACCACAACTTCTTTATCCATTTTTCACTTTCTGCGATGTTGAACTTGTACTGTAAACGAGGTTCTTGTAAACAGAGGCGTCCCAAACTTTGGGGTGGCTGTGTCTTTTTGATTTTAATTTCCCTAAGCTATAGGACCATAAGTGGAAGTGCCCTAGGCTCTGTTGCTTTGTTTTTTAGATGTTTCAGGAAACACCATACACTTCTCCCGAGTGTCTGTTGGCAATTTACATCCCGCCCATCAGCATAACAAGGCTCCCAGTTCTCCATGGCCTGTCCTGCCTTTCTGGATTTTACACTTTTTTCAGATGGCCCTTTTGACCGGGGGGAAGTGAGACTTCATTGTAGTGCAGATTTCCTTTGCAAGCTTGCTTGGTTGGCCAAAAAGGGCGTATGCGTTTTTTCCTGAATATATTCAGGAAAAAACGCATACGCCCTTTTTGGCCAAGTGCATCATTGTGGACGTTCTGCCTCTTTTCCTATGCTTTCAATGCAATTCCAGTCTACCTCCTGAAATCGGTTTCCTGCAATTCTGCCCCGCTTTCAAGTCCTCTTGGCAGCCTTACTTCAGTATATTTTTGGACGATAGCTGTCATTTATAACTCTGCAGGTTTGTGAATTACAGTGCCCCTGAGCTCCTTTCTTCAACTCGCTTTTTGTGACCTGGCCACAACACCGCAGGATGGCTTCAGGCCCTAATCTGGTTCCGGCACGGCACGCTGAGCCTTTGGTTATTTCCTCTTCCTGGTGGGAAATGAGAGTTAAATTTGCCCGTCCAGACACCTCCAGCTAGTCTCTCATTGGTTCTCCCTATTCCTGTTCATCTTCCGCAGAAATTGCAAACTGGGCCAAACAGGAGGTTGAAGGCCCTGACTCTCCAAGTGGGGAGAGTGTTAGTAAAGCGTCTGGAATGTTACACCCGAGTACCAGGGGAGGAAATCTGAGACATATTTGAACAAGTCTCCCGATCACATGGTTGATCATACTCTAGGTTCCACATGCATGTTTTAGCTGAAGGAAGAATACCTTAAACCTGGGTAGTTGAAACCCGTGGAATGGGTACCATGCAATATGACTTCAAAGGGTCTTCATTTGCTCACCGAACCTCTCCAATCCTATCACTGCTGCGTTTATGCCCCTGTACACACGCTTGATTCTCTTTCGGAGACATAGCAATCCATAGGTTTTAAGATACTTACTAGTCAGGTACATTCTTAGGCGTTTAATATGGGGTGTTGAGTCCATTTCATTGAGCAAGGAGTAGCTCTTGTCTATTCCATATTTGGCTTAAGGAACTTTATCTGTGCTCATTTCAATCTCTGGTTTTATGCAGCACCTCAACTCAACTTTCCCCTTAAGCAAGCATAAGTTGGTTTTCTCAATTTGAGACCCTGTTCTGTTCTGTAATTCAGTTCTTGTGTAGCCAAGTTTACATCCCGTGTGTTAGTGATATCTTATGATGTTTCTTTTTCTGTGTGACTTACTTCAGTTAGAATCATCGTACCTAAATCCACTCATTATGCTGCTACGGGCCTGATGACATAGATTTCATTGCTGAGTGATACTACATTGTACGTAAGTACCACAATTTCTTTATCCATTTTTCACTTTCTGCGATATTGAACTTGTACCGTAAACGAGGTTCTTGTAAACAGAGCCGTCCCAAACTTTGGGGTGGCTGTGACTCTTTGATTTTAATTTCCCTAAGCTATAGGACCATAAGTGGAAGTGCCCTAGGCTCTGTTGCTTTGGTTTTTAGATGTTTCAGGAAACAACATACACTTCTCCCAAGTGGCTGTTGGCAATTTACATCACGCCCATCAGCATAACAAGGCTCCCAGTTCTCCATGGCCTGTCCTGCCTTTCTGGATTTTACACTTTCTTCAGATGGCCCTTTTGACCGGGGGGAAGTGAGTCTTCATTGTAGTGCAGATTTCTTTGCAAGCTTGCTTGGTTGGCCAAAAAGGGCGTATGCGTTTTTTCCTGAATATATTCAGGAAAAAACGCATACGCCCTTTTTGGCCAAGTGCATCATTGTGGACGTTCTGCCTCTTTTCCTATGCTTTCAATGCAATTCCAGTCTACCTCCTGAAATCGGTTTACTGCAATTCTGCCCCGCTTTCAAGTCCTCTTGGCAGCCTTACTTCAGTATATTTTTGGATGATAGCTGTCATTTATAAGTCTGCAGGTTTGTGAATTACAGTGCCCCTGAGCTCCTTTCTTCAACTCGCTTTCTTTTGAGCTGGCCGCAACACCGCAAGATGGCTTCAGGCCCTAATCTGGTTCCGGCACGGCACGTTGAGCCTTTGGTTATTTCCTCTTCCTGGTGGGAAATGAGAGTTAAATTTGCCCGTCCAGACACCTCCAGCTAGTCTCTCATTGGTTCTCCCTATTCCTGTTCATCTTCCGCAGAAATTGCAAACTGGGCCAAACAGGAGGTTGAAGGCCCTGACTCTCCAAGTGGGTAGAGTGTTAGTAAAGCGTCTGGAATGTTGCACCCGAGTACCAGGGGAGGAAAACTGAGACATATTTGAACACATCTCCCGGTCACACGGTTGATCATACTCTGGGTTCCACATGCATGTTTTAGCTGAAGAAAGAATACCTTAAACCTGGGTAGTTGAGACCCGTGGAATGGGTACCATGCAATATGACTTCAAAGGGTCTTCATTTGCTCACCGAACCTCTCCAATCCTATCACTGCTGCGTTTATGCCCCTGTACAGACGCTTGATTCTCTTTTGGAGACATAGCAATCCATAGGTTTTAAGATACTTACTAGTCAGGTACATTCTTAGGCGTTTAATATGGGGTGTTGAGTCCATTTCGTTGAGCAAGGAGTAGCTCTTGTCTATTCCATATTTGGCTTAAGGAACTTTATCTGTGCTCATTTCAATCTCTGGTTTTATGCAGCACCCCAACTCACCTTTCCCCTTAAGCAAGCATAAGTTGGTTTTCTCAATTTGAGACCCTGTTCTGTTTTGGAATTCAGTTCCTGTGTAGCCAAGTTTACATTCCGTGTATTAGTGATATCTTATGATGTTTCTTTTTCGGTGTGACTTATTTCAGTTAGAATCATCGTACCTGAATCCACTCATTATGCTGCTAAGGGCCTGATGACATAGATTTCATTGCTGAGTGATACTGCATTGTACGTAAGTACCACAAGTTCTGTATCCATTTTTCACTTTCTGTGATATTGAACTTGTACGGTAAACGAGGTTCTTGTAAACAGAGGCGTCCCAAACTTTGGGGTGGCTGTGTCTTTTTGATTTTAATTTCCCTAAGCTATAGGACCATAAGTGGAAGTGCCCTAGGCTCTGTTGCTTTGTTTTTTAGATGTTTCAGGAAACACCATACACTTCTCCCGAGTGTCTGTTGGCAATTTACATCCTGCCCATCAGCATAACAAGGCTCCCAGTTCTCCATGGCCTGTCCTGCCTTTCTGGATTTTACACTTTTTTCAGATGGCCCTTTTGACCGGGGGGAAGTGAGACTTCATTGTAGTGCAGATTTCCTTTGCAAGTTTGCTTGGTTGGCCAAAAAGTGCGTATGCGTTTTTTCCTGAATATATTCAGGAAAAAACGCATACGCCCTTTTTGGCCAAGTGCATCATTGTGGATGTTCTGCCTCCTTTCCTATGCTTTCAATGCAATTCCAGTCTACCTCCTGAAATCGGTTTCCTGCAATTCTGCCCCGCTTTCAAGTCCTCTTGGCAGCCTTACTTCAGTATATTTTTGGACGATAGCTGTCATTTATGACTCTGCAGGTTTGTGAATTACAGTGCCCCTGAGCTCCTTTCTTCAACTCGCTTTCTTGTGACCTGGCCGCAACACTGCAGGATGGCTTCAGGCCCTAATCTGGTTCCGGCACGGTAAGCTGAGCCTTTGGTTAATTCCTCTTCCTGGTGGGAAATGAGAGTTAAATTTGCCCGTCCAGACACCTCCAGCTAGTCTCTCATTGGTTCTCGCTATTCCTGTTCATCTTCCACAGAAATTGCAAACTGGGCCAAACAGGAGGTTAAAGGGACTGACTCTCCAAGTCGGGAGAGTGTTAGTAAAGCGTCTGGAATGTTGCACCCGAGTACCAGGGTACGAAAACTGAGACATATTTGAACACGTCTCCCGATCACATGGTTGATCATACTCTAGGTTCCACATGCATGTTTTAGCTGAAGGAAGAATACCTTAAACCTGGGTACTTGAAACCCGTGGAATGGGTACCATGCAATATGACTTCAAAGGGTCTTCATTTGCTCACCGAACCTCTCCAATCCTATCACTGCTGCGTTTATGTCCCTGTACACATGCTTGATTCTCTTTCGGAGACATAGCAATCCATAGGTTTTAAGATACTTACTAGTCAGGTACATTCTTAGGCGTTTAATATGCGGTGTTGAGTCCATTTCGTTGAGCAAGGAGTAGCTCTTGTCTATTCCATATTTGGCTTAAGGAACTTTATCTGTGCTCATTTCAATGTCTGGTTTTATGCAGCACCCCAACTCACCTTTCCCCTTAAGCAAGCATAAGTTGGTTTTCTAAATTTGAGACCCTGTTCTGTTTTGGATTCAGTTCCTGTGTAGCCAAGTTTACATTCCGTGTATTACTTATATCTTATCATGTTTCTTTTTCTGTGTGACTTATTTCAGTTAGAATCATCATACCTGAATCCACTCATTGTGCTGCTAAGGGCCTGATGACATAGATTTCATTGCTGAGTGATATTGCTTTGTAAGTAAATACCACAACTTCTTTATCCATTTTTCACTTTCTGCGATGTTGAACTTGTACTGTAAACGAGGTTCTTGTAAACAGAGGCGTCCCAAACTTTGGGGTGGCTGTGTCTTTTTGATTTTAATTTCCCTAATCTATAGAACCATAAGTGAAAGTGCCCTACGCTCTGTTGCTTTGTTTTTTAGATGTTTCAGGAAACACCATACACTTCCCCGAGTGTCTGTTGGCAATTTACATCCCGCCCATCAGTATAACAAGGCTCCCAGTTCTCCATGGCCTGTCCTGCCTTTCTGGATTTTACACTTTTTTCAGATGGCCCTTTTGACCGGGGGCAAGTGAGACTTCATTGTAGTGCAGATTTCCTTTGCAAGCTTGCTTGGTTGGCCAAAAAGGGCGTATGCGTCTTTTCCTGAATATATTCAGGAAAAAACGCATACGCCCTTTTTGGCCAAGTGCATCATTGTGGACGTTCTGCCTGTTTTCCTATGCTTTCAATGCAATTCCAGTCTACCTCCTGAAATCGGTTTCCTGCAATTCTGCCCCGCTTTCAAGTCCTCTTGGCAGCCTTACTTCAGTATATTTTTGGACGATAGCTGTCATTTATAACTCTGCAGGTTTGTGAATTACAGTGCCCCTGAGCTCCTTTCTTCAACTCGCTTTCTTTTGAGCTGGCCGCAACACCACAGGATGGCTTCAGGCCCTAATCTGGTTCCGGCACGGCACGTTGAGCCTTTGGTTATTTCCTCTTCCTGGTGGGAAATGAGAGTTAAATTTGCCCGTCCAGACACCTCCAGCTAGTCTCTCATTGGTTCTCCCTATTCCTGTTCATCTTCCGCAGAAATTGCAAACTGGGCCAAACAGGAGGTTAAAGGCGCTGACTCTCCAAGTGGGGAGAGTGTTAGTAAAGCATCTGGAATGTTGCACCCGAGTACCAGGGGAGGAAAACTGAGACATATTTGAACACGTCTCCCGTTCACACGGTTGATCATACTCTGGGTTCCACATGCATGTTTTAGCTGAAGGAAGAATACCTTAAACCTGGAGAGTTGAGACCCGTGTAATGGGTACCATGCAATATGACTTCAAAGGGTCTTCATTTGCTCACCAAACCTCTCCAATCCTATCACTGCTGCATTTATGCCCCTGTACACACGCTTGATTCTCTTTCGGAGACATAGCAATCCATAGGTTTTAAGATACTTACTAGTCAGGTACATTCTTAGGCGTTTAATATGGGGTGTTGAGTCCATTTCGTTGAGCAAGGAGTAGCTCTTGTCTATTTCATATTTGGCTTAAGGAACTTTATCTGTGCTCATTTCAATCTCTGGTTTTATGCAGCACCCCAACTTACCTTTACCCTTAAGGAAGCATAAGTTGGTTTTCTAAATTTGAGACCCTGTTCTGTTCTGTAATTCAGTTCCTGTGTAGCCAAGTTTACATTCCGTGTATTACTGATATCTTATGATGTTTCTTTTTCTGTGTGACTTATTTCAGTTAGAATCATCATACCTGAATCCACTCATTGTGCTGCTAAGGGCCTGATGACATAGATTTCATTGCTGAGTGATATTGCTTTGTAAGTAAATACCACAACTTCTTTATCCATTTTTCACTTTCTGCGATGTTGAACTTGTACTGTAAACGAGGTTCTTGTAAACAGAGGCGTCCCAAACTTTGGGGTGGCTGTGTCTTTTTGATTTTAATTTCCCTAAGCTATAGGACCATAAGTGGAAGTGCCCTAGGCTCTGTTGCTTTGTTTTTTAGATGTTTCAGGAAACACCATACACTTCTCCCGAGTGTCTGTTGGCAATTTACATCCCGCCCATCAGCATAACAAGGCTCCCAGTTCTCCATGGCCTGTCCTGCCTTTCTGGATTTTACACTTTTTTCAGATGGCCCTTTTGACCGGGGGGAAGTGAGACTTCATTGTAGTGCAGATTTCCTTTGCAAGCTTGCTTGGTTGGCCAAAAAGGGCGTATGCGTTTTTTCCTGAATATATTCAGGAAAAAACGCATACGCCCTTTTTGGCCAAGTGCATCATTGTGGACGTTCTGCCTCTTTTCCTATGCTTTCAATGCAATTCCAGTCTACCTCCTGAAATCGGTTTACTGCAATTCTGCCCCGCTTTCAAGTCCTCTTGGCAGCCTTACTTCAGTATATTTTTGGATGATAGCTGTCATTTATAAGTCTGCAGGTTTGTGAATTACAGTGCCCCTGAGCTCCTTTCTTGAACTCGCTTTCTTTTGAGCTGGCCGCAACACCGCAGGATGGCTTCAGGCCCTAATCTGGTTCCGGCACGGCACGCTGAGCCTTTGGTTATTTCCTCTTCCTGGTGGGAAATGAGAGTTAAATTTGCCCGTCCAGACACCTCCAGCTCGTCTCTCAATGGTTCTCCCTATTCCTGTTCATCTTCCGCAGAAATTGCAAACTGGGCCAAACAGGAGGTTAAAGGCGCTGACTCTCCAAGTGGGGAGAGTGTTAGTAAAGCGTCTGGAATGTTGCACCCGAGTACCAGGGGAGGAAAACTGAGACATATTTGAACACGTCTCCCGGTCACACGGTTGATCATACTCTGGGTTCCACATGCATGTTTTAGCTGAAGGAAGAATACCTTAAACCTGGGTAGTTGAGACCCGTGTAATGGGTACCATGCAATATGACTTCAAAGGGTCTTCATTTGCTCACCGAACCTCTCCAATCCTATCACTGCTGCGTTTATGGCCCTGTACAGACGCTTGATTCTCTTTTGGAGACATAGCAATCCATAGGTTTTAAGATACTTACTAGTCAGGTACATTCTTAGGCGTTTAATATGGGGTGTTGAGTCCATTTCGTTGAGCAAGGAGTAGCTCTTGTCTATTCCATATTTGGCTTAAGGAACTTTATCTGTGCTCATTTCAATCTCTGGTTTTATGCAGCACCCCAACTCACCTTTCCCCTTAAGCAAGCATAAGTTGGTTTTCTCAATTTGAGACCCTGTTCTGTTTTGGAATTCAGTTCCTGTGTAGCCAAGTTTACATTCCGTGTATTAGTGATATCTTATGATGTTTCTTTTTCTGTGTGACTTATTTCAGTTAGAATCATCGTACCTGAATCCACTCATTATGCTGCTACGGGCCTGATGACATAGATTTCCTTGCTGAGTGATACTGCATTGTACGTAAGTACCACAAGTCCTTTATCCATTTTTCACTTTCTGTGATATTGAACTTGTACGGTAAACGAGGTTCTTGTAAACAGAGGCGTCCCAAACTTTGGGGTGGCTGTGTCTTTTTGATTTTAATTTCCCTAAGCTATAGGACCATAAGTGGAAGTGCCCTAGGCTCTGTTGCTTTGTTTTTTAGATGTTTCAGGAAACACCATACACTTCTCCCGAGTGTCTGTTGGCAATTTACATCCTGCCCATCAGCATAACAAGGCTCCCAGTTCTCCATGGCCTGTCCTGCCTTTCTGGATTTTACACTTTTTTCAGATGGCCCTTTTGACCGGGGGGAAGTGTAACTTCACTGTACTGCAGATTTCCTTTGCAAGATTGCTTGGTTGGCCAAAAAGGGCGTATGCGTTTTTTCCTGAATATATTCAGGAAAAAACACATACGCCCTTTTTGGCCAAGTGCATCATTGTGGACGTTCTGCCTCTTTTCCTATGCTTTCAATGCAATTCCAGTCTACCTCCTGAAATCGGTTTCCTGCAATTCTGCCCCGCTTTCAAGTCCTCTTGGCAGCCTTACTTCAGTATATTTTTGGACGATAGCTGTCATTTATAACTCTGCAGGTTTGTGAATTACAGTGCCCCTGAGATCCTTTCTTCAACTCGCTTTCTTGTGACCTGGCCGCAACACCGCAGGATGGCTTCATGCCCTAATCTGGTTCCGGCACGGCACGCTGAGCCTTTGGTTAACTCCTCTTCCTGATGGGAAATGAGAGTTAAATTTGCCCGTCCAGACACCTCCAGCTAGTCTCTCATTGGTTCTCGCTATTCCTGTTCATCTTCCGCAGAAATTGCAAACTGGGCCAAACAGGAGGTTAAAGGGACTGACTCTCCAAGTCGGGAGAGTGTTAGTAAAGCGTCTGGAATGTTGCACCCGAGTACCAGGGTACGAAAACTGAGACATATTTGAACACGTCTCCCGATCACATGGTTGATCATACTCTAGGTTCCACATGCATGTTTTAGCTGAAGGAAGAATACCTTAAACCTGGGTAGTTGAAACCCGTGGAATGGGTACCATGCAATATGACTTCAAAGGGTCTTCATTTGCTCACCGAACCTCTCCAATCCTATCACTGCTGCGTTTATGCCCCTGTTCACATGCTTGATTCTCTTTCGGAGACATAGCAATCCGTAGGTTTTAAAATACTTACTAGTCACGTACATTCTTAGGCATTTAATATGCGGTGTTGAGTCCATTTCGTTGAGCAAGGAGTAGCTCTTGTCTATTCCATATTTGGCTTAAGGAACTTTATCTGTGCTCATTTCAATGTCTGGTTTTATGCAGCACCCCAACTCACCTTTCCCCTTAAGCAAGCATAAGTTGCTTTTCTAAATTTGAGACCCTGTTCTGTTTTGGAATTCAGTTCCTGTGTAGCCAAGTTTACATTCCGTGTATTAGTGATATCTTATGATGTTTCTTTTTCTGTGTGACTTATTTCAGTTAGAATCATCGTACCTGAATCCACTCATTATGCTGCTACGGGCCTGATGACATAGATTTCATTGCTGAGTGATACTGCATTGTACGTAAGTACCACAAGTTCTTTATCCATTTTTCAATTTCTGTGATATTGAACTTGTACGGTAAATGAGGTTCTTGTAAACAGAGGCATCCCAAACTTTGGGGTGGCTGTGTCTTTTTGATTTTAATTTCCCTAAGCTATAGGACCATAAGTGGAAATGCCCTAGGCTCTGTTGCTTTGTTTTTTAGATGTTTCAGGAAACACCATACACTTCTCCCGAGTGTCTGTTGGCAATTTACATCCCGCCCATCAGCATAACAAGGCTCCCAGTTCTCCATGGCCTGTCCTGCCTTTCTGGATTTTACACTTTTTTCAGATGGCCCTTTTGACCGGGGGGAAGTGAGACTTCATTGTAGTGCAGATTTCCTTTGCAAGTTTGCTTGGTTGGCCAAAAAGTGCGTATGCGTTTTTTCCTGAATATATTCAGGAAAAAACGCATACGCCCTTTTTGGCCAAGTGTATCATTGTGGACGTTCTGCCTCTTTTCCTATGCTTTCAATGCAATTCCAGTCTACCTCCTGAAATCGGTTTCCTGCATTTCTGTCCCGCTTTCAAGTCCTCTTGGCAGCCTTACTTCAGTATATTTTTGGACGATAGCTGTCATTTATAACTCTGCAGGTTTGTGAATTACAGTGCCCCTGAGCTCCTTTCTTCAACTCGCTTTCTTGTGACCTGGCCGCAATACCGCAGGATGGCTTCAGGCCCTAATCTGGTTCCGGCACGGCACGCTGAGCCTTTGGTTAATTCCTCTTCCTGGTGGGAAATGAGAGTTAAATTTGCCCGTCCAGACACCTCCAGCTAGTCTCTCATTGGTTCTCGCTATTCCTGTTCATCTTCCGCAGAAATTGCAAACTGGGCCAAACAGGAGGTTAAAGGGACTGACTCTCCAAGTCGGGAGAGTGTTAGTAAAGCGTCTGGAATGTTGCACCCGAGTACCAGCGTACGAAAACTGATACATATTTGAACACGTCTCCCGATCACATGGTTGATCATACTCTAGGTTCCACATGCATGTTTTAGCTGAAGGAAGAATACCTTAAACCTGGGTAATTGAAACCCGTGGAATGGGTACCATGCAATATGACTTCAAAGGGTCTTCATTTGCTCACCGAACCTCTCCAATCCTATCACTGCTGTGTTTATGCCCCTGTACACACGCTTGATTCTCTTTCAGAGACATAGCAATCCATAGGTTTTAAGATACTTACTAGTCAGGTACATTCTTAGGCGTTGAATATGCGGTGTTGAGTCCATTTCGTTGAGCAAGGAGTAGCTCTTGTCTATTCCATATTTGGCTTAAGGAACTTTATCTGTGCTCATTTCAATCTCTGGTTTTATGCAGCACCCCAACTCACCTTTACCCTTAAGCAAGCATAAGTTGGTTTTCTAAATTTGAGACCCTGTTCTGTTCTGTAATTTAGTTCCTGTGTAGCCAAGTTTACATTCCGTGTATTACTGATATCTTATGATGTTTCTTTTTCTGTGTGACTTATTTCAGTTAGAATCATCATACCTGAATCCACTCATTGTGCTGCTAAGTGCCTGATGACATAGATTTCATTGCTGAGTGATATTGCTTTGTAAGTAAATACCACAACTTCTTTATCCATTTTTCAATTTCTGCGATGTTGAACTTGTACTGTAAACGAGGTTCTTGTAAACAGAGGCGTCCCAAACTTTGGGGTGGCTGTGTCTTTTTGATTTTAATTTCCCTAAGCTATAGGACCATAAGTGGAAGTGCCCTAGGCTCTGTTGCTTTGTTTTTTAGATGTTTCAGGAAACACCATACACTTCTCCCGAGTGTCTGTTGGCAATTTACATCCCGCCCATCAGCATAACAAGGCTCCCAGTTCTCCATGGCCTGTCCTGCCTTTCTGGATTTTACACTTTTTTCAGATGGCCCTTTTGACCGGGGGGAAGTGAGACTTCATTGTAGTGCAGATTTCCTTTGCAAGCTTGCTTGGTTGGCCAAAAAGGGCGTATGCGTTTTTTCCTGAATATATTCAGGAAAAAACGCATACGCCCTTTTTGGCCAAGTGCATCATTGTGGACGTTCTGCCTGTTTTCCTATGCTTTCAATGCAATTCCAGTCTACCTCCTGAAATCGGTTTCCTGCAATTCTGCCCCGCTTTCAAGTCCTCTTGGCAGCCTTACTTCAGTATATTTTTGGACGATAGCTGTCATTTATAACTCTGCAGGTTTGTGAATTACAGTGCCCCTGAGCTCCTTTCTTCAACTCGCTTTCTTTTGAGCTGGCCGCAACACCGCAGGATGGCTTCAGGCCCTAATCTGGTTCCGGAACGGCACGCTGAGCCTTTGGTTATTTCCTCTTCCTGGTGGGAAATGAGAGTTAAATTTGCCCGTCCAGACACCTCCAGCTAGTCTCTCATTGGTTCTCCCTATTCCTGTTCATCTTCCGCAGAAATTGCAAACTGGGCCAAACAGGAGGTTAAAGGCGCTGACTCTCCAAGTGGGGAGAGTGTTAGTAAAGCATCTGGAATGTTGCACCCGAGTACCAGGGGAGGAAAACTGAGACATATTTGAACACGTCTCCCGGTCACACGGTTGATCATACTCTGGGTTCCACATGCATGTTTTAGCTGAAGGAAGAATACCTTAAACCTGGGTAGTTGAGACCCGTGGAATGGGTACCATGCAATATGACTTCAAAGGGTCTTCATTTGCTCACCGAACCTCTCCAATCCTATCACTGCTGCGTTTATGCCCCTGTACAGATGCTTGATTCTCTTTTGGAGACATAGCAATCCATAGGTTTTAAGATACTTACTAGTCAGGTACATTCTTAGGCGTTTAATATGGGGTGTTGAGTCCATTTCGTTGAGCAAGGAGTAGCTCTTGTCTATTCCATATTTGGCTTAAGGAACTTTATCTGTGCTCATTTCAATCTCTGGTTTTATGCAGCACCCCAACTCACCTTTCCCCTTAAGCAAGCATAAGTTGGTTTTCTAAATTTGAGACCCTGTTCTGTTTTGGAATTCAGTTCCTGTGTAGCCAAGTTTACATTCCGTGTATTAGTGATATCTTATGATGTTTCTTTTTCTGTGTGACTTATTTCAGTTAGAATCATCGTACCTGAATCCACTCATTATGCTGCTACGGGCCTGATGACATAGATTTCATTGCTGAGTGATACTGCATTGTACGTAAGTACCACAAGTTCTTTATCCATTTTTCACTTTCTGTGATATTGAACTTGTATGGTAAATGAGGTTCTTGTAACCAGAGGCGTCCCAAACTTTGGGGTGGCTGTGTCTTTTCGATTTTAATTTCCCTAATCTATAGGACCATAAGTGGAAGAGCCCTAGGCTCTGTTGCTTTGTTTTTTAGATGTTTCAGGAAACACCATACACTTCTTCCGAGTGTCTGTTGGCAATTTACATCCCGCCCATCAGCATAACAAGGCTCCCAGTTCTCCATGGCCTGTCCTGCCTTTCTGGATTTTACACTTTTTTCAGATGGCCCTTTTGACCGGGGGGAAGTGAGACTTCATTGTAGTGCAGATTTCCTTTGCAAGCTTGCTTGGTTGGCCAAAAAGGGCGTATGCGTTTTTTCCCAGGAAAAAACGCATACGCCCTTTTTGGCCAAGTGCATCATTGTGGACGTTCTGCCTCTTTTCCTATGCTTTCAATGCAATTCCAGTCTACCTCCTGAAATCGGTTTACTGCAATTCTGCCCCGATTTCAAGTCCTCTTGGCAGCCTTACTTCAGTATATTTTTGGATGAATGCTGTCATTTATAACTCTGCAGCTTTGTGAATTAGAGTATCCGTGAGCTCCTTTCTTCAACTCGATTTCTTGTAAGCTGGCCGCAACACCGCAGGATTGCTTCAGGCCCTAATCTGGTTCCGGCACGGCACGCTGAGCCTTTGGTTAATTCCTCTTCCTGGTGGGAAATGGGAGTTAAATTTGCCCGTCCAGACACCTCCAGCTAGTCTCTCATTGGTTCTCCCTATTCCTGTTCATCTTCCGCAGAAATTGCAAACTGGGCCAAACAGGAGGTTAAAGGCACTGACTCTCCAAGTCGGGAGAGTGTTAGTAAAGCGTCTGGAATGTTGCACCCGAGTACCAGGGGACAAAAACTGAGACATATTTGAACACGTCTCCCGATCACACGGTTGATCATACTCTGGGATCCACATGCATGTTTTAGCTGAAGGAAGAATCCCTGAAACCTTGAGTTGAGACCCGTGGAATGGGTACCATGCAATATGACTTCAAAGGGTCTTCATTTGCTCACCGAACATGTACAATCCTATCACTGCTGCGGTTATGCCCCTGAACACATGCTTGATTCTCTTTCGGAGACATAGCAATCCATAGGTTTTAAGATACTTACTAGTCAGGTACATTCTTAGGCGTTTAATATGGGGTGTTGAGTCCATTTCGTTGAGCAAGGAGTAGCTCTTGTCTATTCCATATTTGGCTTAAGGAACTTTATCTGTGCTCATTTCAATCTCTGGTTTTATGCAGCACCCCAACTCACCTTTCCCCTTAAGCAAGCATAAGTTGGTTTTCTCAATTTGAGACCCTGTTCTGTTCTGTAATTCAGTTCTTGTGTAGCCAAGTTTACATCCCGTGTGTTAGTGATATCTTATGATGTTTCTTTTTCTGTGTGACTTATTTCAGTTAGAATCATCGTATCTGAATCCAGTCATTATGCTGCTACGGGCCTGATGACATAGATTTCATTGCTGAGTGATACTGCATTGTACGTAAGTACCACAACTTCTTTATAAATTTTTCACTTTCTGCGGTATTGAACTTGTACCGTAAACGAGGTTCTTGTAAACAGAGCCGTCCCAAACTTTGGGGTGGCTGTGTCTCTTTGATTTTAATTTCCCTAAGCTATAGGACCATAAGTGGAAGTGCCCTAGGCTCTGTTGCTTTGGTTTTTAGATGTTTCAGGAAACAACATACACTTCTCCCAAGTGGCTGTTGGCAATTTACATCCCGCCCATCAGCATAACAAGGCTCCCAGTTCTCCATGGCCTGTCCTGCCTTTCTGGATTTTACACTTTTTTCAGATGGCCCTTTTGACCGGGGGGAAGTGAGTCTTCATTGTAGTGCAGATTTCCTTTGCAAGATTGCTTGGTTGGCCAAAAAGGGCGTATGCGTTTTTTCCTGAATATATTCAGGAAAAAACGCATACGCCCTTTTTGGCCAAGTGCATCATTGTGGACGTTCTGCCTCTTTTCCTATGCTTTCAATGCAATTCCAGTCTACCTCCTGAAATCGGTTTCCTGCAATTCTGCCCCGCTTTCAAGTCCTCTTGGCAGCCTTACTTCAGTATATTTTTGGATGATAGCTGTCATTTATAACTCTGCAGGTTTCTGAATTACAGTGTCCCTGAGCTCCTTTCTTCAACTCGCTTTCTTGTGAGCTGACCACAACACCGCAGGATGTCTTCAGGCCCTAATCTGGTTCCGGCACGGCACGCTGAACCTTTGGTTAATTCCTCTTCCTGGTGGGAAATGAGAGTTAAATTTGCCCGTTCAGACACCTCCAGCTCGTCTCTCATTGGTTCTCCCTATTCCTCTTCATCTTCCGCAGAAATTGCAAACTGGGCCAAACAGGAGGTTAAAGGCGCTGACTCTCCAAGTCGGGAGAGTTATAGTAAAGCGTCTGGAATGTTGCACCCGAGTACCAGGGTACGAAAACTGAGACATATTTGAACACGTCTCCCGTTCACACGGTTGATCATACTCTGGGTTCCACATGCATGTTTTAGCTGAAGGAAGAATACCTTAAACCTGGAGAGTTGAGACCCGTGTAATGGGTACAATGCAATATGACTTCAAAGGGTATTCATTTGCTCACCGAACCTCTCCAATCCTATCACTGCTGCGTTTATGCCCCTGTACAAACGCTTGATTCGTTTTTGGAGACAGAGCAATCCATAGGTTTTAAGATACTTACCAGTCAGGTACATTCTTAGGCGTTTAATATGGGGTGTTGAGTCCATTTCATTGAGCAAGGAGTAGCTCTTGTCTATTCCATATTTGGCTTAAGGAACTTTATCTGTGCTCATTTCAATCTCTGGTTTTATGCAGCACCCCAACTCCCCTTTCCCCTTAAGCAAGCATAAGTTGGTTTTCTAAATTTGAGACCGTGTTCTGTTTTGTAATTCAGTTCCTGTGTAGCCAAGTTTACATTCCGTGTATTAGTGATATCTTATGATGTTTCTTTTTCTGTGTGAGTTATTTCAGTTAGAATCATCGTATCTGAATTCACTCATTATGCTGCTACGGGCCTGATGACATAGATTTCATTGCTGAGTGATACTGCATTGGACGTAAGTACCACAACTTCTTTATCCATTTTTCACTTTCTGCGGTATTGAACTTGTACCGTAAACGAGGTTCTTGTAAACAGAGCCGTCCCAAACTTTAGGGTGGCTGTGTCTCTTTGATTTTAATTTCCCTAAGCTATAGGACCATAAGTGGAAGTGCCCTCGGCTCTGTTGCTTTGGTTTTTAGATGTTTCAGGAAACAACATACACTTCTCCCAAGTGGCTGTTGGCAATTTACATCCCGCCCATCAGCATAACAAGGCTCCCAGTTCTCCATGGCCTGTCCTGCCTTTCTGGATTTTACACTTTTTTCAGATGGCCCTTTTGACCGGGGGGAAGTGAGTCTTCATTGTAGTGCAGATTTCCTTTGCAAGATTGCTTGGTTGGCCAAAAAGGGCGTATGCGTTTTTTCCTGAATATATTCAGGAAAAAACGCATACGCCCTTTTTGGCCAAGTGCATCATTGTGGACGTTCTGCCTCTTTTCCTATGCTTTCAATGCAATTCCAGTCTACCTCCTGAAATCGGTTTCCTGCAATTCTGCCCCGCTTTCAAGTCCTCTTGGCAGCCTTACTTCAGTATATTTTTGGACGATAGCTGTCATTTATAACTCTGCAGGTTTGTGAATTACAGTGCCCCTGAGCTCCTTTCTTCAACTGGCTTTCTTGTGAGCTGGCCGAAACACCACAGGATGTCTTCAGGCCCTAATCTGGGTCCGGCACGGCACACTGAACCTTTGGTTAATTCCTCTTCCTGGTGGGAAATGAGAGTTAAATTTGCCCGTTCAGACACCTCCAGCTCGTCTCTCATTGGTTCTCCCTATTCCTGTTCATCTTCCGCAGAAATTGCAAACTGGGCCAAACAGGAGGTTAAAGGCGCTGACTCTCCAAGTCGGGAGAGTTATAGTAAAGCGTCTGGAATGTTGAACCCGAGTACCAGGGTACGAAAACTGAGACATATTTGAACACGTCTCCCGATCACATGGTTGATCATACTCTAGGTTCCACATGCATGTTTTAGCTGAAGGAAGAATACCTTAAACCTGGGTACTTGAAACCCATGGAATGGGTACCATGCAATATGACTTCAAAGGGTCTTCATTTGCTCACCGAACCTCTCCAATCCTATCACTGCTGCGTTTATGCCCCTGTACACATGCTTGATTCTCTTTTGGAGACATAGCAATCCATAGGTTTAAAATACTTACTAGTCAGGTACATTCTTAGGCGTTTAATATGCGGTGTTGAGTCCATTTCGTTGAGCAAGGAGTAGCTCTTGTCTATTCCATATTTGGCTTAAGGAACTTTATCTGTGCTCATTTCAATGTCTGGTTTTATGCAGCACCCCAACTCACCTTTACCCTTAAGCAAGCATAAGTTGGTTTTCTAAATTTGAGACCCTGTTCTGTTCTGTAATTCAGTTCCTGTGTAGCCAAGTTTACATTCCGTGTATTAGTGATATCTTATGATGTTTCTTTTTCTGTGTGACTTATTTCAGTTAGAATCATCGTACCTGAATCCACTCATTATGCTGCTACGGGCCTGATGACATAGATTTCATTGCTGAGTGATACTGCATTGTGCGTAAGTACCACAAGTTCTTTATCCATTTTTCACTTTCTGTGATATTGAACTTGTATGGTAAACGAGGTTCTTGTAAACAGAGGCGTCCCAAACTTTGGGGTGGCTGTGTCTTTTTGATTTTAATTTCCCTAAGCTATAGTACCATAAGTGGAAGTGCCCTAGGCTCTGTTGCTTTGTTTTTTAGATGTTTCAGGAAACACCATACACTTCTCCCGAGTGTCTGTTGGCAATTTACATCCCGCCCATCAGCATAACAAGGCTCCCATTTCTCCATGGCCTGTCCTGCCTTTCTGCATTTTACACTTTTTTCAGATGGCCCTTTTGACCGGGGGGAAGTGAGACTTCATTGTAGTGCAGATTTCCTTTGCAAGTTTGCTTGGTTGGCCAAAAAGGGCGTATGCGTTTTTTCCTGAATATATTCAGGAAAAAACGCATACGCCCTTTTTGGCCAAGTGCATCATTGTGGACGTTCTGCCTCTTTTCCTATGCTTTCAATGCAATTCCAGTCTACCTCCTGAAATCGGTTTCCTGTAATTCTGCCCCGCTTTCAAGTCCTCTTGGCAGCCTTACTTCAGTATATTTTTGGACGATAGCTGTCATTTATAACTCTGCAGGTTTGTGAATTACAGTGCCCCTGAGCTCCTTTCTTCAATTCGTTTTCTTGTGACCTGGCCAAACACCGCAGGATGGCTTCAGGCCCTAATCTGGTTCCTCCGCGGCACAGTGAGCCTTTGGTTAATTCCTCTTCCTGGTGGGAAATGAGAGTTAAATTTGCCCGTCCAGACACCTCCAGCTAGTCTCTCATTGGTTCTCGCTATTCCTGTTCATCTTCCACAGAAATTGCAAACTGGGCCAAACAGGAGGTTAAAGGCACTGACTCTCCAAGTCGGGAGAGTGTTAGTAAAGCGTCTGGAATGTTGCACCCGAGTACCACAGGAGGAAAACTGAGACATATTTGAACACGTCTCCCGTTCACACGGTTGATCATACTCTGGGTTCCACATGCATGTTTTAGCTGAAGGAAGAATCCCTGAAACCTGGAGAGTTAAGACCCGTGGAATGGGTACCATGCAATATGACTTCAAAGGGTCTTCATTTGCTCACCGAACCTCTCCAATCCTATCACTGCTGTGTTTATGCCCCTGTACACATGCTTGATTCTCTTTTGGAGACATAGCAATCCCTAGGTTTTAAGATACTTACTAGTCAGGTACATTCTTAGGCGTTTAATATGGGGTGTTGAGTCCATTTCGTTGAGCAAGGAGTAGCTCTTGTCTATTCCATATTTGGCTTAAGGAAATTTATCTGTGCTCATTTCAATCTCTGGTTTTATGCAGCACCCCAACTCACCTTTCCCCTTAAGCAAGCATAAGTTGGTTTTCTAAATTTGAGACCCTGTTCTGTTTTGGAATTCAGTTCCTGTGTAGCCAAGTTTACATTCCGTGTATTAGTGATATCTTATGATGTTTCTTTTTCTGTGTGACTTATTTCAGTTAGAATCATCGTACCTGAATCCACTCATTATGCTGCTATGGGCCTGAAGACATAGATTTCATTGCTGAGTGATACTGCATTGTACGTAAGTACCACAAGTTCTTTATCCATTTTTCACTTTCTGTCATATTGAACTTGTACGGTAAATGAGGTTCTTGTAACCAGAGGCGTCCCAAACTTTGGGGTGGCTGTGTCTTTTCGATTTTAATTTCCCTAATCTATAGGACCATAAGTGGAAGAGCCCTAGGCTCTGTTGCTTTGTTTTTTAGATGTTTCAGGAAACACCATACACTTCTCCCGAGTGTCTGTTGGCAATTTACATCCCGCCCATCAGCATAACAAGGCTCCCAGTTCTCCATGGCCTGTCCTGCCTTTCTGGATTTTACACTTTTTTCAGATGGCCCTTTTGACCGGGGGGAAGTGAGACTTCATTGTAGTGCAGATTTCCTTTGCAAGTTTGCTTGGTTGGCCAAAAAGGGCGTATGCGTTTTTTCCTGAATATATTCAGGAATAAACGCATACGCCCTTTTTGGCCAAGTGCATCATGGTGGACGTTCTGCCTCTTTTCCTATGCTTTCAATGCAATTCCAGTCTACCTCCTGAAATCGGTTTCCTGCAATTCTGCCCCGCTTTCAAGTCCTCTTGGCAGCCTTACTTCAGTATATTTTTGGACGATAGCTGTCATTTATAAGTCTGCAGGTTTGTGAATTACAGTGCCCCTGAGCTCCTTTCTTCAACTCGATTTTTTGTGAGCTGGCCGCAACACCGCAGGATTGCTTCAGGCCCTAATCTGGTTCCGGCACGGCACGCTGAGCCTTTGGTTAATTCCTCTTCCTGGTGGGAAATGAGAGTTAAATTGGCCCGTGCAGACACCTCCAGCTAGTCTCTCATAGGTCCTCCCTATTTCTGTTCATCTTCCGCAGAAATTGCAAACTGGGCCAAACAAGAGGTTAAAGGCACTGACTCTCCAAGTCGGGAGAGTGTTAGTAAAGCGTCTGGAATGTTGCACCCGAGTACCAGGGGACGAAAACTGAGACATATTTGAACACGTCTCCCGATCACACGGTGGATCATACTCTGGGTTCCACATGCATGTTTTAGCTGAAGGAAGAATCGCTGAAACCTGGAGAGTTGAGACCCGTGGAATGGGTACCATGCAATATGACTTCAAAGGGTCTTCATTTGCTCACCGAACCTCTCCAATCCTATCACTGCTGCGTTTATGCCCCTGTACACACGCTTGATTCTCTTTCGGAGACATAGCATTCCATAGGTTTTAAGATACTTACTAGTCAGGTACATTCTTAGGCGTTTAATATGGGGTGTTGAGTCCATTTCGTTGAGCAAGGAGTAGCTCTTGTCTATTACATATTTGGATTAAGGAACTTTATCTGTGCTCATTTCGATCTCTGGTTTTATGCAGCACCCCAACTCACCTTTCCTCTTAAGCAAGCATAAGTTGGTTTTCTAAATTTGAGACCCTGTTCTGTTTTGTAATTCAGTTCCTTTGTAGCCAAGTTTACATTCCGTGTATTACTGATATCTTATGATGTTTCTTTTTCTGTGTGACATATTTCAATAAGAATCATCATGCCTGAATCCACTCATTATGCTGCTACAGGGCTGATGACACAGATTTCATTGCTGAGTGATGTTGAATTGTAGGTAAGTACCACAATTTCTTTATCCATTTTTCAATTTCTGCGATATTGAACTTGTACCGTAAACGAGGTTCTTGTAAACAGAGCCGTCCCAAACTTTGGGGTGGCTGTGTCTTTTTGATTTTAATTTCCCTAAGCTACAGGACCATAAGTGGAAGTGCCCTAGGCTCTGTTGCTTTGTGTTTTAGATGTTTCAGGAAACACCATACACTTCTCCCAAGTGGCTCTTGGCAATTTACATCCCGCCCATCAGCATAACAAGGCTCCCAGTTCTCCATGGCCTGTCCTGCCTTTCTGGATTTTACACTTTTTTCAGATGGCCCTTTTGACCGGGGGGAAGTGAGACTTCATTGTAGTGCAGATTTCCTTTGCAAGCTTGCTTGGTTGGCCAAAAAGGGCGTATGCGTTTTTTCCTGAATATATTCCGGAAAAAACGCATACGCCCTTTTTGGCCAAGTGCATCATTGTGGACGTTCTGCCTCTTTTCCTATGCTTTCAATGCAATTCCAGTCTACCTCCTGAAATCGGTTTCCTGCAATTCTGCCCCACTTTCAAGTCCTCTTGGCAGCCTTACTTCAGTATATTTTTGGACGATAGCTGTCATTTATAAGTCTGCAGGTTTGTGAATTACAGTGCCCCTGAGCTCCTTTCTTCAACTCGATTTTTTGTGAGCTGGCCGCAACACCGCAGGATTGCTTCAGGCCCTAATCTGGTTCCGGCACGGCACGCTGAGCCTTTGGTTAATTCCTCTTCCTGGTGGGAAATGAGAGTTAAATTGGCCCGTGCAGACACCTCCAGCTAGTCTCTCATAGGTCCTCCCTATTTCTGTTCATCTTCCGCAGAAATTGCAAACTGGGCCAAACAGGAGGTTAAAGGCACTGACTCTCCAAGTCGGGAGAGTGTTAGTAAAGCGTCTGGAATGTTGCACCCGAGTACCAGGGGACGAAAACTGAGACATATTTGAACACGTCTCCCGATCACACGGTGGATCATACTCTGGGTTCCACATGCATGTTTTAGCTGAAGGATGAATCGCTGAAACCTGGAGAGTTGAGACCCGTGGAATGGGAACCATGCAATATGACTTCAAAGGGTCTTCATTTGCTCACCGAACCTCTCCAATCCTATCACTGCTGCGTTTATGCCCCTGTACACACGCGTGATTCTCTTTCGGAGACATAGCAATCCATAGGTTTTAAGATACTTACTAGTCAGGTACATTCTTAGGCGTTTAATATGGGGTGTTGAGTCCATTTCGTTGAGCAAGGAGTAGCTCTTGTCTATTCCATATTTGGCTTAAGGAACTTTATCTGTGCTCATTTCAATGTCTGGTTTTATGCAGCACCCCAACTCACCTTTCCCCTTAAGCAAGCATAAGTTGGTTTTCTAAATTTGAGACCCTGTTCTGTTTTGTAATTCAGTTCCTTTGTAGCCAAGTTTACATTCCGTGTATTAGTGATATCTTATGATGTTTCTTTTTCTGTGTGACATATTTCAATAAGAATCATCATACCTGAATCCACTCATTATGCTGCTACGGGCCTTATGACATAGATTTCATTGCTGAGTGATGTTGAATTGTAGGTAAGTACCACAATTTCTTTATCCATTTTTCAATTTCTGCGATATTGAACTTGTACCGTAAACGACGTTCTTGTAAACAGAGCCGTCCCAAACTTTGGGGTGGCTGTGTCTTTTTGATTTTAATTTCCCTAAGATACAGGACCATAAGTGGAAGTGCCCTAGGCTCTGTTGCTTTGTGTTTTAGATGTTTCGGGAAACACCATACACTTCTCCCAAGTGGCTCTTGGCAATTTACATCCCGCCCATCAGCATAACAAGGCTCCCAGTTCTCCATGGCCTGTCCTGCCTTTCTGGATTTTACACTTTTTTCAGATGGCCCTTTTGACCGGGGGGAAGTGAGACTTCATTGTAGTGCAGATTTCCTTTGCAAGTTTGCTTGGTTGGCCAAAAAGGGCGTATGCGTTTTTTCCTGAATATATTCAGGAAAAAACACATACGTCCTTTTTGGCCAAGTGCATCATTGTGGACGTTCTGCCTCTTTTCCTATGCTTTCAATGCAATTCCAGTCTACTTCCTGAAATCGGTTTCCTGCAATTCTGCCCCGCTTTCAAGTCCTATTGGCAGACTTACTTCAGTATATCTTTGGACGATAGCTGTCATTTATAAGTCTGCAGGTTTGTGAATTACAGTGCCCCTGAGCTCCTTTTTTCAACTCGATTTTTTGTGAGCTGGCCGCAACACCGCAGGATTGCTTCAGGCCCTAATCTGGTTCCGGCACGGCACGCTGAGCCTTTGGTTAATTCCTCTTCCTGGTGGGAAATGAGAGTTAAATTGGCCCGTGCAGACACCTCCAGCTAGTCTCTCATAGGTCCTCCCTATTTCTGTTCATCTTCCGCAGAAATTGCAAACTGGGCCAAACAGGAGGTTAAAGGCACTGACTCTCCAAGTCGGGAGAGTGTTAGTAAAGCGTCTGGAATGTTGCACCCGAGTACCAGGGGACGAAAACTGAGACATATTTGAACACGTCTCCCGATCACACGGTGGATCATACTCTGGGTTCCACATGCATGTTTTAGCTGAAGGAAGAATCGCTGAAACCTGGAGAGTTGAGACCCGTGGAATGGGAACCATGCAATATGACTTCAAAGGGTCTTCATTTGCTCACCGAACCTCTCCAATCCTATCACTGCTGCGTTTATGCCCCTGTACACACGCTTGATTCTCTTTCGGAGACATAGCAATCCATAGGTTTTAAGATACTTACTAGTCAGGTACATTCTTAGGCGTTTAATATGGGGTGTTGAGTCCATTTCGTTGAGCAAGGAGTAGCTCTTGTCTATTCCATATTTGGCTTAAGGAACTTTATCTGTGCTCATTTCAATCTCTGGTTTTATGCAGCACCCCAACTCACCTTTACCCTTAAGCAAGCATAAGTTGGTTTTCTAAATTTGAGACCCTGTTCTGTTTTGTAATTCAGTTCCTTTGTAGCCAAGTTTACATTCCGTGTATTAGTGATATCTTATGATGTTTCTTTTTCTGTGTGACATATTTCAATAAGAATCATCATACCTGAATCCACTCATTATGCTGCTACGGGCCTTATGACATAGATTTCATTGCTGAGTGATGTTGAATTGTAGGTAAGTACCACAATTTCTTTATCCATTTTTCAATTTCTGCGATATTGAACTTGTACCGTAAACGACGTTCTTGTAAACAGAGCCGTCCCAAACTTTGGGGTGGCTGTGTCTTTTTGATTTTAATTTCCCTAAGCTACAGGACCATAAGTGGAAGTGCCCTAGGCTCTGTTGCTTTGTGTTTTAGATGTTTCGGGAAACACCATACACTTCTCCCAAGTGGCTCTTGGCAATTTACATCCCGCCCATCAGCATAACAAGGCTCCCAGTTCTCCATGACCTGTCCTGCCTTTCTGGATTTTACACTTTTTTCAGATGGCCCTTTTGACCGGGGGGAAGTGAGACTTCATTGTAGTGCAGATTTCCTTTGCAAGCTTGCTTGGTTGGCCAAAAAGGGCGTATGCGTTTTTTCCTGAATATATTCAGGAAAAAACACATACGTCCTTTTTGGCCAAGTGCATCATTGTGGACGTTCTGCCTCTTTTCCTATGCTTTCAATGCAATTCCAGTCTACCTCCTGAAATCGGTTTCCTGCAATTCTGCCCCGCTTTCAAGTCCTATTGGCAGACTTACTTCAGTATATCTTTGGACGATAGCTGTCATTTATAAGTCTGCAGGTTTCTGAATTACAGTGCCCCTGAGCTCCTTTCTTCAACTCGCTTTCTTTTGAGCTGGCCGCAACACCGCAAGATGGCTTCAGGCCCTAATCTGGTTCTGGCACGGCACGTTGAGCCTTTGGTTATTTCCTCTTCCTGGTGGGAAATGAGAGTTAAATTTGCCCGTCCAGACACCTCCAGCTAGTCTCTCATTGGTTCTCCCTATTCCTGTTCATCTTCCGCAGAAATTGCAAACTGGGCCAAACAGGAGGTTAAAGGCGCTGACTCTCCAAGTGGGGAGAGTGTTAGTAAAGCGTCTGGAATGTTGCACCCGAGTACCAGGGGAGGAAAACTGAGACATATTTGAACACGTCTCCCGGTCACACGGTTGATCATACTCTGGGTTCCACATGCATGTTTTAGCTGAAGGAAGAATACCTTAAACCTGGGTAGTTGAGACCCGTGGAATGGGTACCATGCACTATGACTTCAAAGGGTCTTCATTTGCTCACCGAACCTCTCCAATCCTATCACTGCTGCGTTTATGCCCCTGTACAGACGCTTGATTCTCTTTTGGAGACATAGCAATCCATAGGTTTTAAGATACTTACTAGTCAGGTACATTCTTAGGCGTTTAATATGGGGTGTTGAGTCCATTTCGTTGAGCAAGGAGTAGCTCTTGTCTATTCCATATTTGGCTTAAGGAACTTTATCTGTGCTCATTTCAATCTCTGGTTTTATGCAGCACCCCAACTCACCTTTCCCCTTAAGCAAGCATAAGTTGGTTTTCTCAATTTGAGACCCTGTTCTGTTTTGGAATTCAGTTCCTGTGTAGCCAAGTTTACATTCCGTGTATTAGTGATATCTTATGATGTTTCTTTTTCGGTGTGACTTATTTCAGTTAGAATCATCGTACCTGAATCCACTCATTATGCTGCTAAGGGCCTGATGACATAGATTTCATTGCTGAGTGATACTGCATTGTACGTAAGTACCACAAGTTCTTTATCCATTTTTCACTTTCTGTGATATTGAACTTGTACGGTAAACGAGGTTCTTGTAAACAGAGGCGTCCCAAACTTTGGGGTGGCTGTGTCTTTTTGATTTTAATTTCCCTAAGCTATAGGACCATAAGTGGAAGTGCCCTAGGCTCTGTTGCTTTGTGTTTTAGATGTTTCAGGAAACACCATACACTTCTCCCGAGTGTCTGTTGGCAATTTACATCCCGCCCATCAGCATAACAAGGCTCCCAGTTCTCCATGGCCTGTCCTGCCTTTCTGGATTTTACACTTTTTTCAGATGGCCCTTTTGACCGGGGGGAAGTGAGACTTCATTGTAGTGCAGATTTCCTTTGCAAGTTTGCTTGGTTGGCCAAAAAGGGCGTATGCGTTTTTTCCTGAATATATTCAGGAAAAAACGCATACGCCCTTTTTGGCCAAGTGCATCATTGTGGATGTTCTGCCTCCTTTCCTATGCTTCCAATGCAATTCCAGTCTACCTCCTGAAATCGGTTTCCTGCAATTCTGCCCCGCTTTCAAGTCCTCTTGGCAGCCTTACTTCAGTATATTTTTGGACGATAGCTGTCATTTATGACTCTGCAGGTTTGTGAATTACAGTGCCCCTGAGCTCCTTTCTTCAACTCGCTTTCTTGTGACCTGGCCGCAACACTGCAGGATGGCTTCAGGCCCTAATCTGGTTCCGGCACGGTAAGCTGAGCCTTTGGTTAATTCCTCTTCCTGGTGGGAAATGAGAGTTAAATTTGCCCGTCCAGACACCTCCAGCTAGTCTCTCATTTGTTCTCGCTATTCCTGTTCATCTTCCACAGAAATTGCAAACTGGGCCAAACAGGAGGTTAAAGGGACTGACTCTCCAAGTCGGGAGAGTGTTAGTAAAGCGTCTGGAATGTTGCACCCGAGTACCAGGGTACGAAAACTGAGACATATTTGAACACGTCTCCCGATCACATGGTTGATCATACTCTAGGTTCCACATGCATGTTTTAGCTGAAGGAAGAATACCTTAAACCTGGGTACTTGAAACCCGTGGAATGGGTACCATGCAATATGACTTCAAAGGGTCTTCATTTGCTCACCGAACCTCTCCAATCCTATCACTGCTGCGTTTATGTCCCTGTACACATGCTTGATTCTCTTTCGGAGACATAGCAATCCATAGGTTTTAAGATACTTACTAGTCAGGTACATTCTTAGGCGTTTAATATGCGGTGTTGAGTCCATTTCGTTGAGCAAGGAGTAGCTCTTGTCTATTCCATATTTGGCTTAAGGAACTTTATCTGTGCTCATTTCAATGTCTGGTTTTATGCAGCACCCCAACTCACCTTTCCCCTTAAGCAAGCATAAGTTGGTTTTCTAAATTTGAGACCCTGTTCTGTTTTGGATTCAGTTCCTGTGTAGCCAAGTTTACATTCCGTGTATTACTTATATCTTATCATGTTTCTTTTTCTGTGTGACTTATTTCAGTTAGAATCATCATACCTGAATCCACTCATTGTGCTGCTAAGGGCCTGATGACATAGATTTCATTGCTGAGTGATATTGCTTTGTAAGTAAATACCACAACTTCTTTATCAATTTTTCACTTTCTGCGATGTTGAACTTGTACTGTAAACGAGGTTCTTGTAAACAGAGGCGTCCCAAACTTTGGGGTGGCTGTGTCTTTTTGATTTTAATTTCCCTAATCTATAGAACCATAAGTGAAAGTGCCCTACGCTCTGTTGCTTTGTTTTTTAGATGTTTCAGGAAACACCATACACTTCTCCCGAGTGTCTGTTGGCAATTTACATCCCGCCCATCAGTATAACAAGGCTCCCAGTTCTCCATGGCCTGTCCTGCCTTTCTGGATTTTACACTTTTTTCAGATGGCCCTTTTGACCGGGGGGAAGTGAGACTTCATTGTAGTGCAGATTTCCTTTGCAAGCTTGCTTGGTTGGCCAGAAGGGCGTATGCGTCTTTTCCTGAATATATTCAGGAAAAAACGCATACGCCCTTTTTGGCCAAGTGCATCATTGTGGACGTTCTGCCTGTTTTCCTATGCTTTCAATGCAATTCCAGTCTACCTCCTGAAATCGGTTTCCTGCAATTCTGCCCCGCTTTCAAGTCCTCTTGGCAGCCTTACTTCAGTATATTTTTGGACGATAGCTGTCATTTATAACCCTGCAGATTTGTGAATTACAGTGCCCCTGAGCTCCTTTCTTCAACTCGCTTTCTTTTGAGCTGGCCGCAACACCACAGGATGGCTTCAGGCCCTAATCTGGTTCCGGCACGGCACGTTGAGCCTTTGGTTATTTCCTCTTCCTGGTGGGAAATGAGAGTTAAATTTGCCCGTCCAGACACCTCCAGCTAGTCTCTCATTGGTTCTCCCTATTCCTGTTCATCTTCCGCAGAAATTGCAAACTGGGCCAAACAGGAGGTTAAAGCCGCTGACTCTCCAAGTGGGGAGAGTGTTAGTAAAGCATCTGGAATGTTGCACCTGAGTACCAGGGGAGGAAAACTGAGACATATTTGAACACGTCTCCCGTTCACACGGTTGATCATACTCTGGGTTCCACATGCATGTTTTAGCTGAAGGAAGAATACCTTAAACCTGGAGAGTTGAGACCCGTGTAATGGGTACCATGCAATATGACTTCAAAGGGTCTTCATTTGCTCACCAAACCTCTCCAATCCTATCACTGCTGCATTTATGCCCCTGTACACACGCTTGATTCTCTTTTGGAGACATAGCAATCCATAGGTTTTAAGATACTTACTAGTCAGGTACATTCTTAGGCGTTTAATATGGGGTGTTGAGTCCATTTCGTTGAGCAAGGAGTAGCTCTTGTCTATTCCATATTTGGCTTAAGGAACTTTATCTGTGCTCATTTCAATGTCTGGTTTTATGCAGCACCCCAACTCACCTTTCCCCTTAAGCAAGCATAAGTTGGTTTTCTAAATTTGAGACCGTGTTCTGTTTTGTAATTCAGTTCCTGTGTAGCCAAGTTTACATTCCGTGTATTATTTATATCTTATCATGTTTCTTTTTCTGTGTGACTTATTTCAGTTAGAATCATCATACCTGAATCCACTCATTGTGCTGCTAAGGGCCTGATGACATAGATTTCATTGCTGAGTGATATTGCTTTGTAAGTAAATACCACAACTTCTTTATCCATTTTTCACTTTCTGCGATGTTGAACTTGTACTGTAAACGAGGTTCTTGTAAACAGAGGCGTCCCAAACTTTGGGGTGGCTGTGTCTTTTTGATTTTAATTTCCCTAATCTATAGGACCATAAGTGAAAGTGCCCTACGCTCTGTTGCTTTGTTTTTTAGATGTTTCAGGAAACACCATACACTTCTCCCGAGTGTCTGTTGGCAATTTACATCCCGCCCATCAGTATAACAAGGCTCCCAGTTCTCCATGGCCTGTCCTGCCTTTCTGCATTTTACACTTTTTTCAGATGGCCCTTTTGACCGGGGGGAAGTGAGACTTCATTGTAGTGCAGATTTCCTTTGCAAGCTTGCTTGGTTGGCCAAAAAGGGCGTATGCGTCTTTTCCTGAATATATTCAGGAAAAAACGCATACGCCCTTTTTGGCCAAGTGCATCATTGTGGACGTTCTGCCTCTTTTCCTATGCTTTCAATGCAATTCCAGTCTACCTCCTGAAATCGGTTTCCTGCAATTCTGCCCCGCTTTCAAGTACTCTTGGCAGCCTTACTTCAGTATATTTTTGGACGATAGCTGTCATTTATAACTCTGCAGGTTTGTGAATTACAGTGACCCTGAGCTCCTTTCTTCAACTCGCTTTCTTGTGACCTGGCCGCAACACCGCAGGATGGCTTCAGGCCCTAATCTGGTTTCGGCACGGCACGCTGAGCCTTTGGTTATTTCCTCTTCCTGGTGGGAAATGAGAGTTAAATTTGCCCGTCCAGACACCTCCAGCTAGTCTCTCATTGGTTCTCCCTATTCCTGTTCATCTTCCGCAGAAATTGCAAACTGGGCCAAACAGGAGGTTAAAGGCGCTGACTCTCCAAGTGGGGAGAGTGTTAGTAAAGCGTCTGGAATGTTACACCCGAGTACCAGGGGAGGAAAACTGAGACATATTTGAACACGTCTCCCGTTCACACGGTTGATCATACTCTGGGTTCCACATGCATGTTTTAGCTGAAGGAAGAATTCCTTAAACCTGGAGAGTTGAGACCTGTGGAATGGGTACCATGCAATATGACTTCAAAGGGTCTTCATTTGCTCACCGAACCTCTCCAATCCTATCACTGCTGCGTTTATGCCCCTGTACACACGCTTGATTCTCTTTTGGAGACATAGCAATCCATAGGTTTTAAGATACTTACTAGTCAGGTACATTCTTAGGCGTTTAATATGGGGTGTTGAGTCCATTTCGTTGAGCAAGGAGTAGCTCTTGTCTATTCCATATTTGTCTTAAGGAACTTTATCTGTGCTCATTTCAATCGGTGGTTTTATGCAGCACCCCAAATCACCTTTCCCCTTAAGCAAGTATAAGTTGGTTTTCTAAATTTGAGACCCTGTTCTGTTTTGGAATTCAGGTCCTGTGTAGCCAAGTTTACATTCCGTGTATTACTGGTATCTTATGATGTTTCTTTTTCTGTGTGACTTATTTCAGTTAGAATCATCATACCTGAATCCACTCATTGTGCTGCTAAGGGCCTGATTACATAGATTTCATTGCTGAGTGATATTGCTTTGTAAGTAAATACCACAACTTCTTTATCCATTTTTCACTTTCTGCGATGTTGAACTTGTACTGTAAACGAGGTTCTTGTAAACAGAGGCGTCCCAAACTTTGGGGTGGCTGTGTCTTTTTGATTTTAATTTCCCTAATCTATAGGACCATAAGTGAAAGTGCCCTAGGCTCTGTTGCTTTGTTTTTTAGATGTTTCAGGAAACACCATACACTTCTCCCAAGTGTCTGTTGGCAATTTACATCCCGCCCATCAGCATAACAAGGCTCCCAGTTCTCCATGGTCTGTCCTGCCTTTCTGGATTTTACACTTTTTTCAGATGGCCCTTTTGACCGGGGGGAAGTGAGACTTCATTGTAGTGCAGATTTCCTTTGCAAGCTTGCTTGGTTGGCCAAAAAGGGCGTATGCGTTTTTTCCTGAATATATTCAGGAAAAAACGCATACGCCCTTTTTGGCCAAGTGCATCATTGTGGACGTTCTGCCTCTTTTCCTATGCTTTCAATGCAATTCCAGTCTACCTCCTGAAATCGGTTTCCTGCAATTCTGCCCCGCTTTCAAGTCCTCTTGGCAGCCTTACTTCAGTATATTTTTGGACGATAGCTGTCATTTATAAGTCTGCAGGTTTGTGAATTACAGTGCCCCTGAGCTCCTTTCTTCAACTCGCTTTCTTGTGACCTGGCCGCAACACCGCAGGATGGCTTCAGGCCCTAATCTGGTTCTGGCACGGCACGCTGAGCCTTTGGTTATTTCCTCTTCCTGGTGGGAAATGAGAGTTAAATTTGCCCGTCCAGACACCTCCAGCTAGTCTCTCATTGGTTCTCCCTATTCCTGTTCATCTTCCGCAGAAATTGCAAACTGGGCCAAACAGGAGGTTAAAGGCGCTGACTCTCCAAGTGGGGAGAGTGTTAGTAAAGCGTCTGGAATGTTGCACCCGAGTACCAGGGGACCGAAACTGAGACATATTTGAACACGTCTCTCGATCACATGGTTGATCATACTCTGGGTTCCACATGCATGTTTTAGCTGAAGGAAGAATACCTTAAACCTGGAGAGTTGAGACCCGTGGAATGGGTACCATGCAATATGTCTTCAACGGGTCTTCATTTGCTCACCGAACCTCTCCAATCCTATCACTGCTGCGTTTATTCCCCTGTAAACACGCTTGATTCTCTTTTGGAGACATAGCAATCCATAGGTTTTAAGATACTTACTAGTCAGGTACATTCTTAGGCGTTTAATATGGGGTGTTGAGTCCATTTCGTTGAGCAAGGAGTAGCTCTTGTCTATTCCATATTTGGCTTAAGGAACTTTATCTGTGCTCATTTCAATCTCTGGTTTTATGCACCACCTCAACTCAACTTTCCCCTTAAGCAAGCATAAGTTGGTTTTCTACATTTGAGACCCTGTTCTGTTTTGGAATTCAGTTCCTGTGTAGCCAAGTTTACATTCCGTGTATTAGTGATATCTTATGATGTTTCTTTTTCTGTGTGACTTATTTCAGTTAGAATCATCGTACCTGAATCCACTCATTATGCTGCTACGGGCCTGATGACATAGATTTCCTTGCTGAGTGATACTGCATTGTACGTAAGTACCACAAGTCCTTTATCCATTTTTCACTTTCTGTGATATTGAACTTGTACGGTAAACGAGGTTCTTGTAAACAGAGGCGTCCCAAACTTTGGGGTGGCTGTGTCTTTTTGATTTTAATTTCCCTAAGCTATAGGACCATAAGTGGAAGTGCCCTAGGCTCTGTTGCTTTGTTTTTTAGATGTTTCAGGAAACACCATACACTTCTCCCGAGTGTCTGTTGGCAATTTACATCCTGCCCATCAGCATAACAAGGCTCCCAGTTCTCCATGGCCTGTCCTGCCTTTCTGGATTTTACACTTTTTTCAGATGGCCCTTTTGACCGGGGGGAAGTGTAACTTCACTGTACTGCAGATTTCCTTTGCAAGATTGCTTGGTTGGCCAAAAAGGGCGTATGCGTTTTTTCCTGAATATATTCAGGAAAAAACACATACGCCCTTTTTGGCCAAGTGCATCATTGTGGACGTTCTGCCTCTTTTCCTATGCTTTCAATGCAATTCCAGTCTACCTCCTGAAATCGGTTTCCTGCAATTCTGCCCCGCTTTCAAGTCCTCTTGGCAGCCTTACTTCAGTATATTTTTGGACGATAGCTGTCATTTATAACTCTGCAGGTTTGTGAATTACAGTGCCCCTGAGCTCCTTTCTTCAACTCGCTTTCTTGTGACCTGGCCGCAACACCGCAGGATGGCTTCAGGCCCTAATCTGGTTCCGGCACGGCACGCTGAGCCTTTGGTTAATTCCTCTTCCTGATGGGAAATGAGAGTTAAATTTGCCCGTCCAGACACCTCCAGCTAGTCTCTCATTGGTTCTCGCTATTCCTGTTCATCTTCCGCAGAAATTGCAAACTGGGCCAAACAGGAGGTTAAAGGGACTGACTCTCCAAGTCAGGAGAGTGTTAGTAAAGCGTCTGGAATGTTGCACCCGAGTACCAGGGTACGAAAACTGAGACATATTTGAACACGTCTCCCGATCACATGGTTGATCATACTCTAGGTTCCACATGCATGTTTTAGCTGAAGGAAGAATACCTTAAACCTGGGTAGTTGAAACCCGTGGAATGGGTACCATGCAATATGACTTCAAAGGGTCTTCATTTGCTCACCGAACCTCTCCAATCCTATCACTGCTGCGTTTATGCCCCTGTTCACATGCTTGATTCTCTTTCGGAGACATAGCAATCCGTAGGTTTTAAAATACTTACTAGTCACGTACATTCTTAGGCATTTAATATGCGGTGTTGAGTCCATTTCGTTGAGCAAGGAGTAGCTCTTGTGTATTCCATATTTGGCTTAAGGAACTTTATCTGTGCTTATTTCAATCTCTGGTTTTATGCAGCACCCCAACTCACCTTTACTCTTAAGCAAGCATAAGTTGGTTTTCTAAATTTGAGACACTGTTCTGTTCTGTAATTCAGTTCCTGTCTAGCTAAGTTTACATTCCGTGTATTACTGATATCTTATGATGTTTCTTTTTCTGTGTGACTTATTTCAGTTAGAATCATCATACCTGAATCCACTCATTGTGCTGCTAAGGGCCTGATGACATAGATTTCATTGCTGAGTGATATTGCTTTGTAAGTAAATACCACAACTTCTTTATCCATTTTTCACTTTCTGCGATGTTGAACTTGTACTGTAAAAGAGGTTCTTGTAAACAGAGGCGTCCCAAACTTTGGGGTGGCTGTGTCTTTTTGATTTTAATTTCCCTAAGCTATAGGACCATAAGTGGAAGTGCCCTAGGCTCTGTTGCTTTGTTTTTCAGATGTTTCCGGAAACACCATACACTTCTCCCGAGTGTCTGTTGGCAATTTACATCCCACCCATCAGCATAACAAGGCTCCCAGTTCTCCATGGCCTGTCCTGCCTTTCTGGATTTTACACTTTTTTCAGATGGCCCTTTTGACCGGGGGGAAGTGAGACTTCATTGTAGTGCAGATTTCCTTTGCAAGCTTGCTTGGTTGGCCAAAAAGGGCGTATGCGTTTTTTCCTGAATATATTCAGGAAAAAACGCATACGCCCTTTTTGGCCAAGTGCATCATTGTGGACGTTCTGCCTCTTTTCCTATGCTTTCAATGCAATTCCAGTCTACCTCCTGAAATCGGTTTCCTGCAATTCTGCCCCACTTTCAAGTCCTCTTGGCAGCCTTACTTCAGTATATTTTTGGACGATAGCTGTCATTTATAACTCTGCAGGTTTGTGAATTACAGTGCCCCTGAGCTCCTTTCTTCAACTCGCTTTCTTGTGACCTGGCCGCAACACCACAGGATGGCTTCAGGTCATAATCTGGTTCTGGCACGGCACGCTGAGCCTTTGGTTAATTCCTCTTCCTGGTGGGAAATGAGAGTTAAATTTGCCCGTCCAGACACCTGCAGCTAGTCTCTCATTGGTTCTCGCTATTCCTGTTCATCTTCCGCAGAAATTGCAAACTGGGCCAAACAGGAGGTTAAAGGCGCTGACTCTCCAAGTGGGGAGAGTGTTAGTAAAGCATCTGGAATGTTGCACCCGAGTACCAGGGGAGGAAAACTGAGACATATTTGAACACGTCTCCCGGTCACATGGTTGATCATACTCTGGGTTCCACATGCATGTTTTAGCTGAAGGAAGAATACCTTAAACCTGGGTAGTTGAGACCCGTGGAATGGGTACCATGCAATATGACTTCAAAGGGTCTTCATTTGCTCACCGAACCTCTCCAATCC
Source organism: Pseudorca crassidens (assembly GCF_039906515.1). NCBI lineage: Eukaryota > Metazoa > Chordata > Mammalia > Artiodactyla > Delphinidae > Pseudorca > Pseudorca crassidens. The sequence continues at coordinate 186,255,143 of NC_090297.1, forward strand.
TATCACTGCTGCGTTTATGCCCCTGTACAGACGCTTGATTCTCTTTTGGAGACATAGCAATCCATAGGTTTTAAGATACTTACTAGTCAGGTACATTCTTAGGCGTTTAATATGGGGTGTTGAGTCCATTTCGTTGAGCAAGGAGTAGCTCTTGTCTATTCCATATTTGGCTTAAGGAACTTTATCTGTGCTCATTTCAATCTCTGGTTTTATGCAGCACCCCAACTCACCTTTCCCCTTAAGCAAGCATAAGTTGGTTTTCTCAATTTGAGACCCTGTTCTGTTTTGGAATTCAGTTCCTGTGTAGCCAAGTTTACATTCCGTGTATTAGTGATATCTTATGATGTTTCTTTTTCGGTGTGACTTATTTCAGTTAGAATCATCGTACCTGAATCCACTCATTATGCTGCTAAGGGCCTGATGACATAGATTTCATTGCTGAGTGATACTGCATTGTACGTAAGTACCACAAGTTCTTTATCCATTTTTCACTTTCTGTGATATAGAACTTGTACGGTAAACGAGGTTCTTGTAAACAGAGGCGTCCCAAACTTTGGGGTGGCTGTGTCTTTTTGATTTTAATTTCCCTAAGCTATAGGACCATAAGTGGAAGTGCCCTAGGCTCTGTTGCTTTGTGTTTTAGATGTTTCAGGAAACACCATACACTTCTCCCGAGTGTCTGTTGGCAATTTACATCCCGCCCATCAGCATAACAAGGCTCCCAGTTCTCCATGGCCTGTCCTGCCTTTCTGGATTTTACACTTTTTTCAGATGGCCCTTTTGACCGGGGGGAAGTGAGACTTCATTGTAGTGCAGATTTCCTTTGCAAGTTTGCTTGGTTGGCCAAAAAGTGCGTATGCGTTTTTTCCTGAATATATTCAGGAAAAAACGCATACACCCTTTTTGGCCAAGTGCATCATTGTGGATGTTCTGCCTCCTTTCCTATGCTTCCAATGCAATTCCAGTCTACCTCCTGAAATCGGTTTCCTGCAATTCTGCCCCGCTTTCAAGTCCTCTTGGCAGCCTTACTTCAGTATATTTTTGGACGATAGCTGTCATTTATGACTCTGCAGGTTTGTGAATTACAGTGCCCCTGAGCTCCTTTCTTCAACTCGCTTTCTTGTGACCTGGCCGCAACACTGCAGGATGGCTTCAGGCCCTAATCTGGTTCCGGCACGGTAAGCTGAGCCTTTGGTTAATTCCTCTTCCTGGTGGGAAATGAGAGTTAAATTTGCCCGTCCAGACACCTCCAGCTAGTCTCTCATTTGTTCTCGCTATTCCTGTTCATCTTCCACAGAAATTGCAAACTGGGCCAAACAGGAGGTTAAAGGGACTGACTCTCCAAGTCGGGAGAGTGTTAGTAAAGCGTCTGGAATGTTGCACCCGAGTACCAGGGGAGGAAAACTGAGACATATTTGAACACGTCTCCCGTTCACACGGTTGATCATACTCTGGGTTCCACATGCATGTTTTAGCTGAAGGAAGAATACCTTAAACCTGGAGAGTTGAGACCCGTGTAATGGGTACCATGCAATATGATTTCAAAGGGTCTTCATTTGCTCACCAAACCTCTCCAATCCTATCACTGCTGCATTTATGCCCCTGTACACACGCTTGATTCTCTTTTGGAGACATAGCAATCCATAGGTTTTAAGATACTTACTAGTCAGGTACATTCTTAGGCGTTTAATATGGGGTGTTGAGTCCATTTCGTTGAGCAAGGAGTAGCTCTTGTCTATTCCATATTTGGCTTAAGGAACTTTATCTGTGCTCATTTCAATGTCTGGTGTTATGCAGCACCCCAACTCACCTTTCCCCTTAAGCAAGCATAAGTTGGTTTTCTAAATTTGAGACCCTGTTCTGTTTTGGAATTCAGTTCCTGTGTAGCCAAGTTTACATTCCGTGTATTATTAATATCTTATCATGTTTCTTTTTCTGTGTGACTTATTTCAGTTAGAATCATCATACCTGAATCCACTCATTGTGCTGCTAAGGGCCTGATGACATAGATTTCATTGCTGAGTGATATTGCTTTGTAAGTAAATACCACAACTTCGTTATCCATTTTTCACTTTCTGCGATGTTGAACTTGTACTGTAAACGAGGTTCTTGTAACCAGAGGCGTCCCAAACTTTGGGGTGGCTGTGTCTTTTTGATTTTAATTTCCCTAATCTATAGGACCATAAGTGAAAGTGCCCTACGCTCTGTTGCTTTGTTTTTTAGATGTTTCAGGAAACACCATACACTTCTCCCGAGTGTCTGTTGGCAATTTACATCCCGCCCATCAGTATAACAAGGCTCCCAGTTCTCCATGGCCTGTCCTGCCTTTCTGGATTTTACACTTTTTTCAGATGGCCCTTTTGACCGGGGGGAAGTGAGACTTCATTGTAGTGCAGATTTCCTTTGCAAGCTTGCTTGGTTGGCCAAAAAGGGCGTATGCGTCTTTTCCTGAATATATTCAGGAAAAAACGCATACGCCCTTTTTGGCCAAGTGCATCATTGTGGACGTTCTGCCTCTTTTCCTATGCTTTCAATGCAATTCCAGTCTACCTCCTGAAATCGGTTTCCTGCAATTCTGCCCCGCTTTCAAGTACTCTTGGCAGCCTTACTTCAGTATATTTTTGGACGATAGCTGTCATTTATAACTCTGCAGGTTTGTGAATTACAGTGACCCTGAGCTCCTTTCTTCAACTCGCTTTCTTGTGACCTGGCCGCAACACCGCAGGATGGCTTCAGGCCCTAATCTGGTTTCGGCACGGCACGCTGAGCCTTTGGTTATTTCCTCTTCCTGGTGGGAAATGAGAGTTAAATTTGCCCGTCCAGACACCTCCAGCTAGTCTCTCATTGGTTCTCCCTATTCCTGTTCATCTTCCGCAGAAATTGCAAACTGGGCCAAACAGGAGGTTAAAGGCGCTGACTCTCCAAGTGGGGAGAGTGTTAGTAAAGCGTCTGGAATGTTACACCCGAGTACCAGGGGAGGAAAACTGAGACATATTTGAACACGTCTCCCGTTCACACGGTTGATCATACTCTGGGTTCCACATGCATGTTTTAGCTGAAGGAAGAATTCCTTAAACCTGGAGAGTTGAGACCTGTGGAATGGGTACCATGCAATATGACTTCAAAGGGTCTTCATTTGCTCACCGAACCTCTCCAATCCTATCACTGCTGCGTTTATGCCCCTGTACACACGCTTGATTCTCTTTTGGAGACATAGCAATCCATAGGTTTTAAGATACTTACTAGTCAGGTACATTCTTAGGCGTTTAATATGGGGTGTTGAGTCCATTTCGTTGAGCAAGGAGTAGCTCTTGTCTATTCCATATTTGGCTTAAGGAACTTTATCTGTGCTCATTTCAATCTCTGGTTTTATGCAGCACCCCAACTCACCTTTCCCCTTAAGCAAGCATAAGTTGGTTTTCTAAATTTGAGACCCTGTTCTGTTTTGTAATACAGTTCCTGTGTAGCCAAGTTTATATTCCGTGTATTAGTGATATCTTATGATGTTTCTTTTTCTGTGTGACTTATTTCAGTTGGAATCATCGTACCTGAATCCACTCATTATGCTGCTACGGGCCTGATGACATAGATTTCATTGCTGAGTGATATTGCATTGTACGTAAGTACCACAACTTCTTTATCCATTTTTCACTTTCTGCGATATTGAACTTGTACCGTAAACAAGGTTCTTGTAAACAGAGCCGTCCCAAACTTTGGGGTGGCTCTGTCTTTTTGATTTTAATTTCCCTAAGCTATAGGACCATAAGTGGAAGTGCCGTAGGCTCTGTTGCTTTGTGTTTTAGATGTTTCAGGAAACACCATACACTTCTCCCGAGTGGCTGTTGACAATTTACATCCCGCCCATCAGCATAACAAGGCTCCCAGTTCTCCATGGCCTGTCCTGCCTTTCTGGATTTTACACTTTTTTCAGATGGCCCTTTTGACCGGGGGGAAGTGAGACTTCATTGTAGTGCAGATTTCCTTTGCAAGCTTGCTTGGTTGGCCAAAAAGGGCGTATGCGTATTTTCCTGAATATATTCAGGAAAAATCGCATACGCCCTTTTTGGTCAAGTACATCATTGTGGACGTTCTGCCTCTTTTCCTATGCTTTCAATGCAATTCCAGTCTACCTCCTGAAATCGGTTTCCTGCAATTCTGCCCCGCTTTCAAGTCCTCTTGGCATCCTTACTTCAGTATATTTTTCGACGATAGCTGTCATTTATAAGTCTGCAGGTTTGTGAATTACAGTGCCCCTGAGCTCCTTTCTTCAACTCGCTTTCTTGTGAGCTGGTCGCAACACCGCAGGATTGCTTCAGGCCCTAATCTGGTTCCGGCACGGCACGCTGAGCCTTTGGTTAATTCCTCTTCCTGGTGGGAAATGAGAGTTAAATTTGCTCGTCCAGACACCTCCAGCTAGTCTCTCATTGGTTCTCCCTATTCCTGTTCATCTTCCACAGAAATTGCAAACTGGGCCAAACAGGAGGTTAAATGCACTGACTCTCCAAGTCGGGAGAGTGTTAGTAAAGCGTCTGAAATGTTGCACCCGAGTACCAGGGGACGAAAACTGAGACATATTTGAACACGTCTCCCGATCACACGGTGGATCATACTCTGGGTTCCACATGCATGTTTTAGCTGAAGGAAGAATCCCTGAAACCTGGAGAGTTGAGACCCGTGGAATGGGTACCATGCAATATGACTTCAAAGGGTCTTCATTTGCTCACCGAACCTCTCCAATCCTATCACTGCTGCATTTATGACCCTGTACACACGCTTGATTCTCTTTTGGAGACATAGCAATCCATAGGTTTTAAGATACTTACTAGTCAGGTACATTCTTAGGCGTTTAATATGGGGTGTTGAGTCCATTTCGTTGAGCAAGGAGTAGCTCTTGTCTATTCCATATTTGGCTTAAGGAACTTTATCTGTGCTCATTTCGATCTCTGGTTTTATGCAGCACCCCAACTCACCTTTACCCTTAAGCAAGCATAAGTTGGTTTTCTGAATTTGAGACCCTGTTCTGTTCTGTAATTCAGTTCCTGTGTAGCCAAGTTTACATTCCGTGTATTACTAATATCTTATGATGCTTCTTTTTCTGTGTGACTTATTTCAGTTTGAATCATCATACCTGAATCCACTCATTGTGCTGCTAAGGGCCTGATGACATAGATTTCATTGCTGAGTGATATTGCTTTGTAAGTAAATACCACAACTTCTTTATCCATTTTTCACTTTCTGCGATGTTGAACTTGTACTGTAAACGAGGTTCTTGTAAACAGAGGCATCCCAAACTTTGGGGTGGCTGTGTCTTTTTGATTTTAATTTCCCTAAGCTATAGGACCATAAGTGGAAGTGCCCTACGCTCTGTTGCTTTGTTTTTTAGATGTTTCAGGAAACACCATACACTTCTCCCGAGTGTCTGTTGGCAATTTACATCCCGCCCATCAACATAACAAGACTCCCAGTTCTCCATGGCCTGTCCTGCCTTTCTGGATTTTACACTTTTTTCAGATGGCCCTTTTGACCGGGGGGAAGTGAGACTTCATTGTAGTGCAGATTTCCTTTGCAAGCTTGCTTGGTTGGCCAAAAAGGGCGTATGCGTTTTTTCCTGAATATATTCAGGAAAAAACGCATACGCCCTTTTTGGCCAAGTGCATCATTGTGGACGTTCTGTCTCTTTTGCTATGCTTTCAATGCAATTCCAGTCTACCTCCTGAAATCGGTTTCCTGCAATTCTGCCCCGCTTTCAAGTCCTCTTGGCAGCCTTACTTCAGTATATTTTTGGACGATAGCTGTCATTTATAACTCTTCAGGTTTGTGAATTACAGTGCCCCTGAGCTCCTTTCTTCAACTCGCTTTCTTTTGAGCTGGCCGCAACACCGCAGGATGGCTTCAGGCCCTAATCTGGTTCCGGCACGGCACGCTGAGCCTTTGGTTAATTCCTCTTCCTGGTGGGAAATGAGAGTTAAATTTGTCCGTCCAGACACCTCCAGCTAGTCTCTCATTGGTTCTCCCTATTCCTGTTCATCTTCCGCAGAAATTGCAAACTGGGCCAAACAGGAGGTTAAAGGGACTGACTCTCCAAGTCGGGAGAGTGTTAGTAAAGCGTCTGGAAAGTTGCACCCGAGTACCAGGGTACGAAAACTGAGACATATTTGAACACGTCTCCCAATCACATGGTTGATCATACTCTACGTTCCACATGCATGTTTTAGCTGAAGGAAGAATACCTTAAACCTGGAGAGTTGATACTCGTGGAATGGGTACCATGCAATATGTCTTCAAAGGGTTTTCATTTGCTCACCGAACCTCTCCAATCCTATCACTGCTGCGTTTATGCCCCTGTACACACGCTTCATTCACTTTTGGAGACATAGCAATCCATAGGTTTAAAGATACTTACTTGTCAGGTACATTCTGAGGCGTTTAATATGGGGTGTTGAGTCCATTTCGTTGAGCAAGGAGTAGCTCTTGTCTATTCCATATTTGGCTTAAGAAACTTTATCTGTGCTCATTTCAATCTCTGGTTTTATGCAGCACCCCAACTCAACTTTCCCCTTAAGCAAGCATAAGTTGGTTTTCTCAATTTGAGACACTGTTCTGTTCTGTAATTCAGTTCTTGTGTAGCCAAGTTTACATCCCGTGTGTTAGTGATATCTTATGATGTTTCTTTTTCTGTGTGACTTATTTCAGTTAGAATCATCGTATCTGAATCCAGTCATTATGCTGCTACGGGCCTGATGACATAGATTTCATTGCTGAGTGATACTGCATTGTACGTAAGTACCACAACTTCTTTATAAATTTTTCACTTTCTGCGGCATTGAACTTGTACCGTAAACGAGGTTCTTGTAAACAGAGCCGTCCCAAACTTTGGGGTGGCTGTGTCTCTTTGATTTTAATTTCCCTAAGCTATAGGACCATAAGTGGAAGTGCCCTAGGCTCTGTTGCTTTGGTTTTTAGATGTTTCAGGAAACAACATACACTTCTCCCAAGTGGCTGTTGGAAATTTACATCCCGCCCATCAGCATAACAAGGCTCCCAGTTCTCCATGGCCTGTCCTGCCTTTCTGGATTTTACACTTTTTTCAGATGGCCCTTTTGACCGGGGGGAAGTGAGTCTTCATTGTAGTGCAGATTTCCTTTGCAAGATTGCTTGGTTGGCCAAAAAGGGCGTATGCGTTTTTTCCTGAATATATTCAGGAAAAAACGCATACGCCCTTTTTGGCCAAGTGCATCATTGTGGACGTTCTGCCTCTTTTCCTATGCTTTCAATGCAATTCCAGTCTACCTCCTGAAATCGGTTTCCTGCAATTCTGCCCCGCTTTCAAGTCCTCTTGGCAGCCTTACTTCAGTATATTTTTGGATGATAGCTGTCATTTATAACTCTGCAGGTTTGTGAATTACAGTGTCCCTGAGCTCCTTTCTTCAACTCGCTTTCTTGTGAGCTGACCACAACACCGCAGGATGTCTTCAGGCCCTAATCTGGTTCCGGCACGGCACGCTGAACCTTTGGTTAATTCCTCTTCCTGGTGGGAAATGAGAGTTAAATTTGCCCGTTCAGACACCTCCAGCTCGTCTCTCATTGGTTCTCCCTATTCCTCTTCATCTTCCGCAGAAATTGCAAACTGGGCCAAACAGGAGGTTAAAGGCGCTGACTCTCCAAGTCGGGAGAGTTATAGTAAAGCGTCTGGAATGTTGCACCCGAGTACCAGGGTACGAAAACTGAGACATATTTGAACACGTCTCCCGATCACATGGTTGATCATACTCTAGGTTCCACATGCATGTTTTAGCTGAAGGAAGAATACCTTAAACCTGGGTACTTGAAACCCATGGAATGGGTACCATGCAATATGACTTCAAAGGGTCTTCATTTGCTCACCGAACCTCTCCAATCCTATCACTGCTGCGTTTATGCCCCTGTACACACGCTTGATTCTCTTTTGGAGACATAGCAATCCATAGGTTTTAAGATACTTACTAGTCAGGTACATTCTTAGGCGTTTAATATGGGGTGTTGAGTCCATTTCGTTGAGCAAGGAGTAGCTCTTGTCTATTCCATATTTGGCTTAAGGAACTTTATCTGTGCTCATTTCAATGTCTGGTTTTATGCAGCACCCCAACTCACCTTTCCCCTTAAGCAAGCATAAGTTGGTTTTCTCAATTTGAGACCCTGTTCTGTTTTGGAATTCAGTTCCTGTGTAGCCAAGTTTACATTCCGTGTATTAGTGATATCTTATGATGTTTCTTTTTCGGTGTGACTTATTTCAGTTAGAATCATCGTACCTGAATCCACTCATTATGCTGCTAAGGGCCTGATGACATAGATTTCATTGCTGAGTGATATTGCTTTGTAAGTAAATACCACAACTTCTTTATGCATTTTTCACTTTCTGCGATGTTGAACTTGTACTGTAAACGAGGTTCTTGTAAACAGAGGCGTCCCAAACTTTGGGGTGGCTGTGTCTTTTTGATTTTAATTTCCCTAATCTATAGGACCATAAGTGGAAGTGCCCTAGGCTCTGTTGCTTTGTTTTTTAGATATTTCAGGAAACACCATACACTTCTCGCAAGTGTCTGTTGGCAATTTACATCCCGCCCATCAGCATAACAAGGCTCCCAGTTCTCCATGGCCTGTCCTGCCTTTCTGGATTTTACACTTTTTTCAGATGGCCCTTTTGACCGGGGGGCAGTGAGACTTCATTGTAGTGCAGATTTCATTTGCAAGCTTGCTTGGTTGGCCAAAAAGGGCGTATGCGTCTTTTCCTGAATATATTCAGGAAAAAACGCATACGCCCTTTTTGGCCAAGTGCATCATTGTGGACGTTCTGCCTCTTTTCCTATGATTTCAATGTAATTCCAGTCTACCTCCTGAAACCGGTTTCCTGCAATTCTGCCCCGCTTTCAAGTCCTCTTGGCAGCCTTACTTCAGTATATTTTTGGACGATAGCTGTCATTTATAAGTCTGCAGGTTTGTGAATTACAGTGGCCCTGAGCTCCTTTCTTCAACTCGCTTTCTTTTGAGCTGGCCGCAACACCGCAGGATGGCTTCAGGCCCTAATCTTTTTCCGGCATGGCACGCTGAGCCTTTGGTTATTTCCTCTTCCTGGTGGGAAATGAGAGTTAAATTTGCCCGTCCAGACACCTCCAGCTAGTCTCTCATTGGTTCTCCCTATTCCTGTTCATCTTCTGCAGAAATTGCAAACTGGGCCAAACAGGAGGTTAAAGGCACTGACTCTCCAAGTGGGGAGAGTGTTAGTAAAACGTCTGGAATGTTGCACCCGAGTACCAGGGGAGGAAAACTGAGACATATTTGAACACGTCTCCCGTTCACACGGTTGATCATACTCTGGGTTCCACATGCATGTTTTAGCTGAAGGAAGAATACCTTAAACCTGGAGAGTTGAGACCCGTGTAATGGGTACAATGCAATATGACTTCAAAGGGTCTTCATTTGCTCACCGAACCTCTCCAATCCTATCACTGCTGCGTTTATGCCCCTGTACAGACGCTTGATTCTCTTTTGGAGACATAGCAATCCATAGGTTTTAAGATACTTACTAGTCAGGTACATTCTTAGGCGTTTAATATGGGGTGTTGAGTCCATTTCGTTGAGCAAGGAGTAGCTCTTGTCTATTCCATATTTGGCTTAAGGAACTTTATCTGTGCTCATTTCAATCTCTGGTTTTATGCAGCACCCCAACTCACCTTTCCCCTTAAGTAAGCATAAGTTGGTTTTCTAAATTTGAGACCCTGTTCTGTTTTGGAATTCAGTTCCTGTGTAGCCAAGTTTACATTCCGTGTATTAGTGATATCTTATGATGTTTCTTTTTCTGTGTGACTTATTTCAGTTAGAATCATCGTACCTGAATCCACTCATTATGCTGCTACGGGCCTGATGACATAGATTTCATTGCTGAGTGATACTGCATTGTACGTAAGTACCACAAGTTCTTTATCCATTTTTCACTTTCTGTGATATTGAACTTGTACGGTAAATGAGGTTCTTGTAACCAGAGGCGTCCCAAAATTTGGGGTGGCTGTGTCTTTTCGATTTTAATTTCCCTAATCTATAGGACCATAAGTGGAAGAGCCCTAGGCTCTGTTGCTTTGTTTTTTAGATGTTTCAGGAAACACCATACACTTCTCCCGAGTGTCTGTTGGCAATTTACATCCCGCCCATCAGCATAACAAGGCTCCCAGTTCTCCATGGCCTGTCCTGCCTTTCTGGATTTTACACTTTTTTCAGATGGCCCTTTTGACTGGGGGGAAGTGAGACTTCATTGTAGTGCAGATTTCCTTTGCAAGTTTGCTTGGTTGGCCAAAAAGGGCGTATGCGTTTTTTCCTGAATATATTCAGGAAAAAACGCATACGCCCTTTTTGGCCAAGTGCATCATGGTGGACGTTCTGCCTCTTTTCCTATGCTTTCAATGCAATTCCAGTCTACCTCCTGAAATCGGTTTCCTGCAATTCTGCCCCGCTTTCAAGTCCTCTTGGCAGCCTTACTTCAGTATATTTTTGGACGATAGCTGTCATTTATAACTCTGCAGGTTTGTGAATTACAGTGCCCCTGAGCTCCTTTCTTCAACTCGCTTTCTTGTGACCTGGCCGCAACAACGCAGGATGGCTTCAGGCCCTAATCTTGTTCCGGCACGGCACGCTGAGCCTTTGGTTAATTCCTCTTCCTGGTGGGAAATGAGAGTTAAATTTGCCCGTCCGGACACCTCCAGCTAGTCTCTCATTGGTTCTCGCTATTCCTGTTCATCTTCCGCAGAAATTGCAAACTGGGCCAAACAGGAGGTTAAAGGGACTGACTCTCCAAGTCGGGAGAGTGTTAGTAAAGCGTCTGGAATGTTGCACCCGAGTACCAGGGTACGAAAACTGATACATATTTGAACACGTCTCCCGATCACACGGTTGATCATACTCTAGGTTCCACATGCATGTTTTAGCTGAAGGAAGAATACCTTAAACCTGGGTAGTTGAAACCCGTGGAATGGGTACCATGCAATATGACTTCAAAGGGTCTTCATTTGCTCACCGAACCTCTCCAATCCTATCACTGCTGCGTTTATGCCCCTGTACACACGCTTGATTCTCTTTCGGAGACATAGCAATCCATAGGTTTTAAGATACTTACTAGTCAGGTACATTCTTAGGCGTTGAATATGCGGTGTTGAGTCCATTTCGTTGAGCAAGGAGTAGCTCTTGTCTATTCCATATTTGGCTTAAGGAACTTTATCTGTGCTCATTTCAATCTCTGGTTTTATGCAGCACCCCAACTCACCTTTACCCTTAAGCAAGCATAAGTTGGTTTTCTAAATTTGAGACCCTGTTCTGTTCTGTAATTCAGTTCCTGTGTAGCCAAGTTTACATTCCGTGTATTACTGATATCTTATGATGTTTCTTTTTCTGTGTGACTTATTTCAGTTAGAATCATCATACCTGAATCCACTCATTGTGCTGCTAAGGGCCTGATGACATAGATTTCATTGCTGAGTGATATTGCTTTGTAAGTAAATACCACAACTTCTTTATCCATTTTTCACTTTCTGCGATGTTGAACTTGTACTGTAAACGAGGTTCTTGTAAACAGAGGCATCCCAAACTTTGGGGTGGCTGTGTCTTTTTGATTTTAATTTCCCTAAGCTATAGGACCATAAGTGGAAGTGCCCTAGGCTCTGTTGCTTTGTTTTTTAGATGTTTCAGGAAACACCATACACTTCTCCCAAGTGTCTGTTGGCAATTTACATCCCGCCCATCAGCATAACAAGGCTCCCAGTTCTCCATGGCCTGTCCTGCCTTTCTGGATTTTACACTTTTTTCAGATGGCCCTTTTGACCGGGGGGAAGTGAGACTTCATTGTAGTGCAGATTTCCTTTGCAAGCTTGCTTGGTTGGCCAAAAAGGGCGTATGCGTCTTTTCCTGAATATATTCAGGAAAAAACGCATACGCCCTTTTTGGCCAAGTGCATCATTGTGGACGTTCTGCCTCTTTTCCTATGCTTTCAATGCAATTCCAGTCTACCTCCTGAAATCGGTTTCCTGCAATTCTGCCCCGCTTTCAAGTCCTCTTGGCAGCCTTACTTCAGTATATTTTTGGACGATAGCTGTCACTTATAACTCTGCAGGTTTGTGAATTACAGTGCCCCTGAGCTCCTTTCTTCAACTCGCTTTCTTTTGAGCTGGCCGCAACACCGCAGGATGGCTTCAGGCCCTAATCTGGTTCCAGCACGGCACGCTGAGCCTTTGGTTAATTCCTCTTCCTGGTGGGAAATGAGAGTTAAATTTGCCCGTCCAGACACCTCCAGCTAGTCTCTCATTGGTTCTCGCTATTCCTGTTCATCTTCCGCAGAAATTGCAAACTGGGCCAAACAGGAGGTTAAAGGCGCTGACTCTCCAAGTGGGGAGAGTGTTAGTAAAACGTCTGGAATGTTGCACCCGAGTACCAGGGGAGGAAAACTGAGACATATTTGAACACGTCTGCCGATCATATGGTTGATCATACTCTAGGTTCCACATGCATGTTTTAGCTGAAGGAAGAATACCTTAAACCTGGGTAATTGAAACCCGTGGAATGGGTACCATGCAATATGACTTCAAAGGGTCTTCATTTGCTCACCGAACCTCTCCAATCCTATCACTGCTGTGTTTATGCCCCTGTACACACGCTTGATTCTCTTTCAGAGACATAGCAATCCATAGGTTTTAAGATACTTACTAGTCAGGTACATTCTTAGGCGTTGAATATGCGGTGTTGAGTCCATTTCGTTGAGCAAGGAGTAGCTCTTGTCTATTCCATATTTGGCTTAAGGAACTTTATCTGTGCTCATTTCAATCTCTGGTTTTATGCAGCACCCCAACTCACCTTTACCCTTAAGCAAGCATAAGTTGGTTTTCTAAATTTGAGACCCTGTTCTGTTCTGTAATTCAGTTCCTGTGTAGCCAAGTTTACATTCCGTGTATTACTGACATCTTATGATGTTTCTTTTTCTGTGTGACTTATTTCAGTTTGAATCATCATACCTGAATCCACTCATTGTGCTGCTAAGTGCCTGATGACATAGATTTCATTGCTGAGTGATATTGCTTTGTAAGTAAATACCACAACTTCTTTATCCATTTTTCACTTTCTGCGATGTTGAACTTGTACTGTAAACGAGGTTCTTGTAAACAGAGGCGTCCCAAACTTTGGGGTGGCTGTGTCTTTTTGATTTTAATTTCCCTAAGCTATAGGACCATAAGTGGAAGTGCCCTAGGCTCTGTTGCTTTGTTTTTTAGATGTTTCAGGAAACACCATACACTTCTCCCGAGTGTCTGTTGGCAATTTACATCCCGCCCATCAGCATAACAAGGCTCCCAGTTCTCCATGGCCTGTCCTGCCTTTCTGGATTTTACACTTTTTTCAGATGGCCCTTTTGACCGGGGGGAAGTGAGACTTCATTGTAGTGCAGATTTCCTTTGCAAGCTTGCTTGGTTGGCCAAAAAGGGCGTATGCGTTTTTTCCTGAATATATTCAGGAAAAAACGCATACGCCCTTTTTGGCCAAGTGCATCATTGTGGACGTTCTGCCTCTTTTCCTATGCTTTCAATGCAATTCCAGTCTACCTCCTGAAATCGGTTTCCTGCAATTCTGCCCCGCTTTCAAGTCCTCTTGGCAGCCTTACTTCAGTATATTTTTGGACGATAGCTGTCATTTATAACTCTGCAGGTTTGTGAATTACAGTGCCCCTGAGCTCCTTTCTTCAACTCGCTTTCTTTTGAGCTGGCCGCAACACCACAGGATGGCTTCAGGCCCTAATCTGGTTCCGGAACGGCACGCTGAGCCTTTGATTATTTCCTCTTCCTGGTGGGAAATGAGAGTTAAATTTGCCCGTCCAGACACCTCCAGCTAGTCTCTCATTGGTTCTCCCTATTCCTGTTCATCTTCCGCAGAAATTGCAAACTGGGCCAAACAGGAGGTTAAAGGCGCTGACTCTCCAAGTGGGGAGAGTGTTAGTAAAGCGTCTGGAATGTTGCACCCGAGTACCAGGGGAGGAAAACTGAGACATATTTGAACACGTCTCCCGGTCACACGGTTGATCATACTCTGGGTTCCACATGCATGTTTTAGCTGAAGGAAGAATACCTTAAACCTGGGTAGTTGAGACCCCTGGAATGGGTACCATGCAATATGACTTCAAAGGGTCTTCATTTGCTCACCGAACCTCTCCAATCCTATCACTGCTGCGTTTATGCCCCTGTACAGATGCTTGATTCTCTTTTGGAGACATAGCAATCCATAGGTTTTAAGATACTTACTAGTCAGGTACATTCTTAGGCGTTTAATATGGGGTGTTGAGTCCATTTCGTTGAGCAAGGAGTAGCTCTTGTCTATTCCATATTTGGCTTAAGGAACTTTATCTGTGCTCATTTCAATCTCTGGTTTTATGCAGCACCCCAACTCACCTTTCCCCTTAAGCAAGCATAAGTTGGTTTTCTCAATTTGAGACCCTGTTCTGTTTTGGAATTCAGTTCCTGTGTAGCCAAGATTACATTCCGTGTATTAGTGATATCTTATGATGTTTCTTTTTCGGTGTGACTTATTTCAGTTAGAATCATCGTACCTGAATCCACTCATTATGCTGCTACGGGCCTGATGACATAGATTTCATTGCTGAGTGATACTGCATTGTACGTAAGTACCACAAGTTCTTTATCCATTTTTCACTTTCTGTGATATTGAACTTGTACGGTAAATGAGGTTCTTGTAACCAGAGGCGTCCCAAACTTTGGGGTGGCTGTGTCTTTTCGATTTTAATTTCCCAAATCTATAGGACCATAAGTGGAAGAGCCCTAGGCTCTGTTGCTTTGTTTTTTAGATGTTTCAGGAAACACCATACACTTCTCCCGAGTGTCTGTTGGCAATTTACATCCCGCCCATCAGCATAACAAGGCTCCCAGTTCTCCATGGCCTGTCCTGCCTTTCTGGATTTTACACTTTTTTCAGATGGCCCTTTTGACCGGGGGGAAGTGAGACTTCATTGTAGTGCAGATTTCCTTTGCAAGCTTGCTTGGTTGGCCAAAAAGGGCGTATGCGTTTTTTCCCAGGAAAAAACGCATACGCACTTTTTGGCCAAGTGCATCATTGTGGACGTTCTGCCTCTTTTCCTATGCTTTCAATGCAATTCCAGTCTACCTCCTGAAATCGGTTTACTGCAATTCTGCCCCGCTTTCAAGTCCTCTTGGCAGCCTTACTTCAGTATATTTTTGGATGAATGCTGTCATTTATAACTCTGCAGGTTTGTGAATTAGAGTGTCCGTGAGCTCCTTTCTTCAACTCGATTTCTTGTGAGCTGGCCGCAACACCGCAGGATTGCTTCAGGCCCTAATCTGGTTCCGGCACGGCACGCTGAGCCTTTGGTTAATTCCTCTTCCTGGTGGGAAATGGGAGTTAAATTTGCCCGTCCAGACACCTCCAGCTAGTCTCTCATTGGTTCTCCCTATTCCTGTTCATCTTCCGCAGAAATTGCAAACTGGGCCAAACAGGAGGTTAAAGGCACTGACTCTCCAAGTCGGGAGAGTGTTAGTAAAGCGTCTGGAATGTTGCACCCGAGTACCAGGGGACAAAAACTGAGACATATTTGAACACGTCTCCCGATCACATGGTTGATCATACTCTGGGTTCCACATGCATGTTTTAGCTGAAGGAAGAATCCCTGAAACCTGGAGAGTTGAGACCCGTGGAATGGGTACCATGCAATATGACTTCAAAGGGTCTTCATTTGCTCACCGAACATGTACAATCCTATCACTGCTGCGGTTATGCCCCTGAACACATGCTTGATTCTCTTTCGGAGACATAGCAATCCATAGGTTTTAAGATACTTACTAGTCAGGTACATTCTTAGGCGTTTAATATGGGGTGTTGAGTCCATTTCGTTGAGCAAGGAGTAGCTCTTGTCTATTCCATATTTGGCTTAAGGAACTTTATCTGTGCTCATTTCAATCTCTGGTTTTATGCAGCACCCCAACTCACCTTTCCCCTTAAGCAAGCATAAGTTGGTTTTCTAAATTTGAGACCCTGTTCTGTTTTGTAATACAGTTCCTGTGTAGCCAAGTTTATATTCCGTGTATTAGTGATATCTTATGATGTTTCTTTTTCTGTGTGACTTATTTCAGTTAGAATCATCGTACCTGAATCCACTCATTATGCTGCTACGGGCCTGATGACATAGATTTCATTGCTGAGTGATATTGCATTGTACGTAAGTACCACAACTTCTTTATCCATTTTTCACTTTCTGCGATATTGAACTTGTACCGTAAACAAGGTTCTTGTAAACAGAGCCGTCCCAAACTTTGGGGTGGCTCTGTCTTTTTGATTTTAATTTCCCTAAGCTATAGGACCATAAGTGGAAGTGCCGTAGGCTCTGTTGCTTTGTGTTTTAGATGTTTCAGGAAACACCATACACTTCTCCCGAGTGGCTGTTGACAATTTACATCCCGCCCATCAGCATAACAAGGCTCCCAGTTCTCCATGGCCTGTCCTGCCTTTCTGGATTTTACACTTTTTTCAGATGGCCCTTTTGACCGGGGGGAAGTGAGACTTCATTGTAGTGCAGATTTCCTTTGCAAGCTTGCTTGGTTGGCCAAAAAGTGCGTATGCGTATTTTCCTGAATATATTCAGGAAAAATCGCATACGCCCTTTTTGGCCAAGTACATCATTGTGGACGTTCTGCCTCTTTTCCTATGCTTTCAATGCAATTCCAGTCTACCTCCTGAAATCGGTTTCCTGCAATTCTGCCCCGCTTTCAAGTCCTCTTGGCATCCTTACTTCAGTATATTTTTCGACGATAGCTGTCATTTATAAGTCTGCAGGTTTGTGAATTACAGTGCCCCTGAGCTCCTTTCTTCAACTCGCTTTCTTGTGAGCTGGTCGCAACACCGCAGGATTGCTTCACGCCCTAATCTGGTTCCGGCACGGCACGCTGAGCCTTTGGTTAATTCCTCTTCCTGGTGGGAAATGAGAGTTAAATTTGCCCGTCCAGACACCTCCAGCTAGTCTCTCATTGGTTCTCCCTATTCCTGTTCATCTTCCACAGAAATTGCAAACTGGGCCAAACAGGAGGTTAAATGCACTGACTCTCCAAGTCGGGAGAGTGTTAGTAAAGCGTCTGAAATGTTGCACCCGAGTACCAGGGGACGAAAACTGAGACATATTTGAACACGTCTCCCGATCACACGGTGGATCATACTCTGGGTTCCACATGCATGTTTTAGCTGAAGGAAGAATCCCTGAAACCTGGAGAGTTGAGACCCGTGGAATGGGTACCATGCAATATGACTTCAAAGGGTCTTCATTTGCTCACCGAACCTCTCCAATCCTATCACTGCTGCATTTATGACCCTGTACACACGCTTGATTCTCTTTTGGAGACATAGCAATCCATAGGTTTTAAGATACTTACTAGTCAGGTACATTCTTAGGCGTTTAATATGGGGTGTTGAGTCCATTTCGTTGAGCAAGGAGTAGCTCTTGTCTATTCCATATTTGGCTTAAGGAACTTTATCTGTGCTCATTTCGATCTCTGGTTTTATGCAGCACCCCAACTCACCTTTACCCTTAAGCAAGCATAAGTTGGTTTTCTGAATTTGAGACCCTGTTCTGTTCTGTAATTCAGTTCCTGTGTAGCCAAGTTTACATTCCGTGTATTACTAATATCTTATGATGCTTCTTTTTCTGTGTGACTTATTTCAGTTTGAATCATCATACCTGAATCCACTCATTGTGCTGCTAAGGGCCTGATGACATAGATTTCATTGCTGAGTGATATTGCTTTGTAAGTAAATACCACAACTTCTTTATCCATTTTTCACTTTCTGCGATGTTGAACTTGTACTGTAAACTAGGTTCTTGTAAACAGAGGCATCCCAAACTTTGGGGTGGCTGTGTCTTTTTGATTTTAATTTCCCTAAGCTATAGGACCATAAGTGGAAGTGCCCTAGGCTCTGTTGCTTTGTTTTTTAGATGTTTCAGGAAACACCATACACTTCTCCCGAGTGTCTGTTGGCAATTTACATCCCGCCCATCAACATAACAAGACTCCCAGTTCTCCATGGCCTGTCCTGCCTTTCTGGATTTTACACATTTTTCAGATGGCCCTTTTGACCGGGGGGAAGTGAGACTTCATTGTAGTGCAGATTTCCTTTGCATGCTTGCTTGGTTGGCCAAAAAGGGCGTATGCGTTTTTTCCTGAATATATTCAGGAAAAAACGCATACGCCCTTTTTGGCCAAGTGCATCATTGTGGACGTTCTGTCTCTTTTGCTATGCTTTCAATGCAATTCCAGTCTACCTCCTGAAATCGGTTTCCTGCAATTCTGCCCCGCTTTCAAGTCCTCTTGGCAGCCTTACTTCAGTATATTTTTGGACGATAGCTGTCATTTATAACTCTGCAGGTTTGTGAATTACAGTGCCCCTGAGCTCCTTTCTTCAACTCGCTTTCTTGTGACCTGGCCGCAACACCGCAGGATGGCTTCAGGCCCTAATCTGGTTCCGGCACGGCACGCTGAGCCTTTGGTTAATTCCTCTTCCTGGTGGGAAATGAGAGTTAAATTTGTCCGTCCAGACACCTCCAGCTAGTCTCTCATTGGTTCTCCCTATTCCTGTTCATCTTCCGCAGAAATTGCAAACTGGGCCAAACAGGAGGTTAAAGGGACTGACTCTCCAAGTCGGGAGAGTGTTAGTAAAGCGTCTGGAAAGTTGCACCCGAGTACCAGGGTACGAAAACTGAGACATATTTGAACACGTCTCCCAATCACATGGTTGATCATACTCTACGTTCCACATGCATGTTTTAGCTGAAGGAAGAATACCTTAAACCTGGAGAGTTGATACTCGTGGAATGG
This sequence comes from Pseudorca crassidens, assembly GCF_039906515.1. Classification (NCBI taxonomy): domain Eukaryota; kingdom Metazoa; phylum Chordata; class Mammalia; order Artiodactyla; family Delphinidae; genus Pseudorca; species Pseudorca crassidens. The sequence goes on from NC_090297.1 coordinate 186,274,036, forward strand.
GTACCATGCAATATGTCTTCAAAGGGTTTTCATTTGCTCACCGAACCTCTCCAATCCTATCACTGCTGCGTTTATGCCCCTGTACACACGCTTCATTCACTTTTGGAGACATAGCAATCCATAGGTTTTAAGATACTTACTTGTCAGGTACATTCTGAGGCGTTTAATATGGGGTGTTGAGTCCATTTCGTTGAGCAAGGAGTAGCTCTTGTCTATTCCATATTTGGCTTAAGGAACTTTATCTGTGCTCATTTCAATCTCTGGTTTTATGCAGCACCCCAACTCAACTTTCCCCTTAAGCAAGCATAAGTTGGTTTTCTCAATTTGAGACCCTGTTCTGTTCTATAATTCAGTTCTTGTGTAGCCAAGTTTACATCCCGTGTGTTAGTGATATCTTATGATGTTTCTTTTTCTGTGTGACTTATTTCAGTTAGAATCATCGTATCTGAATCCAGTCATTATGCTGCTACGGGCCTGATGACATAGATTTCATTGCTGAGTGATACTGCATTGTACGTAAGTACCACAACTTCTTTATAAATTTTTCACTTTCTGCGGTATTGAACTTGTACCGTAAACGAGGTTCTTGTAAACAGAGCCGTCCCAAACTTTGGGGTGGCTGTGTCTCTTTGATTTTAATTTCCCTAAGCTATAGGACCATAAGTGGAAGTGCCCTAGGCTCTGTTGCTTTGGTTTTTAGATGTTTCAGGAAACAACATACACTTCTCCCAAGTGGCTGTTGGAAATTTACATCCCGCCCATCAGCATAACAAGGCTCCCAGTTCTCCATGGCCTGTCCTGCCTTTCTGGATTTTACACTTTTTTCAGATGGCCCTTTTGACCGGGGGGAAGTGAGTCTTCATTGTAGTGCAGATTTCCTTTGCAAGCTTGCTTGGTTGGCCAAAAAGGGCGTATGCGTTTTTTCCTGAATATATTCAGGAAAAAACGCATACGCCCTTTTTGGCCAAGTGCATCATTGTGGACGTTCTGCCTCTTTTCCTATGCTTTCAATGCAATTCCAGTCTACCTCCTGAAATCGGTTTCCTGCAATTCTGCCCCGCTTTCAAGTCCTCTTGGCAGCCTTACTTCAGTATATTTTTGGATGATAGCTGTCATTTATAACTCTGCAGGTTTGTGAATTACAGTGTCCCTGAGCTCCTTTCTTCAACTCGCTTTCTTGTGAGCTGACCACAACACCGCAGGATGTCTTCAGGCCCTAATCTGGTTCCGGCACGGCACGCTGAACCTTTGGTTAATTCCTCTTCCTGGTGGGAAATGAGAGTTAAATTTGCCCGTTCAGACACCTCCAGCTCGTCTCTCATTGGTTCTCCCTATTCCTGTTCTTCTTCCGCAGAAATTGCAAACTGGGCCAAACAGGAGGTTAAAGGCGCTGACTCTCCAAGTCGGGAGAGTTATAGTAAAGCGTCTGGAATGTTGCACCCGAGTACCAGGGTACGAAAACTGAGACATATTTGAACACGTCTCCCGATCACATGGTTGATCATACTCTAGGTTCCACATGCATGTTTTAGCTGAAGGAAGAATACCTTAAACCTGGGTACTTGAAACCCATGGAATGGGTACCATGCAATATGACTTCAAAGGGTCTTCATGTTCTCACCAAACCTCTCCAATCCTATCACTGCTGCGTTTATGCCCCTGTACACACGCTTGATTCTCTTTTGGAGACATAGCAATCCATAGGTTTTAAGATACTTACTAGTCAGGTACATTCTTAGGCGTTTAATATGGGGTGTTGAGTCCATTTCGTTGAGCAAGGAGTAGCTCTTGTCTATTCCATATTTGGCTTAAGGAACTTTATCTGTGCTCATTTCAATGTCTGGTTTTATGCAGCACCCCAACTCACCTTTACCCTTAAGCAAGCATAAGTTGGTTTTCTAAATTTGAGACCCTGTTCTGTTTTGGAATTCAGTTCCTGTGTAGCCAAGTTTACATTCCGTGTATTAGTGATATCTTATGATGTTTCTTTTTCGGTGTGACTTATTTCAGTTAGAATCATCGTACCTGAATCCACTCATTATGCTGCTAAGGGCCTGATGACATAGATTTCATTGCTGAGTGATATTGCTTTGTAAGTAAATACCACAACTTCTTTATGCATTTTTCACTTTCTGCGATGTTGAACTTGTACTGTAAACGAGGTTCTTGTAAACAGAGGCGTCCCAAACTTTGGGGTGGCTGTGTCTTTTTGATTTTAATTTCCCTAATCTATAGGACCATAAGTGGAAGTGCCCTAGGCTCTGTTGCTTTGTTTTTTAGATATTTCAGGAAACACCATACACTTCTCGCAAGTGTCTGTTGGCAATTTACATCCCGCCCATCAGCATAACAAGGCTCCCAGTTCTCCATGGCCTGTCCTGCCTTTCTGGATTTTACACTTTTTTCAGATGGCCCTTTTGACCGGGGGGAAGTGAGACTTCATTGTAGTGCAGATTTCCTTTGCAAGCTTGCTTGGTTGGCCAAAAAGGGCGTATGCGTCTTTTCCTGAATATATTCAGGAAAAAACGCATACGCCCTTTTTGGCCAAGTGCATCATTGTGGACGTTCTGCCTCTTTTCCTATGATTTCAATGTAATTCCAGTCTACCTCCTGAAATCGGTTTCCTGCAATTCTGCCCCGCTTTCAAGTCCTCTTGGCAGCCTTACTTCAGTATATTTTTGGACGATAGCTGTCATTTATAAGTCTGCAGGTTTGTGAATTACAGTGCCCCTGAGCTCCTTTCTTCAACTCGCTTTCTTTTGAGCTGGCCGCAACACCGCAGGTTGGCTTCAGGCCCTAATCTTTTTCCGGCATGGCACGCTGAGCCTTTGGTTATTTCCTCTTCCTGGTGGGAAATGAGAGTTAAATTTGCCCGTCCAGACACCTCCAGCTAGTCTCTCATTGGTTCTCCCTATTCCTGTTCATCTTCTGCAGAAATTGCAAACTGGGCCAAACAGGAGGTTAAAGGCGCTGACTCTCCAAGTGGGGAGAGTGTTAGTAAAACGTCTGGAATGTTATACCCGAGTACCAGGGGAGGAAAACTGAGACATATTTGAACACGTCTCCCGTTCACACGGTTGATCATACTCTGGGTTCCACATGCATGTTTTAGCTGAAGGAAGAATACCTTAAACCTGGAGAGTTGAGACCCGTGGAATGGGTACAATGCAATATGACTTCAAAGGGTATTCATTTGCTCACCGAACCTCTCCAATCCTATCACTGCTGCGTTTATGCCCCTGTACACACGCTTGATTCGTTTTTGGAGACAGAGCAATCCATAGGTTTTAAGATACTTACCAGTCAGGTACATTCTTAGGCGTTTAATATGGGGTGTTGAGTCCATTTCATTGAGCAAGGAGTAGCTCTTGTCTATTCCATATTTGGCTTAAGGAACTTTATCTGTGCTCATTTCAATCTCTGGTTTTATGCAGCACCCCAACTCCCCTTTCCCCTTAAGCAAGCATAAGTTGCTTTTCTAAATTTGAGACCGTGTTCTGTTTTGTAATTCAGTTCCTGTGTAGCCAAGTTTACATTCCGTGTATTAGTGATATCTTATGATGTTTCTTTTTCTGTGTGACTTATTTCAGTTAGAATCATCGTATCTGAATCCACTCATTATGCTGCTACGGGCCTGATGACATAGATTTCATTGCTGAGTGATACTGCATTGGACGTAAGTACCACAACTTCTTTATCCATTTTTCACTTTCTGCGGTATTGAACTTGTATGGTAAACGAGGTTCTTGTAAACAGAGGCGTCCCAAACATTGGGGTGGCTGTGTCTTTTTGATTTTAATTTCCCTAAGCTATAGGACCATAAGTGGAAGTGCCCTAGGCTCTGTTGCTTTGTTTTTTAGATGTTTCAGGAAACACCATACACTTCTCCAGAATGGCTGTTGGCAATTAACATCCCGCCCATCAGCATAACAAGGCTCCCAGTTCTCCATGGCCTGTCCTGCCTTTCTGGATTTTACACTTTTTTCAGATGGCCCTTTTGACCGGGGGGAAGTGAGACTTCATTTTAGTGCAGATTTCCTTTGCAAGCTTGCTTGGTTGGCCAAAAAGGGCGTATGCGTTTTTTCCTGAATATATTCAGGAAAAAACGCATACGCCCTTTTTGGCCAAGTGCATCATGGTGGACGTTCTGCCTCTTTTCCTATGCTTTCAATGCAATTCCAGTCTACCTCCTGAAATCGGTTTCCTGCAATTCTGCCCTGCTTTCAAGTCCTCTTGGCAGCCTTACTTCAGTATATTTTTGGACGATAACTGTCATTTATAAGTCTGCAGGTTTGTGAATTACAGTGCCCTTGAGCTCCTTTCTTCAACTCGATTTCTTGTGACCTGGCCGCAACACCGCAGGATGGCTTCAGGCCCTAATCCGGTTCCGGCACGGCACGCTGAGCCTTTGGTTAATTCCTCTTCCTGGTGGGAAATGAGAGTTAAATTTGCCCGTCCAGACACCTCCAGCTAGTCTCTCATTGGTTCTCGCTATTCCTATTCATCTTCCACAGAAATTGCAAACTGGGCCAAACAGGAGGTTAAAGGGACTGACTCTCCAAGTCGGGAGAGTGTTAGTAAAGCGTCTAGAATGTTACACCCGAGTACCAGCGTACGAAAACTGAGACATATTTGAACACGTCTCCCGATCACATGGTTGATCATACTCTAGGTTCCACATGCATGTTTTAGCTGAAGGAAGAATACCTTAAACCTGGGTAGTTGAGACCCGTGGAATGGGTACCATGCAATATGACTTCAAAGGGTCTTCATTTGCTCACCGAACCTCTCCAATCCTATCACTGCTGCGTTTATGCCCCTGTACAGACGCTTGATTCTCTTTTGGAGACATAGCAATCCATAGGTTTTAAGATACTTACTAGTCAGGTACATTCTTAGGCGTTTAATATGGGGTGTTGAGTCCATTTCGTTGAGCAAGGAGTAGCTCTTGTCTATTCCATATTTGGATTAAGCAACTTTATCTGTGCTCATTTCAATCTCTGGTTTTATGCAGCACCCCAACTCACCTTTCCCCTTAAGCAAGCATAAGTTGGTTTTCTAAATTTGAGACCCTGTTCTGTTTTGGAATTCAGTTCCTGTGTAGCCAAGTTTACATTCCGTGTATTAGTGATATCTTATGATGTTTCTTTTTCTGTGTGACATATTTCAATAAGAATCATCATGCCTGAATCCACTCATTATGCTGCTACAGGGCTGATGACACAGATTTCATTGCTGAGTGATGTTGAATTGTAGGTAAGTACCACAATTTCTTTATCCATTTTTCAATTTCTGCGACATTGAACTTGTACCGTAAACGAGGTTCTTGTAAACAGAGCCGTCCCAAACTTTGGGGTGGCTGTGTCTTTTTGATTTTAATTTCCCTAAGCTACAGGACCATAAGTGGAAGTGCCCTAGGCTCTGTTGCTTTGTGTTTTAGATGTTTCAGGAAACACCATACACTTCTCCCAAGTGGCTCTTTGCAATTTACATCCCGCCCATCAGCATAACAAGGCTCCCAGTTCTCCATGGCCTGTCCTGCCTTTCTGGATTTTACACTTTTTTCAGATGGCCCTTTTGACCGGGGGGAAGTGAGACTTCATTGTAGTGCAGATTTCCTTTGCAAGCTTGCTTGGTTGGCCAAAAAGGGCGTATGCGTTTTTTCCTGAATATATTCAGGAAAAAACGCATACGCCCTTTTTGGCCAAGTGCATCATTGTGGACGTTCTGCCTCTTTTCCTATGCTTTCAATGCAATTCCAGTCTACCTCCTGAAATCGGTTTCCTGCAATTCTGCCCCACTTTCAAGTCCTCTTGGCAGCCTTACTTCAGTATATTTTTGGACGATAGCTGTCATTTATAAGTCTGCAGGTTTGTGAATTACAGTGCCCCTGAGCTCCTTTTTTCAACTCGATTTTTTGTGAGCTGGCCGCAACACCGCAGGATTGCTTCAGGCCCTAATCTGGTTCCGGCACGGCACGCTGAGCCTTTGGTTAATTCCTCTTCCTGGTGGGAAATGAGAGTTAAATTGGCCCGTGCAGACACCTCCAGCTAGTCTCTCATAGGTCCTCCCTATTTCTGTTCATCTTCCGCAGAAATTGCAAACTGGGCCAAACAGGAGGTTAAAGGCACTGACTCTCCAAGTCGGGAGAGTGTTAGTAAAGCGTCTGGAATGTTGCACCCGAGTACCAGGGTACGAAAACTGAGACATATTTGAACACGTCTCCCGATCACACGGTGGATCATACTCTGGGTTCCACATGCATGTTTTAGCTGAAGGAAGAATCGCTGAAACCTGGAGAGTTGAGACCCGTGGAATGGGAACCATGCAATATGACTTCAAAGGGTCTTCATTTGCTCACCGAACCTCTCCAATCCTATCACTGCTGCGTTTATGCCCCTGTACACACGCTTGATTCTCTTTCGGAGACATAGCAATCCATAGGTTTTAAGATACTTACTAGTCAGGTACATTCTTAGGCGTTTAATATGGGGTGTTGAGTCCATTTCGTTGAGCAAGGAGTAGCTCTTGTCTATTCCATATTTGGCTTAAGGAACTTTATCTGTGCTCATTTCAATCTCTGGTTTTATTCAGCACCCCAACTCACCTTTCCCCTTAAGCAAGCATAAGTTGGTTTTCTAAATTTGAGACCCTGTTCTGTTTTGGAATTCAGTTCCTTTGTAGCCAAGTTTACATTCCGTGTATTAGTGATATCTTATGATGTTTCTTTTTCTGTGTGACATATTTCAATAAGAATCATCATACCTGAATCCACTCATTATGCTGCTACGGGCCTTATGACATAGATTTCATTGCTGAGTGATGTTGAATTGTAGGTAAGTACCACAATTTCTTTATCCATTTTTCAATTTCTGCGATATTGAACTTGTACCGTAAACGACGTTCTTGTAAACAGAGCCGTCCCAAACTTTGGGGTGGCTGTGTCTTTTTGATTTTAATTTCCCTAAGCTACAGGACCATAAGTGGAAGTGCCCTAGGCTCTGTTGCTTTGTGTTTTAGATGTTTCGGGAAACACCATACACTTCTCCCAAGTGGCTCTTGGCAATTTACATCCCGCCCATCAGCATAACAAGGCTCCCAGTTCTCCATGGCCTGTCCTGCCTTTCTGGATTTTACACTTTTTTCAGATGGCCCTTTTGACCGGGGGGAAGTGAGACTTCATTGTAGTGCAGATTTCCTTTGCAAGCTTGCTTGGTTGGTCAAAAAGGGCGTATGCGTTTTTTCCTGAATATATTCAGGAAAACACGCATACGCCCTTTTTGGCCAAGTGCATCATTGTGGACGTTCTGCCTCTTTTCCTATGCTTTCAATGCAATTCCAGTCTACCTCCTGAAATCGGTTTCCTGCAATTCTGCCCCGCTTTCAAGTCCTCTTGGCAGCCTTACTTCAGTATATTTTTGGACGATAGCTGTCATTTATAACTCTGCAGGTTTGTGAATTACAGTGCCCCTGAGCTCCTTTCTTCAACTCGCTTTTTGTGACCTGGCCACAACACCGCAGGATGGCTTCAGGCCCTAATCTGGTTCCGGCACGGCACGCTGAGCCTTTGGTTATTTCCTCTTCCTGGTGGGAAATGAGAGTTAAATTTGCCCGTCCAGACACCTCCAGCTAGTCTCTCATTGGTTCTCCCTATTCCTGTTCATCTTCCGCAGAAATTGCAAACTGGGCCAAACAGGAGGTTGAAGGCCCTGACTCTCCAAGTGGGGAGAGTGTTAGTAAAGCGTCTGGAATGTTACACCCGAGTACCAGGGGAGGAAATCTGAGACATATTTGAACAAGTCTCCCGATCACATGGTTGATCATACTCTAGGTTCCACATGCATGTTTTAGCTGAAGGAAGAATACCTTAAACCTGGGTAGTTGAAACCCGTGGAATGGGTACCATGCAATATGACTTCAAAGGGTCTTCATTTGCTCACCGAACCTCTCCAATCCTATCACTGCTGCGTTTATGCCCCTGTACACACGCTTGATTCTCTTTTGGAGACATAGCAATCCATAGGTTTTAAGATACTTACTAGTCAGGTACATTCTTAGGCGTTTAATATGGGGTGTTGAGTCCATTTCGTTGAGCAAGGAGTAGCTCTTGTCTATTCCATATTTGGCTTAAGGAACTTTATCTGTGCTCATTTCAATCTCTGGTTTTATGCAGCACCTCAACTCAACTTTCCCCTTAAGCAAGCATAAGTTGGTTTTCTCAATTTGAGACCCTGTTCTGTTCCGTAATTCAGTTCTTGTGTAGCCAAGTTTACATCCCGTGTGTTAGTGATATCTTATGATGTTTCTTTTTCTGTGTGACTTACTTCAGTTAGAATCATCGTACCTAAATCCACTCATTATGCTGCTACGGGCCTGATGACATAGATTTCATTGCTGAGTGATACTACATTGTACGTAAGTACCACAATTTCTTTATCCATTTTTCACTTTCTGCGATATTGAACTTGTACCGTAAACGAGGTTCTTGTAAACAGAGCCATCCCAAACTTTGGGGTGGCTGTGTCTCTTTGATTTTAATTTCCCTAAGCTATAGGACCATAAGTGGAAGTGCCCTAGGCTCTGTTGCTTTGGTTTTTAGATGTTTCAGGAAACAACATACACTTCTCCCAAGTGGCTGTTGGCAATTTACATCACGCCCATCAGCATAACAAGGCTCCCAGTTCTCCATGGCCTGTCCTGCCTTTCTGGATTTTACACTTTCTTCAGATGGCCCTTTTGACCGGGGGGAAGTGAGTCTTCATTGTAGTGCAGATTTCTTTGCAAGCTTGCTTGGTTGGCCAAAAAGGGCGTATGCGTTTTTTCCTGAATATATTCAGGAAAAAACGCATACGCCCTTTTTGGCCAAGTGCATCATTGTGGACGTTCTGCCTCTTTTCCTATGCTTTCAATGCAATTCCAGTCTACCTCCTGAAATCGGTTTACTGCAATTCTGCCCCGCTTTCAAGTCCTCTTGGCAGCCTTACTTCAGTATATTTTTGGATGATAGCTGTCATTTATAAGTCTGCAGGTTTGTGAATTACAGTGCCCCTGAGCTCCTTTCTTCAACTCGCTTTCTTTTGAGCTGGCCGCAACACCGCAAGATGGCTTCAGGCCCTAATCTGGTTCCGGCACGGCACGTTGAGCCTTTGGTTATTTCCTCTTCCTGGTGGGAAATGAGAGTTAAATTTGCCCGTCCAGACACCTCCAGCTAGTCTCTCATTGGTTCTCCCTATTCCTGTTCATCTTCCGCAGAAATTGCAAACTGGGCCAAACAGGAGGTTAAAGGCGCTGACTCTCCAAGTGGGGAGAGTGTTAGTAAAGCGTCTGGAATGTTGCACCCGAGTACCAGGGGAGGAAAACTGAGACATATTTGAACACGTCTCCCGGTCACACGGTTGATCATACTCTAGGTTCCACATGCATGTTTTAGCTGAAGGAAGAATACCTTAAACCTGGGTAGTTGAGACCCGTGGAATGGGTACCATGCAATATGACTTCAAAGGGTCTTCATTTGCTCACCGAACCTCTCCAATCCTATCACTGCTGCGTTTATGCCCCTGTACAGACGCTTGATTCTCTTTTGGAGACATAGCAATCCATAGGTTTTAAGATACTTACTAGTCAGGTACATTCTTAGGCGTTTAATATGGGGTGTTGAGTCCATTTCGTTGAGCAAGGAGTAGCTCTTGTCTATTCCATATTTGGATTAAGCAACTTTATCTGTGCTCATTTCAATCTCTGGTTTTATGCAGCACCCCAACTCACCTTTCCCCTTAAGCAAGCATAAGTTGGTTTTCTAAATTTGAGACCCTGTTCTGTTTTGGAATTCAGTTCCTGTGTAGCCAAGTTTACATTCCGTGTATTAGTGATATCTTATGATGTTTCTTTTTCGGTGTGACTTATTTCAGTTAGAATCATCGTACCTGAATCCACTCATTATGCTGCTAAGGGCCTGATGACATAGATTTCATTGCTGAGTGATACTGCATTGTACGTAAGTACCACAAGTTCTGTATCCATTTTCACTTTCTGTGATATTGAACTTGTACGGTAAACGAGGTTCTTGTAAACAGAGGCGTCCCAAACTTTGGGGTGGCTGTGTCTTTTTGATTTTAATTTCCCTAAGCTATAGGACCATAAGTGGAAGTGCCCTAGGCTCTGTTGCTTTGTGTTTTAGATGTTTCAGGAAACACCATACACTTCTCCCGAGTGTCTGTTGGCAATTTACATCCCGCCCATCAGCATAACAAGGCTCCCAGTTCTCCATGGCCTGTCCTGCCTTTCTGGATTTTACACTTTTTTCAGATGACCCTTTTGACCGGGGGGAAGTGAGACTTCATTGTAGTGCAGATTTCCTTTGCAAGTTTGCTTGGTTGGCCAAAAAGTGCGTATGCGTTTTTTCCTGAATATATTCAGGAAAAAACGCATACGCCCTTTTTGGCCAAGTGCATCATTGTGGATGTTCTGCCTCCTTTCCTATGCTTCCAATGCAATTCCAGTCTACCTCCTGAAATCGGTTTCCTGCAATTCTGCCCCGCTTTCAAGTCCTCTTGGCAGCCTTACTTCAGTATATTTTTGGACGATAGCTGTCATTTATGACTCTGCAGGTTTGTGAATTACAGTGCCCCTGAGCTCCTTTCTTCAACTCGCTTTCTTGTGACCTGGCCGCAACACTGCAGGATGGCTTCAGGCCCTAATCTGGTTCCGGCACGGTAAGCTGAGCCTTTGGTTAATTCCTCTTCCTGGTGGGAAATGAGAGTTAAATTTGCCCGTCCAGACACCTCCAGCTAGTCTCTCATTGGTTCTCGCTATTCCTGTTCATCTTCCGCAGAAATTGCAAACTGGGCCAAACAGGAGGTTAAAGGGACTGACTCTCCAAGTCGGGAGAGTGTTAGTAAAGCGTCTGGAATGTTGCACCCGAGTACCAGGGTACGAAAACTGATACATATTTGAACACGTCTCCCGATCACATGGTTGATCATACTCTAGGTTCCACATGCATGTTTTAGCTGAAGGAAGAATACCTTAAACCTGGGTAGTTGAAACCCGTGGAATGGGTACCATGCAATATGACTTCAAAGGGTCTTCATTTGCTCACCGAACCTCTCCAATCCTATCACTGCTGCGTTTATGCCCCTGTACACACGCTTGATTCTCTTTCGGAGACATAGCAATCCATAGCTTTTAGGATACTTACTAGTCAGGTACATTCTTAGGCGTTGAATATGCGGTGTTGAGTCCATTTCGTTGAGCAAGGAGTAGCTCTTGTCTATTCCATATTTGGCTTAAGGAACTTTATCTGTGCTCATTTCAATCTCTGGTTTTATGCAGCACCCCAACTCACCTTTACCCTTAAGCAAGCATAAGTTGGTTTTCTAAATTTGAGACCCTGTTCTGTTTTGTAATTCAGTTCCTGTGTAGCCAAGTTTACATTCCGTGTATTAGTGATATCTTATGATGTTTCTTTTTCTGTGTGACTTATTTCAGTTAGAATCATCATACCTGAATCCACTCATTGTGCTGCTAAGGGCCTGATGACATAGATTTCATTGCTGAGTGATATTGCTTTGTAAGTAAATACCACAACTTCTTTATCCATTTTTCACTTTCTGCGATGTTGAACTTGTACTGTAAACGAGGTTCTTGTAAACAGAGGCGTCCCAAAGTTTGGGGTGGCTGTGTCTTTTTGATTTTAATTTCCCTAAGCTATAGGACCATAAGTGGAAGTGCCCTAGGCTCTGTTGCTTTGTTTTTTAGATGTTTCAGGAAACACCATACACTTCTCCCGAGTGTCTGTTGGCAATTTACATCCCGCCCATCAGCATAACAAGGCTCCCAGTTCTCCATGGCCTGTCCTGCCTTTCTGGATTTTACACTTTTTTCAGATGGCCCTTTTGACCGGGGGGAAGTGAGACTTCATTGTAGTGCAGATTTCCTTTGCAAGCTTGCTTGGTTGGCCAAAAAGGGCGTATGCGTTTTTTCCTGAATATATTCAGGAAAAAACGCATACGCACTTTTTGGCCAAGTGCATCATTGTGGACGTTCTGCCTCTTTTCCTATGCTTTCAATGCAATTCCAGTCTACCTCCTGAAATCGGTTTCCTGCAATTCTGCCCCGCTTTCAAGTCCTCTTGGCAGCCTTACTTCAGTATATTTTTGGACGATAGCTGTCATTTATAACTCTGCAGGTTTGTGAATTACAGTCCCCCTGAGCTCCTTTCTTCAACTCGCTTTTTGTGACCTGGCCACAACACCGCAGGATGGCTTCAGGCCCTAATCTGGTTCCGGCACGGCACGCTGAGCCTTTGGTTATTTCCTCTTCCTGGTGGGAAATGAGAGTTAAATTTGCCCGTCCAGACACCTCCAGCTAGTCTCTCATTGGTTCTCCCTATTCCTGTTCATCTTCCGCAGAAATTGCAAACTGGGCCAAACAGGAGGTTGAAGGCCCTGACTCTCCAAGTGGGGAGAGTGTTAGTAAAGCGTCTGGAATGTTACACCCGAGTACCAGGGGAGGAAATCTGAGACATATTTGAACAAGTCTCCCGATCACATGGTTGATCATACTCTAGGTTCCACATGCATGTTTTAGCTGAAGGAAGAATACCTTAAACCTGGGTAGTTGAAACCCGTGGAATGGGTACCATGCAATATGACTTCAAAGGGTCTTCATTTGCTCACCGAACCTCTCCAATCCTATCACTGCTGCGTTTATGCCCCTGTACACACGCTTGATTCTCTTTTGGAGACATAGCAATCCATAGGTTTTAAGATACTTACTAGTCAGGTACATTCTTAGGCTTTTAATATGGGGTGTTGAGTCCATTTCATTGAGCAAGGAGTAGCTCTTGTCTATTCCATATTTGGCTTAAGGAACTTTATCTGTGCTCATTTCAATCTCTGGTTTTATGCAGCACCTCAACTCAACTTTCCCCTTAAGCAAGCATAAGTTGGTTTTCTCAATTTGAGACCCTGTTCTGTTCCGTAATTCAGTTCTTGTGTAGCCAAGTTTACATCCCGTGTGTTAGTGATATCTTATGATGTTTCTTTTTCTGTGTGACTTACTTCAGTTAGAATCATCGTACCTAAATCCACTCATTATGCTGCTACGGGCCTGATGACATAGATTTCCTTGCTGAGTGATACTGCATTGTACGTAAGTACCACAAGTTCCTTATCCATTTTTCACTTTCTGTGATATTGAACTTGTACGGTAAACGAGGTTCTTGTAAACAGAGGCGTCCCAAACTTTGGGGTGGCTGTGTCGTTTTGATTTTAATTTCCCTAAGCTATAGGACCATAAATGGAAGTGCCCTAGGCTCTGTTGCTTTGTTTTTTAGATGTTTCAGGAAACACCCTACACTTCTCCAGAGTGTCTGTTCGCAATTTACATCCCGCCCATCAGCATAACAAGGCTCCCAGTTCTCCATGGCCTGTCCTGCCTTTCTGGATTTTACACTTTTTTCAGATGGCCCTTTTGACCGGGGGGAAGTGAGACTTCATTGTAGTGCAGATTTCCTTTGCAAGTTTGCTTGGTTGGCCAAAAAGGGCGTATGCGTTTTTTCCTGAATATATTCAGGAAAAAACGCATACGCCCTTTTTGGCCAAGTGTATCATTGTGGACGTTCTGCCTCTTTTCCTATGCTTTCAATGCAATTCCAGTCTACCTCCTGAAATTGGTTTCCTGCAATTCTGCCCCGCTTTCAAGTCCTCTTGGCAGCCTTACTTCAGTATATTTTTGGACGATAGCTGTCATTTATAACTCTGCAGGTTTGTGAATTACAGTGCCCCTGAGATCCTTTCTTCAACTCGCTTTCTTGTGACCTGGCCGCAACACCGCAGGATGGCTTCAGGCCCTAATCTTGTTCCGGCACGGCACGCTGAGCCTTTGGTTAATTCCTCTTCCTGGTGGGAAATGAGAGTTAAATTTGCCCGTCCAGACACCTCCAGCTAGTCTCTCATTGGTTCTCGCTATTCCTGTTCATCTTCCACAGAAATTGCAAACTGGGCCAAACAGGAGGTTAAAGGCGCTGACTCTCCAAGTCGGGAGGGTGTTAGTAAAGCGTCTGGAATGTTGCACCCGAGTACCAGGGTATGAAAACTGAGACATATTTGAACACGTCTCCCGATCACATGGTTGATCATACTCTAGGTTCCACATGCATGTTTTAGCTGAAGGAAGAATACCTTAAACCTGGGTAGTTGAAACCCGTGGAATGGGTACCATGCAATATGACTTCAAAGGGTCTTCATTTGCTCACCGAACCTCTCCAATCCTATCACTGCTGCGTTTATGCCCCTGAACACATGCTTGATTCTCTTTCGGAGACATAGCAATCCATAGGTTTTAAGATACTTACTAGTCAGGTACATTCTTAGGCGTTGAATATGCGGTGTTGAGTCCATTTCGTTGAGCAAGGAGTAGCTCTTGTCTATTCCATATTTGGCTTAAGGAACTTTATCTGTGCTCATTTCAATCTCTGGTTTTATGCAGCACCCCAACTCACCTTTACCCTTAAGGAAGCATAAGTTGGTTTTCTAAATTTGAGACCCTGTTCTGTTCTGTAATTCAGTTCCTGTGTAGCCAAGTTTACATTCCGTGTATTACTGATATCTTATGATGTTTCTTTTTCTGTGTGACTTATTTCAGTTAGAATCATCATACCTGAATCCACTCATTGTGCTGCTAAGGGCCTGATGACATAGATTTCATTGCTGAGTGATATTGCTTTGTAAGTAAATACCACAACTTCTTTATCCATTTTTCACTTTCTGCGATGTTGAACTTGTACGGTAAACGAGGTTCTTGTAAACAGAGGCGTCCCAAACATTGGGGTGGCTGTGTCTTTTTGATTTTAATTTTCCTAAGCTATAGGACCATAAGTGGAAGTGCCCTAGGCTCTGTTGCTTTGTGTTTTAGATGTTTCAGGAAACACCATACACTTCTCCCGAGTGTCTGTTGGCAATTTACATCCCGCCCATCAGCATAACAAGGCTCCCAGTTCTCCATGGCCTGTCCTGCCTTTCTGGATTTTACACTTTTTTCAGATGGCCCTTTTGACCGGGGGGAAGTGAGACTTCATTGTAGTGCAGATTTCCTTTGCAAGTTTGCTTGGTTGGCCCAAAAGTGCGTATGCGTTTTTTCCTGAATATATTCAGGAAAAAACGCATACGCCCTTTTTGGCCAAGTGCATCATTGTGGATGTTCTGCCTCCTTTCCTATGCTTCCAATGCAATTCCAGTCTACCTCCTGAAATCGGTTTCCTGCAATTCTGCCCCGCTTTCAAGTCCTCTTGGCAGCCTTACTTCAGTATATTTTTGGACGATAGCTGTCATTTATGACTCTGCAGGTTTGTGAATTACAGTGCCCCTGAGCTCCTTTCTTCAACTCGCTTTCTTGTGACCTGGCCGCAACACTGCAGGATGGCTTCAGGCCCTAATTTGGTTCCGGCACGGTAAGCTGAGTCTTTGGTTAATTCCTCTTCCTGGTGGGAAATGAGAGTTAAATTTGCCCGTCCAGACACCTCCAGCTAGTCTCTCATTTGTTCTCGCTATTCCTGTTCATCTTCCACAGAAATTGCAAACTGGGCCAAACAGGAGGTTAAAGGGACTGACTCTCCAAGTCGGGAGAGTGTTAGTAAAGCGTCTGGAATGTTTCACCCGAGTACCAGGGTACGAAAACTGAGACATATTTGAACACGTCTCCCGATCACATGGTTGATCATACTCTAGGTTCCACATGCATGTTTTAGCTGAAGGAAGAATACCTTAAACCTGGGTACTTGAAACCCGTGGAATGGGTACCATGCAATATGACTTCAAAGGGTCTTCATTTGCTCACCGAACCTCTCCAATCCTATCACTGCTGCGTTTATGTCCCTGTACACATGCTTGATTCTCTTTCGGAGACATAGCAATCCATAGGTTTTAAGATACTTACTAGTCAGGTACATTCTTAGGCGTTTAATATGCGGTGTTGAGTCCATTTCGTTGAGCAAGGAGTAGCTCTTGTCTATTCCATATTTGGCTTAAGGAACTTTATCTGTGCTCATTTCAATGTCTGGTTTTATGCAGCACCCCAACTCACCTTTCCCCTTAAGCAAGCATAAGTTGGTTTTCTAAATTTGAGACCCTGTTCTGTTTTCGATTCAGTTCCTGTGTAGCCAAGTTTACATTCCGTGTATTACTTATATCTTATCATGTTTCTTTTTCTGTGTGACTTATTTCAGTTAGAATCATCATACCTGAATCCACTCATTGTGCTGCTAAGGGCCTGATGACATAGATTTCATTGCTGAGTGATATTGCTTTGTAAGTAAATACCACAACTTCTTTATCAATTTTTCACTTTCTGCGATGTTGAACTTGTACTGTAAACGAGGTTCTTGTAAACAGAGGCGTCCCAAACTTTGGGGTGGCTGTGTCTTTTTGATTTTAATTTCCCTAATCTATAGAACCATAAGTGAAAGTGCCCTACGCTCTGTTGCTTTGTTTTTTAGATGTTTCAGGAAACACCATACACTTCTCCCGAGTGTCTGTTGGCAATTTACATCCCGCCCATCAGTATAACAAGGCTCCCAGTTCTCCATGGCCTGTCCTGCCTTTCTGGATTTTACACTTTTTTCAGATGGCCCTTTTGACCGGGGGGAAGTGAGACTTCATTGTAGTGCAGATTTCCTTTGCAAGCTTGCTTGGTTGGCCAAAAAGGGCGTATGCGTCTTTTCCTGAATATATTCAGGAAAAAACGCATACGCCCTTTTTGGCCAAGTGCATCATTGTGGACGTTCTGCCTGTTTTCCTATGCTTTCAATGCAATTCCAGTCTACCTCCTGAAATCGGTTTCCTGCAATTCTGCCCCGCTTTCAAGTCCTCTTGGCAGCCTTACTTCAGTATATTTTTGGACGATAGCTGTCATTTATAACTCTGCAGGTTTGTGAATTACAGTGCCCCTGAGCTCCTTTCTTCAACTCGCTTTCTTTTGAGCTGGCCGCAACACCACAGGATGGCTTCAGGCCCTAATCTCGTTCCGGCACGGCACGTTGAGCCTTTGGTTATTTCCTCTTCCTGGTGGGAAATGAGAGTTAAATTTGCCCGTCCAGACACCTCCAGCTAGTCTCTCATTGGTTCTCCCTATTCCTGTTCATCTTCCGCAGAAATTGCAAACTGGGCCAAACAGGAGGTTAAAGGCGCTGACTCTCCAAGTGGGGAGAGTGTTAGTAAAGCGTCTGGAATGTTGCACCCGAGTACCAGGGGAGGAAAACTGAGACATATTTGAACACGTCTCCCGTTCACACGGTTGATCATACTCTGGGTTCCACATGCATGTTTTAGCTGAAGGAAGAATACCTTAAACCTGGAGAGTTGAGACCCGTGTAATGGGTACCATGCAATATGACTTCAAAGGGTCTTCATTTGCTCACCAAACCTCTCCAATCCTATCACTGCTGCATTTATGCCCCTGTACACACGCTTGATTCTCTTTTGGAGACATAGCAATCCATAGGTTTTAAGATACTTACTAGTCAGGTACATTCTTAGGCGTTTAATATGGGGTGTTGAGTCCATTTCGTTGAGCAAGGAGTAGCTCTTGTCTATTCCATATTTGGCTTAAGGAACTTTATCTGTGCTCATTTCAATGTCTGGTTTTATGCAGCACCCCAACTCACCTTTCCCCTTAAGCAAGCATAAGTTGGTTTTGTAAATTTGAGACCCTGTTCTGTTCTGTAATTCAGTTCCTGTGTAGCCAAGTTTACATTCCGTGTATTACTGATATCTTATGATGTTTCTTTTTCTGTGTGACTTATTTCAGTTAGAATCATCATACCTGAATCCACTCATTGTGCTGCTAAGGGCCTGATGACATAGATTTCATTGCTGAGTGATATTGCTTTGTAAGTAAATACCACAACTTCGTTATCCATTTTTCACTTACTGCGATGTTGAACTTGTACTGTAAACGAGGTTCTTGTAAACAGAGGCGTCCCAAACTTTGGGGTGGCTGTGTCTTTTTGATTTTAATTTCCCTAATCTATAGGACCATAAGTGAAAGTGCCCTACGCTCTGTTGCTTTGTTTTTTAGATGTTTCAGGAAACACCATACACTTCTCCCGAGTGTCTGTTGGCAATTTACATCCCGCCCATCAGTATAACAAGGCTCCCAGTTCTCCATGGCCTGTCCTGCCTTTCTGGATTTTACACTTTTTGCAGATGGCCCTTTTGACCGGGGGGAAGTGAGACTTCATTGTAGTGCAGATTTCCTTTGCAAGCTTGCTTGGTTGGCCAAAAAGGGCGTATGCGTCTTTTCCTGAATATATTCAGGAAAAAACGCATACGCCCTTTTTGGCCAAGTGCATCATTGTGGACGTTCTGCCTCTTTTCCTATGCTTTCAATGCAATTCCAGTCTACCTCCTGAAATCGGTTTCCTGCAATTCTGCCCCGCTTTCAAGTACTCTTGGCAGCCTTACTTCAGTATATTTTTGGACGATAGCTGTCATTTATAACTCTGCAGGTTTGTGAATTACAGTGACCCTGAGCTCCTTTCTTCAACTCGCTTTCTTGTGACCTGGCCGCAACACCGCAGGATGGCTTCTGGCCCTAATCTGGTTTCGGCACGGCACGCTGAGCCTTTGGTTATTTCCTCTTCCTGGTGGGAAATGAGAGTTAAATTTGCCCGTCCAGACACCTCCAGCTAGTCTCTCATTGGTTCTCCCTATTCCTGTTCATCTTCCGCAGAAATTGCAAACTGGGCCAAACAGGAGGTTAAAGGCGCTGACTCTCCAAGTGGGGAGAGTGTTAGTAAAGCGTCTGGAATGTTACACCCGAGTACCAGGGGAGGAAAACTGAGACATATTTGAACACGTCTCCCGTTCACACGGTTGATCCTACTCTGGGTTCCACATGCATGTTTTAGCTGAAGGAAGAATACCGTAAACCTGGAGAGTTGAGACCTGTGGAATGGGTACCATGCAATATGACTTCAAAGGGTCTTCATTTGCTCACCGAACCTCTCCAATCCTATCACTGCTGCGTTTATGCCCGGGTACACACGCTTGATTCTCTTTTGGAGACATAGCAATCCATAGGTTTTAAGATACTTACTAGTCAGGTACATTCTTAGGCGTTTAATATGGGGTGTTGAGTCCATTTCGTTGAGCAAGGAGTAGCTCTTGTCTATTTCATATTTGGCTTAAGGAACTTTATCTGTGCTCATTTCAATCGCTGGTGTTATGCAGCACCCCAAATCACCTTTCCCCTTAAGCAAGCATAAGTTGGTTTTCTAAATTTGAGACCCTGTTCTGTTTTGGAATTCAGTTCCTGTGTAGCCAAGTTTACATTCTGTGTATTAGTGATATCTTATGATGTTTCTTTTTCTGTGTGACTTATTTCAGTTAGAATCATCATACCTGAATCCACTCATTGTGCTGCTAAGGGCCTGATGACATAGATTTCATTGCTGAGTGATATTGCTTTGTAAGTAAATACCACAACTTCTTTATCCATTTTTCACTTTATGCGATGTTGTACTTTTACTGTAAACGAGGTTCTTGTAAACAGAGGCGTCCCAAACTTTGGGGTGGCTGTGTCTTTTTGATTTTAATTTTCCTAAGCTATAGGACCATAAGTGGAAGTGCCCTAGGCTCTGTTGCTTTGTGTTTTAGATGTTTCAGGAAACACCATACACTTCTCCCGAGTGTCTGTTGGCAATTTACATCCCGCCCATCAGCATAACAAGGCTCCCAGTTCTCCATGGCCTGTCCTGCCTTTCTGGATTTTACACTTTTTTCAGATGGCCCTTTTGACCGGGGGGAAGTGAGACTTCATTGTAGTGCAGATTTCCTTTGCAAGCTTGCTTGGTTGGCCAAAAAGGGCGTATGCGTTTTTTCCTGAATATATTCAGGAAAAAACGCATACGCCCTGTTTGGCCAAGTGCATTATTGTGGACGTTCTGCCTCTTTTCCTATGCTTTCAATGCAATTCCAGTCTACCTCCTGAAATCGGTTTCCTGCAATTCTGCCCCGCTTTCAAGTCCTCTTGGCAGCCTTACTTCAGTATATTTTTGCATGATACCTGTCATTTATAACTCTGCAGGTTTGTGAATTACAGTGTCCCTGAGCTCCTTTCTTCAACTTGCTTTCTTTTGAGCTGGCCGCAACACCACAGGATGGCTTCAGGCCCTAATCTGGTTCCGGCACGGCACGCTGAGCCTTTGGTTATTTCCTCTTCCTGGTGGGAAATGAGAGTTAAATTTGCCCGTCCAGACACCTCTAGCTAGTCTCTCATTGGTTCTCCCTATTCCTGTTCATCTTCCGCAGAATTTTCAAACTGGGCCAAACAGGAGGTTAAAGGGACTGACTCTCCAAGTGGGGAGAGTGTTAGTAAAGCGTCTGGAATGTTGCACCCGAGTACCAGGGGACCGAAACTGAGACATATTTGAACACGTCTCTCGATCACATGGTTGATCATACTCTGGGTTCCACATGCATGTTTTAGCTGAAGGAAGAATACCTTAAACCTGGAGAGTTGAGACCCGTGGAATGGGTACCATGCAATATGTCTTCAACGGGTCTTCATTTGCTCACCGAACCTCTACAATCCTATCACTGCTGCGTTTATTCCCCTGTAAACACGCTTGATTCTCTTTTGGAGACATAGCAATCCATAGGTTTTAAGATACTTACTAGTCAGGTACATTCTTAGGCGTTTAATATGGGGTGTTGAGTCCATTTCGTTGAGCAAGGAGTAGCTCTTGTCTATTCCATATTTGGCTTAAGGAACTTTATCTGTGCTCATTTCAATCTCTGGTTTTATGCAGCACCTCAACTCAACTTTCCCCTTAAGCAAGCATAAGTTGGTTTTCTACATTTGAGACCCTGTTCTGTTTTGGAATTCAGTTCCTGTGTAGCCAAGTTTACATTCCGTGTATTAGTGATATCTTATGATGTTTCTTTTTCTGTGTGACTTATTTCAGTTAGAATCATCGTACCTGAATCCACTCATTATGCTGCTACGGGCCTGATGACATAGATTTCCTTGCTGAGTGATACTGCATTGTACGTAAGTACCACAAGTCCTTTATCCATTTTTCACTTTCTGTGATATTGAACTTGTACGGTAAACGAGGTTCTTGTAAACAGAGGCGTCCCAAACTTTGGGGTGGCTGTGTCTTTTTGATTTTAATTTCCCTAAGCTATAGGACCATAAGTGGAAATGCCCTAGGCTCTGTTGCTTTGTTTTTTAGATGTTTCAGGAAACACCATACACTTCTCCCGAGTGTCTGTTGGCAATTTACATCCTGCCCATCAGCATAACAAGGCTCCCAGTTCTCCATGGCCTGTCCTGCCTTTCTGGATTTTACACTTTTTTCAGATGGCCCTTTTGACCGGGGGGAAGTGTAACTTCACTGTACTGCAGATTTCCTTTGCAAGATTGCTTGGTTGGCCAAAAAGGGCGTATGCGTCTTTTCCTGAATATATTCAGGAAAAAACACATACGCCCTTTTTGGCCAAGTGCATCATTGTGGACGTTCTGCCTCTTTTCCTATGCTTTCAATGCAATTCCAGTCTACCTCCTGAAATCGGTTTCCTGCAATTCTGCCCCGCTTTCAAGTCCTCTTGGCAGCCTTACTTCAGTATATTTTTGGACGATAGCTGTCATTTATAACTCTGCAGGTTTGTGAATTACAGTGCCCCTGAGCTCCTTTCTTCAACTCGCTTTTTGTGACCTGGCCACAACACCGCAGGATGGCTTCAGGCCCTAATCTGGTTCCGGCACGGCACGCTGAGCCTTTGGTTATTTCCTCTTCCTGGTGGGAAATGAGAGTTAAATTTGCCCGTCCAGACACCTCCAGCTAGTCTCTCATTGGTTCTCCCTATTCCTGTTCATCTTCCGCAGAAATTGCAAACTGGGCCAAACAGGAGGTTGAAGGCCCTGACTCTCCAAGTGGGGAGAGTGTTAGTAAAGCGTCTGGAATGTTGCACCCGAGTACCAGGGTACGAAAACTGATACATATTTGAACACGTCTCCCGATCACACGGTTGATCATACTCTAGGTTCCACATGCATGTTTTAGCTGAAGGAAGAATACCTTAAACCTGGGTAGTTGAAACCCGTGGAATGGGTACCATGCAATATGACTTCAAAGGGTCTTCATTTGCTCACCGAACCTCTCCAATCCTATCACTGCTGCGTTTATGCCCCTGTACACACGCTTGATTCTCTTTCGGAGACATAGCAATCCATAGGTTTTAAGATACTTACTAGTCAGGTACATTCTTAGGCGTTGAATATGCGGTGTTGAGTCCATTTCGTTGAGCAAGGAGTAGCTCTTGTCTATTCCATATTTGGCTTAAGGAACTTTATCTGTGCTCATTTCAATCTCTGGTTTTATGCAGCACCCCAACTCACCTTTACCCTTAAGCAAGCATAAGTTGGTTTTCTAAATTTGAGACCCTGTTCTGTTCTGTAATTCAGTTCCTGTGTAGCCAAGTTTACATTCCGTGTATTACTGATATCTTATGATGTTTCTTTTTCTGTGTGACTTATTTCAGTTAGAATCATCATACCTGAATCCACTCATTGTGCTGCTAAGGGCCTGATGACATAGATTTCATTGCTGAGTGATATTGCTTTGTAAGTAAATACCACAACTTCTTTATCCATTTTTCACTTTCTGCGATGTTGAACTTGTACTGTAAACGAGGTTCTTGTAAACAGAGGCGTCCCAAACTTTGGGGTGGCTGTGTCTTTTTGATTTTAATTTCCCTAAGCTATAGGACCATAAGTGGAAGTGCCCTAGGCTCTGTTGCTTTGTTTTTTAGATGTTTCAGGAAACACCATACACTTCTCCCAAGTGTCTGTTGGCAATTTACATCCCGCCCATCAGCATAACAAGGCTCCCAGTTCTCCATGGCCTGTCCTGCCTTTCTGGATTTTACACTTTTTTCAGATGGCCCTTTTGACCGGGGGGAAGTGAGACTTCATTGTAGTGCAGATTTCCTTTGCAAGCTTGCTTGGTTGGCCAAAAAGGGCGTATGCGTCTTTTCCTGAATATATTCAGGAAAAAACGCATACGCCCTTTTTGGCCAAGTGCATCATTGTGGACGTTCTGCCTCTTTTCCTATGCTTTCAATGCAATTCCAGTCTACCTCCTGAAATCGGTTTCCTGCAATTCTGCCCCGCTTTCAAGTCCTCTTGGCAGCCTTACTTCAGTATATTTTTGGACGATAGCTGTCACTTATAACTCTGCAGGTTTGTGAATTACAGTGCCCCTGAGCTCCTTTCTTCAACTCGCTTTCTTTTGAGCTGGCCGCAACACCGCAGGATGGCTTCAGGCCCTAATCTGGTTCCAGCACGGCACGCTGAGCCTTTGGTTAATTCCTCTTCCTGGTGGGAAATGAGAGTTAAATTTGCCCGTCCAGACACCTCCAGCTAGTCTCTCATTGGTTCTCGCTATTCCTGTTCATCTTCCGCAGAAATTGCAAACTGGGCCAAACAGGAGGTTAAAGGCGCTGACTCTCCAAGTGGGGAGAGTGTTAGTAAAACGTCTGGAATGTTGCACCCGAGTACCAGGGGAGGAAAACTGAGACATATTTGAACACGTCTGCCGATCATATGGTTGATCATACTCTAGGTTCCACATGCATGTTTTAGCTGAAGGAAGAATACCTTAAACCTGGGTAATTGAAACCCGTGGAATGGGTACCATGCAATATGACTTCAAAGGGTCTTCATTTGCTCACCGAACCTCTCCAATCCTATCACTGCTGTGTTTATGCCCCTGTACACACGCTTGATTCTCTTTCAGAGACATAGCAATCCATAGGTTTTAAGATACTTACTAGTCAGGTACATTCTTAGGCGTTGAATATGCGGTGTTGAGTCCATTTCGTTGAGCAAGGAGTAGCTCTTGTCTATTCCATATTTGGCTTAAGGAACTTTATCTGTGCTCATTTCAATCTCTGGTTTTATGCAGCACCCCAACTCACCTTTACCCTTAAGCAAGCATAAGTTGGTTTTCTAAATTTGAGACCCTGTTCTGTTCTGTAATTCAGTTCCTGTGTAGCCAAGTTTACATTCCGTGTATTACTGATATCTTATGATGTTTCTTTTTCTGTGTGACTTATTTCAGTTAGAATCATCATACCTGAATCCACTCATTGTGCTGCTAAGTGCCTGATGACATAGATTTCATTGCTGAGTGATATTGCTTTGTAAGTAAATACCACAACTTCTTTATCCATTTTTCACTTTCTGCGATGTTGAACTTGTACTGTAAACGAGGTTCTTGTAAACAGAGGCGTCCCAAACTTTGGGGTGGCTGTGTCTTTTTGATTTTAATTTCCCTAAGCTATAGGACCATAAGTGGAAGTGCCCTAGGCTCTGTTGCTTTGTTTTTTAGATGTTTCAGGAAACACCATACACTTCTCCCGAGTGTCTGTTGGCAATTTACATCCCGCCCATCAGCATAACAAGGCTCCCAGTTCTCCATGGCCTGTCCTGCCTTTCTGGATTTTACACTTTTTTCAGATGGCCCTTTTGACCGGGGGGAAGTGAGACTTCATTGTAGTGCAGATTTCCTTTGCAAGCTTGCTTGGTTGGCCAAAAAGGGCGTATGCGTTTTTTCCTGAATATATTCAGGAAAAAACGCATACGCCCTTTTTGGCCAAGTGCATCATTGTGGACGTTCTGCCTCTTTTCCTATGCTTTCAATGCAATTCCAGTCTACCTCCTGAAATCGGTTTCCTGCAATTCTGCCCCGCTTTCAAGTCCTCTTGGCAGCCTTACTTCAGTATATTTTTGGACGATAGCTGTCATTTATAACTCTGCAGGTTTGTGAATTACAGTGCCCCTGAGCTCCTTTCTTCCACTCGCTTTCTTTTGAGCTGGCCGCAACACCACAGGATGGCTTCAGGCCCTAATCTGGTTCCGGAACGGCACGCTGAGCCTTTGGTTATTTCCTCTTCCTGGTGGGAAATGAGAGTTAAATTTGCCCGTCCAGACACCTCCAGCTAGTCTCTCATTGGTTCTCCCTATTCCTGTTCATCTTCCGCAGAAATTGCAAACTGGGCCAAACAGGAGGTTAAAGGCGCTGACTCTCCAAGTGGGGAGAGTGTTAGTAAAGCGTCTGGAATGTTGCACCCGAGTACCAGGGGAGGAAAACTGAGACATATTTGAACACGTCTCCCGGTCACACGGTTGATCATACTCTGGGTTCCACATGCATGTTTTAGCTGAAGGAAGAATACCTTAAACCTGGGTAGTTGAGACCCGTGGAATGGGTACCATGCAATATGACTTCAAAGGGTCTTCATTTGCTCACCGAACCTCTCCAATCCTATCACTGCTGCGTTTATGCCCCTGTACAGATGCTTGATTCTCTTTTGGAGACATAGCAATCCATAGGTTTTAAGATACTTACTAGTCAGGTACATTCTTAGGCGTTTAATATGGGGTGTTGAGTCCATTTCGTTGAGCAAGGAGTAGCTCTTGTCTATTCCATATTTGGCTTAAGGAACTTTATCTGTGCTCATTTCAATCTCTGGTTTTATGCAGCACCCCAACTCACCTTTCCCCTTAAGCAAGCATAAGTTGGTTTTCTCAATTTGAGACCCTGTTCTGTTTTGGAATTCAGTTCCTGTGTAGCCAAGATTACATTCCGTGTATTAGTGATATCTTATGATGTTTCTTTTTCTGTGTGACTTATTTCAGTTAGAATCATCGTACCTGAATCCACTCATTATGCTGCTACGGGCCTGATGACATAGATTTCATTGCTGAGTGATACTGCATTGTACGTAAGTACCACAAGTTCTTTATCCATTTTTCACTTTCTGTGATATTGAACTTGTACGGTAAATGAGGTTCTTGTAACCAGAGGCGTCCCAAACTTTGGGGTGGCTGTGTCTTTTCGATTTTAATTTCCCAAATCTATAGGACCATAAGTGGAAGAGCCCTAGGCTCTGTTGCTTTGTTTTTTAGATGTTTCAGGAAACACCATACACTTCTCCCGAGTGTCTGTTGGCAATTTACATCCCGCCCATCAGCATAACAAGGCTCCCAGTTCTCCATGGCCTGTCCTGCCTTTCTGGATTTTACACTTTTTTCAGATGGCCCTTTTGACCGGGGGGAAGTGAGACTTCATTGTAGTGCAGATTTCCTTTGCAAGCTTGCTTGGTTGGCCAAAAAGGGCGTATGCGTTTTTTCCCAGGAAAAAACGCATACGCACTTTTTGGCCAAGTGCATCATTGTGGACGTTCTGCCTCTTTTCCTATGCTTTCAATGCAATTCCAGTCTACCTCCTGAAATCGGTTTACTGCAATTCTGCCCCGCTTTCAAGTCCTCTTGGCAGCCTTACTTCAGTATATTTTTGGATGAATGCTGTCATTTATAACTCTGCAGGTTTGTGAATTAGAGTGTCCGTGAGCTCCTTTCTTCAACTCGATTTCTTGTGAGCTGGCCGCAACACCGCAGGATTGCTTCAGGCCCTAATCTGGTTCCGGCACGGCACGCTGAGCCTTTGGTTAATTCCTCTTCCTGGTGGGAAATGGGAGTTAAATTTGTCCGTCCAGACACCTCCAGCTAGTCTCTCATTGGTTCTCCCTATTCCTGTTCATCTTCCGCAGAAATTGCAAACTGGGCCAAACAGGAGGTTAAAGGCACTGACTCTCCAAGTCGGGAGAGTGTTAGTAAAGCGTCTGGAATGTTGCACCCGAGTACCAGGGGACAAAAACTGAGACATATTTGAACACGTCTCCCGATCACATGGTTGATCATACTCTGGGTTCCACATGCATGTTTTAGCTGAAGGAAGAATCCCTGAAACCTGGAGAGTTGAGACCCGTGGAATGGGTACCATGCAATATGACTTCAAAGGGTCTTCATTTGCTCACCGAACATGTACAATCCTATCACTGCTGCGGTTATGCCCCTGAACACATGCTTGATTCTCTTTCGGAGACATAGCAATCCATAGGTTTTAAGATACTTACTAGTCAGGTACATTCTTAGGCGTTTAATATGGGGTGTTGAGTCCATTTCGTTGAGCAAGGAGTAGCTCTTGTCTATTCCATATTTGGCTTAAGGAACTTTATCTGTGCTCATTTCAATCTCTGGTTTTATGCAGCACCCCAACTCACCTTTCCCCTTAAGCAAGCATAAGTTGGTTTTCTAAATTTGAGACCCTGTTCTGTTTTGTAATACAGTTCCTGTGTAGCCAAGTTTATATTCCGTGTATTAGTGATATCTTATGATGTTTCTTTTTCTGTGTGACTTATTTCAGTTAGAATCATCGTACCTGAATCCACTCATTATGCTGCTACGGGCCTGATGACATAGATTTCATTGCTGAGTGATATTGCATTGTACGTAAGTACCACAACTTCTTTATCCATTTTTCACTTTCTGCGATATTGAACTTGTACCGTAAACAAGGTTCTTGTAAACAGAGCCGTCCCAAACTTTGGGGTGGCTCTGTCTTTTTGATTTTAATTTCCCTAAGCTATAGGACCATAAGTGGAAGTGCCGTAGGCTCTGTTGCTTTGTGTTTTAGATGTTTCAGGAAACACCATACACTTCTCCCGAGTGGCTGTTGACAATTTACATCCCGCCCATCAGCATAACAAGGCTCCCAGTTCTCCATGGCCTGTCCTGCCTTTCTGGATTTTACACTTTTTTCAGATGGCCCTTTTGACCGGGGGGAAGTGAGACTTCATTGTAGTGCAGATTTCCTTTGCAAGCTTGCTTGGTTGGCCAAAAAGTGCGTATGCGTATTTTCCTGAATATATTCAGGAAAAATCGCATACGCCCTTTTTGGCCAAGTACATCATTGTGGACGTTCTGCCTCTTTTCCTATGCTTTCAATGCAATTCCAGTCTACCTCCTGAAATCGGTTTCCTGCAATTCTGCCCCGCTTTCAAGTCCTCTTGGCATCCTTACTTCAGTATATTTTTCGACGATAGCTGTCATTTATAAGTCTGCAGGTTTGTGAATTACAGTGCCCCTGAGCTCCTTTCTTCAACTCGCTTTCTTGTGAGCTGGTCGCAACACCGCAGGATTGCTTCAGGCCCTAATCTGGTTCCGGCACGGCACGCTGAGCCTTTGGTTAATTCCTCTTCCTGGTGGGAAATGAGAGTTAAATTTGCCCGTCCAGACACCTCCAGCTAGTCTCTCATTGGTTCTCCCTATTCCTGTTCATCTTCCACAGAAATTGCAAACTGGGCCAAACAGGAGGTTAAATGCACTGACTCTCCAAGTCGGGAGAGTGTTAGTAAAGCGTCTGAAATGTTGCACCCGAGTACCAGGGGACGAAAACTGAGACATATTTGAACACGTCTCCCGATCACACGGTGGATCATACTCTGGGTTCCACATGCATGTTTTAGCTGAAGGAAGAATCCCTGAAACCTGGAGAGTTGAGACCCGTGGAATGGGTACCATGCAATATGACTTCAAAGGGTCTTCATTTGCTCACCGAACCTCTCCAATCCTATCACTGCTGCATTTATGACCCTGTACACACGCTTGATTCTCTTTTGGAGACATAGCAATCCATAGGTTTTAAGATACTTACTAGTCAGGTACATTCTTAGGCGTTTAATATGGGGTGTTGAGTCCATTTCGTTGAGCAAGGAGTAGCTCTTGTCTATTCCATATTTGGCTTAAGGAACTTTATCTGTGCTCATTTCGATCTCTGGTTTTATGCAGCACCCCAACTCACCTTTACCCTTAAGCAAGCATAAGTTGGTTTTCTGAATTTGAGACCCTGTTCTGTTCTGTAATTCAGTTCCTGTGTAGCCAAGTTTACATTCCGTGTATTACTAATATCTTATGATGGTTCTTTTTCTGTGTGACTTATTTCAGTTTGAATCATCATACCTGAATCCACTCATTGTGCTGCTAAGGGCCTGATGACATAGATTTCATTGCTGAGTGATATTGCTTTGTAAGTAAATACCACAACTTCTTTATCCATTTTTCACTTTCTGCGATGTTGAACTTGTACTGTAAACTAGGTTCTTGTAAACAGAGGCATCCCAAACTTTGGGGTGGCTGTGTCTTTTTGATTTTAATTTCCCTAAGCTATAGGACCATAAGTGGAAGTGCCCTAGGCTCTGTTGCTTTGTTTTTTAGATGTTTCAGGAAACACCATACACTTCTCCCGAGTGTCTGTTGGCAATTTACATCCCGCCCATCAACATAACAAGACTCCCAGTTCTCCATGGCCTGTCCTGCCTTTCTGGATTTTACACATTTTTCAGATGGCCCTTTTGACCGGGGGGAAGTGAGACTTCATTGTAGTGCAGATTTCCTTTGCAAGCTTGCTTGGTTGGCCAAAAAGGGCGTATGCGTTTTTTCCTGAATATATTCAGGAAAAAACGCATACGCCCTTTTTGGCCAAGTGCATCATTGTGGACGTTCTGTCTCTTTTGCTATGCTTTCAATGCAATTCCAGTCTACCTCCTGAAATCGGTTTCCTGCAATTCTGCCCCGCTTTCAAGTCCTCTTGGCAGCCTTACTTCAGTATATTTTTGGACGATAGCTGTCATTTATAACTCTGCAGGTTTGTGAATTACAGTGCCCCTGAGCTCCTTTCTTCAACTCGCTTTCTTGTGACCTGGCCGCAACACCGCAGGATGGCTTCAGGCCCTAATCTGGTTCCGGCACGGCACGCTGAGCCTTTGGTTAATTCCTCTTCCTGGTGGGAAATGAGAGTTAAATTTGTCCGTCCAGACACCTCCAGCTAGTCTCTCATTGGTTCTCCCTATTCCTGTTCATCTTCCGCAGAAATTGCAAACTGGGCCAAACAGGAGGTTAAAGGGACTGACTCTCCAAGTCGGGAGAGTGTTAGTAAAGCGTCTGGAAAGTTGCACCCGAGTACCAGGGTACGAAAACTGAGACATATTTGAACACGTCTCCCAATCACATGGTTGATCATACTCTACGTTCCACATGCATGTTTTAGCTGAAGGAAGAATACCTTAAACCTGGAGAGTTGATACTCGTGGAATGGGTACCATGCAATATGTCTTCAAAGGGTTTTCATTTGCTCACCGAACCTCTCCAATCCTATCACTGCTGCGTTTATGCCCCTGTACACACGCTTCATTCACTTTTGGAGACATAGCAATCCATAGGTTTTAAGATACTTACTTGTCAGGTACATTCTGAGGCGTTTAATATGGGGTGTTGAGTCCATTTCGTTGAGCAAGGAGTAGCTCTTGTCTATTCCATATTTGGCTTAAGGAACTTTATCTGTGCTCATTTCAATCTCTGGTTTTATGCAGCACCCCAACTCAACTTTCCCCTTAAGCAAGCATAAGTTGGTTTTCTCAATTTGAGACCCTGTTCTGTTCTATAATTCAGTTCTTGTGTAGCCAAGTTTACATCCCGTGTGTTAGTGATATCTTATGATGTTTCTTTTTCTGTGTGACTTATTTCAGTTAGAATCATCGTATCTGAATCCAGTCATTATGCTGCTACGGGCCTGATGACATAGATTTCATTGCTGAGTGATACTGCATTGTACGTAAGTACCACAACTTCTTTATAAATTTTTCACTTTCTGCGGTATTGAACTTGTACCGTAAACGAGGTTCTTGTAAACAGAGCCGTCCCAAACTTTGGGGTGGCTGTGTCTCTTTGATTTTAATTTCCCTAAGCTATAGGACCATAAGTGGAAGTGCCCTAGGCTCTGTTGCTTTGGTTTTTAGATGTTTCAGGAAACAACATACACTTCTCCCAAGTGGCTGTTGGAAATTTACATCCCGCCCATCAGCATAACAAGGCTCCCAGTTCTCCATGGCCTGTCCTGCCTTTCTGGATTTTACACTTTTTTCAGATGGCCCTTTTGACCGGGGGGAAGTGAGTCTTCATTGTAGTGCAGATTTCCTTTGCAAGCTTGCTTGGTTGGCCAAAAAGGGCGTATGCGTTTTTTCCTGAATATATTCAGGAAAAAACGCATACGCCCTTTTTGGCCAAGTGCATCATTGTGGACGTTCTGCCTCTTTTCCTATGCTTTCAATGCAATTCCAGTCTACCTCCTGAAATCGGTTTCCTGCAATTCTGCCCCGCTTTCAAGTCCTCTTGGCAGCCTTACTTCAGTATATTTTTGGATGATAGCTGTCATTTATAACTCTGCAGGTTTGTGAATTACAGTGTCCCTGAGCTCCTTTCTTCAACTCGCTTTCTTGTGAGCTGACCACAACACCGCAGGATGTCTTCAGGCCCTAATCTGGTTCCGGCACGGCACGCTGAACCTTTGGTTAATTCCTCTTCCTGGTGGGAAATGAGAGTTAAATTTGCCCGTTCAGACACCTCCAGCTCGTCTCTCATTGGTTCTCCCTATTCCTGTTCTTCTTCCGCAGAAATTGCAAACTGGGCCAAACAGGAGGTTAAAGGCGCTGACTCTCCAAGTCGGGAGAGTTATAGTAAAGCGTCTGGAATGTTGCACCCGAGTACCAGGGTACGAAAACTGAGACATATTTGAACACGTCTCCCGATCACATGGTTGATCATACTCTAGGTTCCACATGCATGTTTTAGCTGAAGGAAGAATACCTTAAACCTGGGTACTTGAAACCCATGGAATGGGTACCATGCAATATGATTTCAAAGGGTCTTCATTTGCTCACCGAACCTCTCCAATCCTATCACTGCTGCGTTTATGCCCGTGTACACATGCTTGATTCTCTTTTGGAGACATAGCAATCCATAGGTTTTAAGATACTTACTAGTCAGGTACATTCTTAGGCGTTTAATATGGGGTGTTGAGTCCATTTCGTTGAGCAAGGAGTAGCTCTTGTCTATTCCATATTTGGCTTAAGGAACTTTATCTGTGCTCATTTCAATGTCTGGTTTTATGCAGCACCCCAACTCACCTTTACCCTTAAGCAAGCATAAGTTGCTTTTCTAAATTTGAGACCCTGTTCTGTTTTGGAATTCAGTTCCTGTGTAGCCAAGTTTACATTCCGTGTATTAGTGATATCTTATGATGTTTCTTTTTCGGTGTGACTTATTTCAGTTAGAATCATCGTACCTGAATCCACTCATTATGCTGCTAAAGGCCTGATGACATAGATTTCATTGCTGAGTGATATTGCTTTGTAAGTAAATACCACAACTTCTTTATGCATTTTTCACTTTCTGCGATGTTGAACTTGTACTGTAAACGACGTTCTTGTAAACAGAGGCGTCCCAAACTTTGGGGTGGCTGTGTCTTTTTGATTTTAATTTCCCTAATCTATAGGACCATAAGTGGAAGTGCCCTAGGCTCTGTTGCTTTGTTTTTTAGATATTTCAGGAAACACCATACACTTCTCGCAAGTGTCTGTTGGCAATTTACATCCCGCCCATCAGCATAACAAGGCTCCCAGTTCTCCATGGCCTGTCCTGCCTTTCTGGATTTTACACTTTTTTCAGATGGCCCTTTTGACCGGGGGGAAGTGAGACTTCATTGTAGTGCAGATTTCCTTTGCAAGCTTGCTTGGTTGGCCAAAAAGGGCGTATGCGTCTTTTCCTGAATATATTCAGGAAAAAACGCATACGCCCTTTTTGGCCAAGTGCATCATTGTGGACGTTCTGCCTCTTTTCCTATGATTTCAATGTAATTCCAGTCTACCTCCTGAAATCGGTTTCCTGCAATTCTGCCCCGCTTTCAAGTCCTCTTGGCAGCCTTACTTCAGTATATTTTTGGACGATAGCTGTCATTTATAAGTCTGCAGGTTTGTGAATTACAGTGCCCCTGAGCTCCTTTCTTCAACTCGCTTTCTTTTGAGCTGGCCGCAACACCGCAGGATGGCTTCAGGCCCTAATCTTTTTCCGGCATGGCACGCTGAGCCTTTGGTTATTTCCTCTTCCTGGTGGGAAATGAGAGTTAAATTTGCCCGTCCAGACACCTCCAGCTAGTCTCTCATTGGTTCTCCCTATTCCTGTTCATCTTCTGCAGAAATTGCAAACTGGGCCAAACAGGAGGTTAAAGGCGCTGACTCTCCAAGTGGGGAGAGTGTTAGTAAAACGTCTGGAATGTTGCACCCGAGTACCAGGGGAGGAAAACTGAGACATATTTGAACACGTCTCCCGTTCACACGGTTGATCATACTCTGGGTTCCACATGCATGTTTTAGCTGAAGGAAGAATACCTTAAACCTGGAGAGTTGAGACCCGTGGAATGGGTACAATGCAATATGACTTCAAAGGGTATTCATTTGCTCACCGAACCTCTCCAATCCTATCACTGCTGCGTTTATGCCCCTGTACACACGCTTGATTCGTTTTTGGAGACAGAGCAATCCATAGGTTTTAAGATACTTACCAGTCAGGTACATTCTTAGGCGTTTAATATGGGGTGTTGAGTCCATTTCATTGAGCAAGGAGTAGCTCTTGTCTATTCCATATTTGGCTTAAGGAACTTTATCTGTGCTCATTTCAATCTCTGGTTTTATGCAGCACCCCAACTCCCCTTTCCCCTTAAGCAAGCATAAGTTGCTTTTCTAAATTTGAGACCGTGTTCTGTTTTGTAATTCAGTTCCTGTGTAGCCAAGTTTACATTCCGTGTATTAGTGATATCTTATGATGTTTCTTTTTCTGTGTGACTTATTTCAGTTAGAATCATCGTATCTGAATCCACTCATTATGCTGCTACGGGCCTGATGACATAGATTTCATTGCTGAGTGATACTGCATTGGACGTAAGTACCACAACTTCTTTATCCATTTTTCACTTTCTGCGGTATTGAACTTGTACCGTAAACGAGGTTCTTGTAAACAGATCCGTCCCAAACTTTAGGGTGGCTGTGTCTCTTTGATTTTAATTTCCCTAAGCTATAGGACCATAAGTGGAAGTGCCCTCGGCTCTGTTGCTTTGGTTTTTAGATGTTTCAGGAAACAACATACACTTCTCCCAAGTGGCTGTTGGCAATTTACATCCCGCCCATCAGCATAACAAGGCTCCCAGTTCTCCATGGCCTGTCCTGCCTTTCTGGATTTTACACTTTTTTCAGATGGCCCTTTTGACCGGGGGGAAGTGAGTCTTCATTGTAGTGCAGATTTCCTTTGCAAGATTGCTTGGTTGGCCAAAAAGGGCGTATGCGTTTTTTCCTGAATATATTCAGGAAAAAACGCATACGCCCTTTTTGGCCAAGTGCATCATTGTGGACGTTCTGCCTCTTTTCCTATGCTTTCAATGCAATTCCAGTCTACCTCCTGAAATCGGTTTCCTGCAATTCTGCCCCACTTTCAAGTCCTCTTGGCAGCCTTACTTCAGTATATTTTTGGACGATAGCTGTCATTTATAACTCTGCAGGTTTGTGAATTACAGTGCCCCTGAGCTCCTTTCTTCAACTGGCTTTCTTGTGAGCTGGCCGAAACACCACAGGATGTCTTCAGGCCCTAATCTGGGTCCGGCACGGCACGCTGAACCTTTGGTTAATTCCGCTTCCTGGTGGGAAATGAGAGTTAAATTTGCCCGTTCAGACACCTCCAGCTCGTCTCTCATTGGTTCTCCCTATTCCTGTTCATCTTCCGCAGAAATTGCAAACTGGGCCAAACAGGAGGTTAAAGGCGCTGACTCTCCAAGTCGGGAGAGTTATAGTAAAGCGTCTGGAATGTTGAACCCGAGTACCAGGGTACGAAAACTGAGACATATTTGAACACGTCTCCCGATCACATGGTTGATCATACTCTAGGTTCCACATGCATGTTTTAGCTGAAGGAAGAATACCTTAAACCTGGGTACTTGAAACCCATGGAATGGGTACCATGCAATATGACTTCAAAGGGTCTTCATTTGCTCACCGAACCTCTCCAATCCTATCACTGCTGCGTTTATGCCCCTGTACACATGCTTGATTCTCTTTTGGAGACATAGCAATCCATAGGTTTAAAATACTTACTAGTCAGGTACATTCTTAGGCTTTTAATATGCGGTGTTGAGTCCATTTCGTTGAGCAAGGAGTAGCTCTTGTCTATTCCATATTTGGCTTAAGGAACTTTATCTGTGCTCATTTCAATGTCTGGTTTTATGCAGCACCCCAACTCACCTTTACCCTTAAGCAAGCATAAGTTGGTTTTCTAAATTTGAGACCCTGTTCTGTTCTGTAATTCAGTTCCTGTGTAGCCAAGTTTACATTCCGTGTATTAGTGATATCTTATGATGTTTCTTTTTCTGTGTGACTTATTTCAGTTAGAATCATCGTACCTGAATCCACTCATTATGCTGCTACGGGCCTGATGACATAGATTTCATTGCTGAGTGATACTGCATTGTGCGTAAGTACCACAAGTTCTTTATCCATTTTTCACTTTCTGTGATATTGAACTTGTATGGTAATCGAGGTTCTTGTAAACAGAGGTGTCCCAAACTTTGGGGTGGCTGTGTCTTTTTGATTTTAATTTCCCTAAGCTATAGGACCATAAGTGGAAGTGCCCTAGGCTCTGTTGCTTTGTTTTTTAGATGTTTCAGGAAACACCATACACTTCTCCCGAGTGTCTGTTGGCAATTTACATCCCGCCCATCAGCAGAACAAGGCTCCCAGTTCTCCATGGCCTGTCCTGCCTTTCTGGATTTTACACTTTTTTCAGATGGCCCTTTTGACCGGGGGGAAGTGAGACTTCATTGTAGTGCAGATTTCCTTTGCAAGTTTGCTTGGTTGGCCAAAAAGGGCGTATGCGTTTTTTCCTGAATATATTCAGGAAAAAACGCATACGCCCTTTTTGGCCAAGTGCATCATTGTGGACGTTCTGCCTCTTTTCCTATGCTTTCAATGCAATTCCAGTCTACCTCCTGAAATCGGTTTCCTGCAATTCTGCCCCGCTTTCAAGTCCTCTTGGCAGCCTTACTTCAGTATATTTTTGGACGATAGCTGTCATTTATAACTCTGCAGGTTTGTGAATTACAGTGCCCCTGAGCTCCTTTCTTCAATTCGTTTTCTTGTGACCTGGCCAAACACCGCAGGATGGCTTCAGGCCCTAATCTGGTTCCTCCGCGGCACAGTGAGCCTTTGGTTAATTCCTCTTCCTGGTGGGAAATGAGAGTTAAATTTGCCCGTCCAGACACCTCCAGCTAGTCTCTCATTGGTTCTCGCTATTCCTGTTCATCTTCCGCAGAAATTGCAAACTGGGCCAAACAGGAGGTTAAAGGCACTGACTCTCCAAGTCGGGAGAGTGTTAGTAAAGCGTCTGGAATGTTGCACCCGAGTACCACAGGAGGAAAACTGAGACATATTTGAACACGTCTCCCGTTAACACGGTTGATCATACTCTGGGTTCCACATGCATGTTTTAGCTGAAGGAAGAATCCCTGAAACCTGGAGAGTTAAGACCCGTGGAATGGGTACCATGCAATATGACTTCAAAGGGTCTTCATTTGCTCACCGAATCTCTCCAATCCTATCACTGCTGCGTTTATGCCCCTGTACACATGCTTGATTCTCTTTCGGAGACATAGCAATCCCTAGGTTTTAAGATACTTACTAGTCAGGTACATTCTTAGGCGTTTAATATGGGGTGTTGAGTCCATTTCGTTGAGCAAGGAGTAGCTCTTGTCTATTCCATATTTGGCTTAAGGAAATTTATCTGTGCTCATTTCAATCTCTGGTTTTATGCAGCACCCCAACTCACCTTTCCCCTTAAGCAAGCATAAGTTGGTTTTCTAAATTTGAGACCCTGTTCTGTTTTGGAATTCAGTTCCTGTGTAGCCAAGTTTACATTCCGTGTATTAGTGATATCTTATGATGTTTCTTTTTCTGTGTGACTTATTTCAGTTAGAATCATCGTACCTGAATCCACTCATTATGCTGCTACGGGCCTGAAGACATAGATTTCATTGCTGAGTGATACTGCATTGTACGTAAGTACCACAAGTTTTTTATCCATTTTTCACTTTCTGTGATATTGAACTTGTATGGTAAACGAGGTTCTTGTAAACAGAGGCGTCCCAAACATTGGGGTGGCTGTGTCTTTTTGATTTTAATTTCCCTAAGCTACAGGACCATAAGTGGAAGTGCCCTAGGCTCTGTTGCTTTGTGTTTTAGATGTTTCGGGAAACACCATACACTTCTCCCAAGTGGCTCTTGGCAATTTACATCCCGCCCATCAGCATAACAAGGCTCCCAGTTCTCCATGGCCTGTCCTGCCTTTCTGGATTTTACACTTTTTTCAGATGGCCCTTTTGACCGGGGGGAAGTGAGACTTCATTGTAGTGCAGATTTCCTTTGCAAGCTTGCTTGGTTGGTCAAAAAGGGCGTATGCGTTTTTTCCTGAATATATTCAGGAAAACACGCATACGCCCTTTTTGGCCAAGTGCATCATTGTGGACGTTCTGCCTCTTTTCCTATGCTTTCAATGCAATTCCAGTCTACCTCCTGAAATCGGTTTCCTGCAATTCTGCCCCGCTTTCAAGTCCTCTTGGCAGCCTTACTTCAGTATATTTTTGGACGATAGCTGTCATTTATAACTCTGCAGGTTTGTGAATTACAGTGCCCCTGAGCTCCTTTCTTCAACTCGCTTTTTGTGACCTGGCCACAACACCGCAGGATGGCTTCAGGCCCTAATCTGGTTCCGGCACGGCACGCTGAGCCTTTGGTTATTTCCTCTTCCTGGTGGGAAATGAGAGTTAAATTTGCCCGTCCAGACACCTCCAGCTAGTCTCTCATTGGTTCTCCCTATTCCTGTTCATCTTCCGCAGAAATTGCAAACTGGGCCAAACAGGAGGTTGAAGGCCCTGACTCTCCAAGTGGGGAGAGTGTTAGTAAAGCGTCTGGAATGTTACACCCGAGTACCAGGGGAGGAAATCTGAGACATATTTGAACAAGTCTCCCGATCACATGGTTGATCATACTCTAGGTTCCACATGCATGTTTTAGCTGAAGGAAGAATACCTTAAACCTGGGTAGTTGAAACCCGTGGAATGGGTACCATGCAATATGACTTCAAAGGGTCTTCATTTGCTCACCGAACCTCTCCAATCCTATCACTGCTGCGTTTATGCCCCTGTACACACGCTTGATTCTCTTTTGGAGACATAGCAATCCATAGGTTTTAAGATACTTACTAGTCAGGTACATTCTTAGGCGTTTAATATGGGGTGTTGAGTCCATTTCGTTGAGCAAGGAGTAGCTCTTGTCTATTCCATATTTGGCTTAAGGAACTTTATCTGTGCTCATTTCAATCTCTGGTTTTATGCAGCACCTCAACTCAACTTTCCCCTTAAGCAAGCATAAGTTGGTTTTATCAATTTGAGACCCTGTTCTGTTCCGTAATTCAGTTCTTGTGTAGCCAAGTTTACATCCCGTGTGTTAGTGATATCTTATGATGTTTCTTTTTCTGTGTGACTTACTTCAGTTAGAATCATCGTACCTAAATCCACTCATTATGCTGCTACGGGCCTGATGACATAGATTTCATTGCTGAGTGATACTACATTGTACGTAAGTACCACAATTTCTTTATCCATTTTTCACTTTCTGCGATATTGAACTTGTACCGTAAACGAGGTTCTTGTAAACAGAGCCATCCCAAACTTTGGGGTGGCTGTGTCTCTTTGATTTTAATTTCCCTAAGCTATAGGACCATAAGTGGAAGTGCCCTAGGCTCTGTTGCTTTGGTTTTTAGATGTTTCAGGAAACAACATACACTTCTCCCAAGTGGCTGTTGGCAATTTACATCACGCCCATCAGCATAACAAGGCTCCCAGTTCTCCATGGCCTGTCCTGCCTTTCTGGATTTTACACTTTCTTCAGATGGCCCTTTTGACCGGGGGGAAGTGAGTCTTCATTGTAGTGCAGATTTCTTTGCAAGCTTGCTTGGTTGGCCAAAAAGGGCGTATGCGTTTTTTCCTGAATATATTCAGGAAAAAACGCATACGCCCTTTTTGGCCAAGTGCATCATTGTGGACGTTCTGCCTCTTTTCCTATGCTTTCAATGCAATTCCAGTCTACCTCCTGAAATCGGTTTACTGCAATTCTGCCCCGCTTTCAAGTCCTCTTGGCAGCCTTACTTCAGTATATTTTTGGATGATAGCTGTCATTTATAAGTCTGCAGGTTTGTGAATTACAGTGCCCCTGAGCTCCTTTCTTCAACTCGCTTTCTTTTGAGCTGGCCGCAACACCGCAAGATGGCTTCAGGCCCTAATCTGGTTCCGGCACGGCACGTTGAGCCTTTGGTTATTTCCTCTTCCTGGTGGGAAATGAGAGTTAAATTTGCCCGTCCAGACACCTCCAGCTAGTCTCTCATTGGTTCTCCCTATTCCTGTTCATCTTCCGCAGAAATTGCAAACTGGGCCAAACAGGAGGTTAAAGGCGCTGACTCTCCAAGTGGGGAGAGTGTTAGTAAAGCGTCTGGAATGTTGCACCCGAGTAACAGGGGAGGAAAACTGAGACATATTTGAACACGTCTCCCGGTCACACGGTTGATCATACTCTGGGTTCCACATGCATGTTTTAGCTGAAGGAAAAATACCTTAAACCTGGGTAGTTGAGACCCGTGGAATGGGTACCATGCAATATGACTTCAAAGGGTCTTCATTTGCTCACCGAACCTCTCCAATCCTATCACTGCTGCGTTTATGCCCCTGTACAGACGCTTGATTCTCTTTTGGAGACATAGCAATCCATAGGTTTTAAGATACTTACTAGTCAGGTACATTCTTAGGCGTTTAATATGGGGTGTTGAGTCCATTTCGTTGAGCAAGGAGTAGCTCTTGTCTATTCCATATTTGGATTAAGCAACTTTATCTGTGCTCATTTCAATGTCTGGTTTTATGCAGCACCCCAACTCACCTTTCCCCTTAAGCAAGCATAAGTTGGTTTTCTAAATTTGAGACCCTGTTCTGTTTTGGAATTCAGTTCCTGTGTAGCCAAGTTTACATTCCGTGTATTAGTGATATCTTATGATGTTTCTTTTTCGGTGTGACTTATTTCAGTTAGAATCATCGTACCTGAATCCACTCATTATGCTGCTAAGGGCCTGATGACATAGATTTCATTGCTGAGTGATACTGCATTGTACGTAAGTACCACAAGTTCTGTATCCATTTTCACTTTCTGTGATATTGAACTTGTACGGTAAACGAGGTTCTTGTAAACAGAGGCGTCCCAAACTTTGGGGTGGCTGTGTCTTTTTGATTTTAATTTCCCTAAGCTATAGGACCATAAGTGGAAGTGCCCTAGGCTCTGTTGCTTTGTGTTTTAGATGTTTCAGGAAACACCATACACTTCTCCCGAGTGTCTGTTGGCAATTTACATCCCGCCCATCAGCATAACAAGGCTCCCAGTTCTCCATGGCCTGTCCTGCCTTTCTGGATTTTACACTTTTTTCAGATGACCCTTTTGACCGGGGGGAAGTGAGACTTCATTGTAGTGCAGATTTCCTTTGCAAGTTTGCTTGGTTGGCCAAAAAGTGCGTATGCGTTTTTTCCTGAATATATTCAGGAAAAAACGCATACGCCCTTTTTGGCCAAGTGCATCATTGTGGATGTTCTGCCTCCTTTCCTATGCTTCCAATGCAATTCCAGTCTACCTCCTGAAATCGGTTTCCTGCAATTCTGCCCCGCTTTCAAGTCCTCTTGGCAGCCTTACTTCAGTATATTTTTGGACGATAGCTGTCATTTATGACTCTGCAGGTTTGTGAATTACAGTGCCCCTGAGCTCCTTTCTTCAACTCGCTTTCTTGTGACCTGGCCGCAACACTGCAGGATGGCTTCAGGCCCTAATCTGGTTCCGGCACGGTAAGCTGAGCCTTTGGTTAATTCCTCTTCCTGGTGGGAAATGAGAGTTAAATTTGCCCGTCCAGACACCTCCAGCTAGTCTCTCATTGGTTCTCGCTATTCCTGTTCATCTTCCGCAGAAATTGCAAACTGGGCCAAACAGGAGGTTAAAGGGACTGACTCTCCAAGTCGGGAGAGTGTTAGTAAAGCGTCTGGAATGTTGCACCCGAGTACCAGGGTACGAAAACTGATACATATTTGAACACGTCTCCCGATCACATGGTTGATCATACTCTAGGTTCCACATGCATGTTTTAGCTGAAGGAAGAATACCTTAAACCTGGGTAGTTGAAACCCGTGGAATGGGTACCATGCAATATGACTTCAAAGGGTCTTCATTTGCTCACCGAACCTCTCCAATCCTATCACTGCTGCGTTTATGCCCCTGTACACACGCTTGATTCTCTTTCGGAGACATAGCAATCCATAGCTTTTAGGATACTTACTAGTCAGGTACATTCTTAGGCGTTGAATATGCGGTGTTGAGTCCATTTCGTTGAGCAAGGAGTAGCTCTTGTCTATTCCATATTTGGCTTAAGGAACTTTATCTGTGCTCATTTCAATCTCTGGTTTTATGCAGCACCCCAACTCACCTTTACCCTTAAGCAAGCATAAGTTGGTTTTCTAAATTTGAGACCCTGTTCTGTTTTGTAATTCAGTTCCTGTGTAGCCAAGTTTACATTCCGTGTATTAGTGATATCTTATGATGTTTCTTTTTCTGTGTGACTTATTTCAGTTAGAATCATCATACCTGAATCCACTCATTGTGCTGCTAAGGGCCTGATGACATAGATTTCATTGCTGAGTGATATTGCTTTGTAAGTAAATACCACAACTTCTTTATCCATTTTTCACTTTCTGCGATGTTGAACTTGTACTGTAAACGAGGTTCTTGTAAACAGAGGCGTCCCAAAGTTTGGGGTGGCTGTGTCTTTTTGATTTTAATTTCCCTAAGCTATAGGACCATAAGTGGAAGTGCCCTAGGCTCTGTTGCTTTGTTTTTTAGATGTTTCAGGAAACACCATACACTTCTCCCGAGTGTCTGTTGGCAATTTACATCCCGCCCATCAGCATAACAAGGCTCCCAGTTCTCCATGGCCTGTCCTGCCTTTCTGGATTTTACACTTTTTTCAGATGGCCCTTTTGACCGGGGGGAAGTGAGACTTCATTGTAGTGCAGATTTCCTTTGCAAGCTTGCTTGGTTGGCCAAAAAGGGCGTATGCGTTTTTTCCTGAATATATTCAGGAAAAAACGCATACGCACTTTTTGGCCAAGTGCATCATTGTGGACGTTCTGCCTCTTTTCCTATGCTTTCAATGCAATTCCAGTCTACCTCCTGAAATCGGTTTCCTGCAATTCTGCCCCGCTTTCAAGTCCTCTTGGCAGCCTTACTTCAGTATATTTTTGGACGATAGCTGTCATTTATAACTCTGCAGGTTTGTGAATTACAGTGCCCCTGAGCTCCTTTCTTCAACTCGCTTTTTGTGACCTGGCCACAACACCGCAGGATGGCTTCAGGTCCTAATCTGGTTCCGGCACGGCACGCTGAGCCTTTGGTTATTTCCTCTTCCTGGTGGGAAATGAGAGTTAAATTTGCCCGTCCAGACACCTCCAGCTAGTCTCTCATTGGTTCTCCCTATTCCTGTTCATCTTCCGCAGAAATTGCAAACTGGGCCAAACAGGAGGTTGAAGGCCCTGACTCTCCAAGTGGGGAGAGTGTTAGTAAAGCGTCTGGAATGTTACACCCGAGTACCAGGGGAGGAAATCTGAGACATATTTGAACAAGTCTCCCGATCACATGGTTGATCATACTCTAGGTTCCACATGCATGTTTTAGCTGAAGGAAGAATACCTTAAACCTGGGTAGTTGAAACCCGTGGAATGGGTACCATGCAATATGACTTCAAAGGGTCTTCATTTGCTCACCGAACCTCTCCAATCCTATCACTGCTGCGTTTATGCCCCTGTACACACGCTTGATTCTCTTTTGGAGACATAGCAATCCATAGGTTTTAAGATACTTACTAGTCAGGTACATTCTTAGGCTTTTAATATGGGGTGTTGAGTCCATTTCATTGAGCAAGGAGTAGCTCTTGTCTATTCCATATTTGGCTTAAGGAACTTTATCTGTGCTCATTTCAATCTCTGGTTTTATGCAGCACCTCAACTCAACTTTCCCCTTAAGCAAGCATAAGTTGGTTTTCTCAATTTGAGACCCTGTTCTGTTCCGTAATTCAGTTCTTGTGTAGCCAAGTTTACATCCCGTGTGTTAGTGATATCTTATGATGTTTCTTTTTCTG
Source organism: Pseudorca crassidens (assembly GCF_039906515.1). NCBI lineage: Eukaryota > Metazoa > Chordata > Mammalia > Artiodactyla > Delphinidae > Pseudorca > Pseudorca crassidens. The sequence goes on from NC_090297.1 coordinate 186,317,089, forward strand.
TGTGACTTACTTCAGTTAGAATCATCGTACCTAAATCCACTCATTATGCTGCTACGGGCCTGATGACATAGATTTCCTTGCTGAGTGATACTGCATTGTACGTAAGTACCACAAGTTCCTTATCCATTTTTCACTTTCTGTGATATTGAACTTGTACGGTAAACGAGGTTCTTGTAAACAGAGGCGTCCCAAACTTTGGGGTGGCTGTGTCGTTTTGATTTTAATTTCCCTAAGCTATAGGACCATAAATGGAAGTGCCCTAGGCTCTGTTGCTTTGTTTTTTAGATGTTTCAGGAAACACCCTACACTTCTCCAGAGTGTCTGTTCGCAATTTACATCCCGCCCATCAGCATAACAAGGCTCCCAGTTCTCCATGGCCTGTCCTGCCTTTCTGGATTTTACACTTTTTTCAGATGGCCCTTTTGACCGGGGGGAAGTGAGACTTCATTGTAGTGCAGATTTCCTTTGCAAGTTTGCTTGGTTGGCCAAAAAGGGCGTATGCGTTTTTTCCTGAATATATTCAGGAAAAAACGCATACGCCCTTTTTGGCCAAGTGTATCATTGTGGACGTTCTGCCTCTTTTCCTATGCTTTCAATGCAATTCCAGTCTACCTCCTGAAATTGGTTTCCTGCAATTCTGCCCCGCTTTCAAGTCCTCTTGGCAGCCTTACTTCAGTATATTTTTGGACGATAGCTGTCATTTATAACTCTGCAGGTTTGTGAATTACAGTGCCCCTGAGATCCTTTCTTCAACTCGCTTTCTTGTGACCTGGCCGCAACACCGCAGGATGGCTTCAGGCCCTAATCTTGTTCCGGCACGGCACGCTGAGCCTTTGGTTAATTCCTCTTCCTGGTGGGAAATGAGAGTTAAATTTGCCCGTCCAGACACCTCCAGCTAGTCTCTCATTGGTTCTCGCTATTCCTGTTCATCTTCCACAGAAATTGCAAACTGGGCCAAACAGGAGGTTAAAGGCGCTGACTCTCCAAGTCGGGAGGGTGTTAGTAAAGCGTCTGGAATGTTGCACCCGAGTACCAGGGTATGAAAACTGAGACATATTTGAACACGTCTCCCGATCACATGGTTGATCATACTCTAGGTTCCACATGCATGTTTTAGCTGAAGGAAGAATACCTTAAACCTGGGTACTTGAAACCCGTGGAATGGGTACCATGCAATATGACTTCAAAGGGTCTTCATTTGCTCACCGAACCTCTCCAATCCTATCACTGCTGCGTTTATGCCCCTGAACACATGCTTGATTCTCTTTCGGAGACATAGCAATCCATAGGTTTTAAGATACTTACTAGTCAGGTACATTCTTAGGCGTTGAATATGCGGTGTTGAGTCCATTTCGTTGAGCAAGGAGTAGCTCTTGTCTATTCCATATTTGGCTTAAGGAACTTTATCTGTGCTCATTTCAATCTCTGGTTTTATGCAGCACCCCAACTCACCTTTACCCTTAAGGAAGCATAAGTTGGTTTTCTAAATTTGAGACCCTGTTCTGTTCTGTAATTCAGTTCCTGTGTAGCCAAGTTTACATTCCGTGTATTACTGATATCTTATGATGTTTCTTTTTCTGTGTGACTTATTTCAGTTAGAATCATCATACCTGAATCCACTCATTGTGCTGCTAAGGGCCTGATGACATAGATTTCATTGCTGAGTGATATTGCTTTGTAAGTAAATACCACAACTTCTTTATCCATTTTTCACTTTCTGCGATGTTGAACTTGTACGGTAAACGAGGTTCTTGTAAACAGAGGCGTCCCAAACATTGGGGTGGCTGTGTCTTTTTGATTTTAATTTTCCTAAGCTATAGGACCATAAGTGGAAGTGCCCTAGGCTCTGTTGCTTTGTGTTTTAGATGTTTCAGGAAACACCATACACTTCTCCCGAGTGTCTGTTGGCAATTTACATCCCGCCCATCAGCATAACAAGGCTCCCAGTTCTCCATGGCCTGTCCTGCCTTTCTGGATTTTACACTTTTTTCAGATGGCCCTTTTGACCGGGGGGAAGTGAGACTTCATTGTAGTGCAGATTTCCTTTGCAAGTTTGCTTGGTTGGCCCAAAAGTGCGTATGCGTTTTTTCCTGAATATATTCAGGAAAAAACGCATACGCCCTTTTTGGCCAAGTGCATCATTGTGGATGTTCTGCCTCCTTTCCTATGCTTCCAATGCAATTCCAGTCTACCTCCTGAAATCGGTTTCCTGCAATTCTGCCCCGCTTTCAAGTCCTCTTGGCAGCCTTACTTCAGTATATTTTTGGACGATAGCTGTCATTTATGACTCTGCAGGTTTGTGAATTACAGTGCCCCTGAGCTCCTTTCTTCAACTCGCTTTCTTGTGACCTGGCCGCAACACTGCAGGATGGCTTCAGGCCCTAATTTGGTTCCGGCACGGTAAGCTGAGCCTTTGGTTAATTCCTCTTCCTGGTGGGAAATGAGAGTTAAATTTGCCCGTCCAGACACCTCCAGCTAGTCTCTCATTTGTTCTCGCTATTCCTGTTCATCTTCCACAGAAATTGCAAACTGGGCCAAACAGGAGGTTAAAGGGACTGACTCTCCAAGTCGGGAGAGTGTTAGTAAAGCGTCTGGAATGTTGCACCCGAGTACCAGGGTACGAAAACTGAGACATATTTGAACACGTCTCCCGATCACATGGTTGATCATACTCTAGGTTCCACATGCATGTTTTAGCTGAAGGAAGAATACCTTAAACCTGGGTACTTGAAACCCGTGGAATGGGTACCATGCAATATGACTTCAAAGGGTCTTCATTTGCTCACCGAACCTCTCCAATCCTATCACTGCTGCGTTTATGTCCCTGTACACATGCTTGATTCTCTTTCGGAGACATAGCAATCCATAGGTTTTAAGATACTTACTAGTCAGGTACATTCTTAGGCGTTTAATATGCGGTGTTGAGTCCATTTCGTTGAGCAAGGAGTAGCTCTTGTCTATTCCATATTTGGCTTAAGGAACTTTATCTGTGCTCATTTCAATGTCTGGTTTTATGCAGCACCCCAACTCACCTTTCCCCTTAAGCAAGCATAAGTTGGTTTTCTAAATTTGAGACCCTGTTCTATTTTCGATTCAGTTCCTGTGTAGCCAAGTTTACATTCCGTGTATTACTTATATCTTATCATGTTTCTTTTTCTGTGTGACTTATTTCAGTTAGAATCATCATACCTGAATCCACTCATTGTGCTGCTAAGGGCCTGATGACATAGATTTCATTGCTGAGTGATATTGCTTTGTAAGTAAATACCACAACTTCTTTATCAATTTTTCACTTTCTGCGATGTTGAACTTGTACTGTAAACGAGGTTCTTGTAAACAGAGGCGTCCCAAACTTTGGGGTGGCTGTGTCTTTTTGATTTTAATTTCCCTAATCTATAGAACCATAAGTGAAAGTGCCCTACGCTCTGTTGCTTTGTTTTTTAGATGTTTCAGGAAACACCATACACTTCTCCCGAGTGTCTGTTGGCAATTTACATCCCGCCCATCAGTATAACAAGGCTCCCAGTTCTCCATGGCCTGTCCTGCCTTTCTGGATTTTACACTTTTTTCAGATGGCCCTTTTGACCGGGGGGAAGTGAGACTTCATTGTAGTGCAGATTTCCTTTGCAAGCTTGCTTGGTTGGCCAAAAAGGGCGTATGCGTCTTTTCCTGAATATATTCAGGAAAAAACGCATACGCCCTTTTTGGCCAAGTGCATCATTGTGGACGTTCTGCCTGTTTTCCTATGCTTTCAATGCAATTCCAGTCTACCTCCTGAAATCGGTTTCCTGCAATTCTGCCCCGCTTTCAAGTCCTCTTGGCAGCCTTACTTCAGTATATTTTTGGACGATAGCTGTTATTTATAACTCTGCAGGTTTGTGAATTACAGTGCCCCTGAGCTCCTTTCTTCAACTCGCTTTCTTTTGAGCTGGCCGCAACACCACAGGATGGCTTCAGGCCCTAATCTCGTTCCGGCACGGCACGTTGAGCCTTTGGTTATTTCCTCTTCCTGGTGGGAAATGAGAGTTAAATTTGCCCGTCCAGACACCTCCAGCTAGTCTCTCATTGGTTCTCCCTATTCCTGTTCATCTTCCGCAGAAATTGCAAACTGGGCCAAACAGGAGGTTAAAGGCGCTGACTCTCCAAGTGGGGAGAGTGTTAGTAAAGCGTCTGGAATGTTGCACCCGAGTACCAGGGGAGGAAAACTGAGACATATTTGAACACGTCTCCCGTTCACACGGTTGATCATACTCTGGGTTCCACATGCATGTTTTAGCTGAAGGAAGAATACCTTAAACCTGGAGAGTTGAGACCCGTGTAATGGGTACCATGCAATATGACTTCAAAGGGTCTTCATTTGCTCACCAAACCTCTCCAATCCTATCACTGCTGCATTTATGCCCCTGTACACACGCTTGATTCTCTTTTGGAGACATAGCAATCCATAGGTTTTAAGATACTTACTAGTCAGGTACATTCTTAGGCGTTTAATATGGGGTGTTGAGTCCATTTCGTTGAGCAAGGAGTAGCTCTTGTCTATTTCATATTTGGCTTAAGGAACTTTATCTGTGCTCATTTCAATCGCTGGTTTTATGCAGCACCCCAAATCACCTTTCCCCTTAAGCAAGCATAAGTTGGTTTTCTAAATTTGAGACCCTGTTCTGTTTTGGAATTCAGTTCCTGTGTAGCCAAGTTTACATTCTGTGTATTAGTGATATCTTATGATGTTTCTTTTTCTGTGTGACTTATTTCAGTTAGAATCATCATACCTGAATCCACTCATTGTGCTGCTAAGGGCCTGATGACATAGATTTCATTGCTGAGTGATATTGCTTTGTAAGTAAATACCACAACTTCTTTATCCATTTTTCACTTTATGCGATGTTGTACTTTTACTGTAAACGAGGTTCTTGTAAACAGAGGCGTCCCAAACTTTGGGGTGGCTGTGTCTTTTTGATTTTAATTTTCCTAAGCTATAGGACCATAAGTGGAAGTGCCCTAGGCTCTGTTGCTTTGTGTTTTAGATGTTTCAGGAAACACCATACACTTCTCCCGAGTGTCTGTTGGCAATTTACATCCCGCCCATCAGCATAACAAGGCTCCCAGTTCTCCATGGCCTGTCCTGCCTTTCTGGATTTTACACTTTTTTCAGATGACCCTTTTGACCGGGGGGAAGTGAGACTTCATTGTAGTGCAGATTTCCTTTGCAAGCTTGCTTGGTTGGCCAAAAAGGGCGTATGCGTTTTTTCCTGAATATATTCAGGAAAAAACGCATACGCCCTGTTTGGCCAAGTGCATTATTGTGGACGTTCTGCCTCTTTTCCTATGCTTTCAATGCAATTCCAGTCTACCTCCTGAAATCGGTTTCCTGCAATTCTGCCCCGCTTTCAAGTCCTCTTGGCAGCCTTACTTCAGTATATTTTTGCATGATACCTGTCATTTATAACTCTGCAGGTTTGTGAATTACAGTGTCCCTGAGCTCCTTTCTTCAACTTGCTTTCTTTTGAGCTGGCCGCAACACCACAGGATGGCTTCAGGCCCTAATCTGGTTCCGGCACGGCACGCTGAGCCTTTGGTTAATTCCTCTTCCTGGTGGGAAATGAGAGTTAAATTTGCCTGTCCAGACACCTCCAGCTAGTCTCTCATTGGTTCTCCCTATTCCTGTTCATCTTCCGCAGAAATTGCAAACTGGGCCAAACAGGAGGTTAAAGGCGCTGACTCTCCAAGTGGGGAGAGTGTTAGTAAAGCGTCTGGAATGTTGCACCCGAGTACCAGGGGAGGAAAACTGAGACATATTTGAACACGTCTCCCGGTCACACGGTTGATCATACTCTGGGTTCCACATGCATGTTTTAGCTGAAGGAAGAATACCTTAAACCTGGGTAGTTGAGACCCGTGGAATGGGTACCATGCAATATGACTTCAAAGGGTCTTCATTTGCTCACCGAACCTCTCCAATCCTATCACTGCTGCGTTTATGCCCCTGTACAGACGCTTGATTCTCTTTTGGAGACATAGCAATCCATAGGTTTTAAGATACTTACTAGTCAGGTACATTCTTAGGCGTTTAATATGGGGTGTTGAGTCCATTTCGTTGAGCAAGGAGTAGCTCTTGTCTATTCCATATTTGGCTTAAGGAACTTTATCTGTGCTCATTTCAATGTCTGGTTTTATGCAGCACCCCAACTCACCTTTCCCCTTAAGCAAGCATAAGTTGCTTTTCTAAATTTGAGACCCTGTTCTGTTTTGGAATTCAGTTCCTGTGTAGCCAAGTTTACATTCCGTGTATTAGTGATATCTTATGATGTTTCTTTTTCTGTGTGACTTATTTCAGTTAGAATCATCGTACCTGAATCCACTCATTATGCTGCTACGGGCCTGATGACATAGATTTCATTGCTGAGTGATACTGCATTGTACGTAAGTACCACAAGTTCTTTATCCATTTTTCACTTTCTGTGATATTGAACTTGTACGGTAAATGAGGTTCTTGTAACCAGAGGCGTCCCAAACTTTGGGGTGGCTGTGTCTTTTCGATTTTAATTTCCCTAATCTATAGGACCATAAGTGGAAGAGCCCTAGGCTCTGTTGCTTTGTTTTTTAGATGTTTCAGGAAACACCATACACTTCTCCCGAGTGTCTGTTGGCAATTTACATCCCGCCCATCAGCATAACAAGGCTCCCAGTTCTCCATGGCCTGTCCTGCCTTTCTGGATTTTACACTTTTTTCAGATGGCCCTTTTGACCGGGGGGAAGTGAGACTTCATTGTAGTGCAGATTTCCTTTGCAAGTTTGCTTGGTTGGCCAAAAAGGGCGTATGCGTTTTTTCCTGAATATATTCAGGAAAAAACGCATACGCCCTTTTTGGCCAAGTGCATCATGGTGGACGTTCTGCCTCTTTTCCTATGCTTTCAATGCAATTCCAGTCTACCTCCTGAAATCGGTTTCCTGCAATTCTGCCCCGCTTTCAAGTCCTCTTGGCAGCCTTACTTCAGTATATTTTTGGACGATAGCTGTCATTTATAACTCTGCAGGTTTGTGAATTACAGTGCCCCTGAGCTCCTTTCTTCAACTCGCTTTCTTGTGACCTGGCCGCAACACCGCAGGATGGCTTCAGGCCCTAATCTTGTTCCGGCACGGCACGCTGAGCCTTTGGTTAATTCCTCTTCCTGGTGGGAAATGAGAGTTAAATTTGCCTGTCCAGACACCTCCAGCTAGTCTCTCATTGGTTCTCGCTATTCCTGTTCATCTTCCGCAGAAATTGCAAACTGGGCCAAACAGGAGGTTAAAGGGACTGACTCTCCAAGTCGGTAGAGTGTTAGTAAAGCGTCTGGAATGTTGCACCCGAGTACCAGGGTACGAAAACTGATACATATTTGAACACGTCTCCCGATCACATGGTTGATCATACTCTAGGTTCCACATGCATGTTTTAGCTGAAGGAAGATTACCTTAAACCTGGGTAGTTGAAACCCGTGGAATGGGTACCATGCAATATGACTTCAAAGGGTCTTCATTTGCTCACCGAACCTCTCCAATCCTATCACTGCTGCGTTTATGCCCCTGTACACACGCTTGATTCTCTTTCGGAGACATAGCAATCCATAGGTTTTAAGATACTTACTAGTCAGGTACATTCTTAGGCGTTGAATATGCGGTGTTGAGTCCATTTCGTTGAGCAAGGAGTAGCTCTTGTCTATTCCATATTTGGCTTAAGGAACTTTATCTGTGCTCATTTCAATGTCTGGTTTTATGCAGCACCCCAACTCACCTTTACCCTTAAGCAAGCATAAGTTGGTTTTCTAAATTTGAGACCCTGTTCTGTTCTGTAATTCAGTTCCTGTGTAGCCAAGTTTACATTCCGTGTATTACTGATATCTTATGATGTTTCTTTTTCTGTGTGACTTATTTCAGTTAGAATCATCATACCTGAATCCACTCATTGTGCTGCTAAGGGCCTGATGACATAGATTTCATTGCTGAGTGATATTGCTTTGTAAGTAAATACCACAACTTCTTTATCCATTTTTCACTTTCTGCGATGTTGAACTTGTACTGTAAACGAGGTTCTTGTAAACAGAGGCGTCCCAAACTTTGGGGTGGCTGTGTCTTTTTGATTTTAATTTCCCTAAGCTATAGGACCATAAGTGGAAGTGCCCTAGGCTCTGTTGCTTTGTTTTTTAGATGTTTCAGGAAACACCATACACTTCTCCCGAGTGTCTGTTGGCAATTTACATCCCGCCCATCAGCATAACAAGGCTCCCAGTTCTCCATGGCCTGTCCTGCCTTTCTGGATTTTACACTTTTTTCAGATGGCCCTTTTGACCGGGGGGAAGTGAGACTTCATTGTAGTGCAGATTTCCTTTGCAAGCTTGCTTGGTTGGCCAAAAAGGGCGTATGCGTTTTTTCCTGAATATATTCAGGAAAAAACGCATACGCCCTTTTTGGCCAAGTGCATCATTGTGGACGTTCTGCCTCTTTTCCTATGCTTTCAATGCAATTCCAGTCTACCTCCTGAAATCGGTTTCCTGCAATTCTGCCCCTCTTTCAAGTCCTCTTGGCAGCCTTACTTCAGTATATTTTTGGACGATAGCTGTCATTTATAACTCTGCAGGTTTGTGAATTACAGTGCCCCTGAACTCCTTTCTTCAACTCGCTTTCTTTTGAGCTGGCCGCAACACCGCAGGATGGCTTCAGGCCCTAATCTGGTTCCGGAACGGCACGCTGAGCCTTTGGTTATTTCCTCTTCCTGGTGGGAAATGAGAGTTAAATTTGCCCGTCCAGACACCTCCAGCTAGTCTCTCATTGGTTCTCCCTATTCCTGTTCATCTTCTGCAGAAATTGCAAACTGGGCCAAACAGGAGGTTAAAGGCGCTGACTCTCCAAGTGGGGAGAGTGTTACTAAAGCGTCTGGAATGTTGCACCCGAGTACCAGGGGAGGAAAACTGAGACATATTTGAACACGTCTCCCGGTCACACGGTTGATCATACTCTGGGTTCCACATGCATGTTTTAGCTGAAGGAAGAATACCTTAAACCTGGGTAGTTGAGACCCGTGTAATGGGTACCATACAATATGACTTCAAAGGGTCTTCATTTGCTCACCGAACCTCTCCAATCCTATCACTGCTGCGTTTATGCCCCTGTACAGACGCTTGATTCTCTTTTGGAGACATAGCAATCCATAGGTTTTAAGATACTTACTAGTCAGGTACATTCTTAGGCGTTTAATATGGGGTGTTGAGTCCATTTCGTTGAGCAAGGAGTAGCTCTTGTCTATTCCATATTTGGCTTAAGGAACTTTATCTGTGCTCATTTCAATCTCTGGTTTTATGCAGCACCCCAACTCACCTTTCCCCTTAAGCAAGCATAAGTTGGTTTTCTAAATTTGAGACCCTGTTCTGTTTTGGAATTCAGTTCCTGTGTAGCCAAGTTTACATTCCGTGTATTAGTGATATCTTATGATGTTTCTTTTTCGGTGTGACTTATTTCAGTTAGAATCATCGTACCTGAATCCACTCATTATGCTGCTACGGGCCTGATGACATAGATTTCATTGCTGAGTGATACTGCATTGTACGTAAGTACCACAAGTTCTTTATCCATTTTTCACTTTCTGTGATATTGAACTTGTACGGTAAATGAGGTTCTTGTAACCAGAGGCGTCCCAAACTTTGGGGTGGCTGTGTCTTTTCGATTTTAATTTCCCTAATCTATAGGACCATAAGTGGAAGAGCCCTAGGCTCTGTTGCTTTGTTTTTTAGATGTTTCAGGAAACACCATACACTTCTCCCGAGTGTCTGTTGGCAATTTACATCCCGCCCATCAGCATAACAAGGCTCCCAGTTCTCCATGGCCTGTCCTGCCTTTCTGGATTTTACACTTTTTTCAGATGGCCCTTTTGACTGGGGGGAAGTGAGACTTCATTGTAGTGCAGATTTCCTTTGCAAGTTTGCTTGGTTGGCCAAAAAGGGCGTATGCGTTTTTTCCTGAATATATTCAGGAAAAAACGCATACGCCCTTTTTGGCCAAGTGCATCATGGTGGACGTTCTGCCTCTTTTCCTATGCTTTCAATGCAATTCCAGTCTACCTCCTGAAATCGGTTTCCTGCAATTCTGCCCCGCTTTCAAGTCCTCTTGGCAGCCTTACTTCAGTATATTTTTGGACGATAGCTGTCATTTATAACTCTGCAGGTTTGTGAATTACAGTGCCCCTGAGCTCCTTTCTTCAACTCGCTTTCTTGTGACCTGGCCGCAACACCGCAGGATGGCTTCAGGCCCTAATCTTGTTCCGGCACGGCACGCTGAGCCTTTGGTTAATTCCTCTTCCTGGTGGGAAATGAGAGTTAAATTTGCCCGTCCAGACACCTCCAGCTAGTCTCTCATTGGTTCTCGCTATTTCTGTTCATCTTCCGCAGAAATTGCAAACTGGGCCAAACAGGAGGTTAAAGGGACTGACTCTCAAAGTCGGGAGAGTGTTAGTAAAGCGTCTGGAATGTTGCACCCGAATACCAGCGTACGAAAACTGATACATATTTGAACACGTCTCCCGATCACATGGTTGATCATACTCTAGGTTCCACATGCATGTTTTAGCTGAAGGAAGAATACCTTAAACCTGGGTAGTTGAAACCCGTAGAATGGGTACCATGCAATATGACTTCAGAGGGTCTTCATTTGCTCACCGAACCTCTCCAATCCTATCAGTGCTGCGTTTATGCCCCTGTACACACGCTTGATTCTCTTTCGGAGACATAGCAATCCATAGGTTTTAAGATACTTACTAGTCAGGTACATTCTTAGGCGTTTAATATGGGGTGTTGAGTCCATTTCGTTGAGCAAGGAGTAGCTCTTGTCTATTCCATATTTGGCTTAAGGAACTTTATCTGTGCTCATTTCAATCTCTGGTTTTATGCAGCACCCCAACTCACCTTTACTCTTAAGCAAGCATAAGTTGGTTTTCTAAATTTGAGACCCTGTTCTGTTCTGTAATTCAGTTCCTGTGTAGCCAAGTTTACATTCCGTGTATTACTGATATCTTATGATGTTTCTTTTTCTGTGTGACTTATTTCAGTTAGAATCATCATACCTGAATCCACTCATTGTGCTGCTAAGGGCCTGATGACATAGATTTCATTGCTGAGTGATATTGCTTTGTAAGTAAATACCACAACTTCTTTATCCATTTTTCACTTTCTGCGATGTTGAACTTGTACTGTAAACGAGGTTCTTGTAAACAGAGGCATCCCAAACTTTGGGGTGGCTGTGTCTTTTTGATTTTAATTTCCCTAAGCTATAGGACCATAAGTGGAAGTGCCCTAGGCTCTGTTGCTTTGTTTTTTAGATGTTTCAGGAAACACCATACACTTCTCCCAAGTGTCTGTTGGCAATTTCCATCCCGCCCATCAGCATAACAAGGCTCCCAGTTCTCCATGGCCTGTCCTGCCTTTCTGGATTTTACACTTTTTTCAGATGGCCCTTTTGACCGGGGGGAAGTGAGACTTCATTGTAGTGCAGATTTCCTTTGCAAGCTTGCTTGGTTGGCCAAAAAGGGCGTATGCGTCTTTTCCTGAATATATTCAGGAAAAAACGCATACGCCCTTTTTGGCCAAGTGCATCATTGTGGACGTTCTGCCTCTTTTCCTATGCTTTCAATGCAATTCCAGTCTACCTCCTGAAATCGGTTTCCTGCAATTCTGCCCCGCTTTCAAGTCCTCTTGGCAGCCTTACTTCAGTATATTTTTGGACGATAGCTGTCATTTATAAGTCTGCAGGTTTGTGAATTACAGTGGCCCTGAGCTCCTTTCTTCAACTCGCTTTCTTTTGAGCTGGCCGCAACACCGCAGGATGGCTTCAGGCCCTAATCTGGTTCCAGCACGGCACGCTGAGCCTTTGGTTAATTCCTCTTCCTGGTGGGAAATGAGAGTTAAATTTGCCCGTCCAGACACCTCCAGCTAGTCTCTCATTGGTTCTCGCTATTCCTGTTCATCTTCCGCAGAAATTGCAAACTGGGCCAAACAGGAGGTTAAAGGCGCTGACTCTCCAAGTGGGGAGAGTGTTAGTAAAGCGTCTGGAATGTTGCACCCGAGTACCAGGGGAGGAAAACTGAGACATATTTGAACACGTCTCCCGATCATATGGTTGATCATACTCTAGGTTCCACATGCATGTTTTAGCTGAAGGAAGAATACCTTAAACCTGGGTAATTGAAACCCGTGGAATGGGTACCATGCAATATGACTTCAAAGGGTCTTCATTTGCTCACCGAACCTCTCCAATCCTATCACTGCTGTGTTTATGCCCCTGTACACACGCTTGATTCTCTTTCAGAGACATAGCAATCCATAGGTTTTAAGATACTTACTAGTCAGGTACATTCTTAGGCGTTGAATATGCGGTGTTGAGTCCATTTCGTTGAGCAAGGAGTAGCTCTTGTCTATTCCATATTTGGCTTAAGGAACTTTATCTGTGCTCATTTCAATCTCTGGTTTTATGCAGCACCCCAACTCACCTTTACCCTTAAGCAAGCATAAGTTGGTTTTCTAAATTTGAGACCCTGTTCTGTTCTGTAATTCAGTTCCTGTGTAGCCAAGTTTACATTCCGTGTATTACTGATATCTTATGATGTTTCTTTTTCTGTGTGACTTATTTCAGTTAGAATCATCATACCTGAATCCACTCATTGTGCTGCTAAGTGCCTGATGACATAGATTTCATTGCTGAGTGATATTGCTTTGTAAGTAAATACCACAACTTCTTTATCCATTTTTCACTTTCTGCGATGTTGAACTTGTACTGTAAACGAGGTTCTTGTAAACAGAGGCGTCCCAAACTTTGGGGTGGCTGTGTCTTTTTGATTTTAATTTCCCTAAGCTATAGGACCATAAGTGGAAGTGCCCTAGGCTCTGTTGCTTTGTTTTTTAGATGTTTCAGGAAACACCATACACTTCTCCCGAGTGTCTGTTGGCAATTTACATCCCGCCCATCAGCATAACAAGGCTCCCAGTTCTCCATGGCCTGTCCTGCCTTTCTGGATTTTACACTTTTTTCAGATGGCCCTTTTGACCGGGGGGAAGTGAGACTTCATTGTAGTGCAGATTTCCTTTGCAAGCTTGCTTGGTTGGCCAAAAAGGGCGTATGCGTTTTTTCCTGAATATATTCAGGAAAAAACGCATACGCCCTTTTTGGCCAAGTGCATCATTGTGGACGTTCTGCCTCTTTTCCTATGCTTTCAATGCAATTCCAGTCTACCTCCTGAAATCGGTTTCCTGCAATTCTGCCCCGCTTTCAAGTCCTCTTGGCAGCCTTACTTCAGTATATTTTTGGACGATAGCTGTCATTTATAACTCTGCAGGTTTGTGAATTACAGTGCCCCTGAGCTCCTTTCTTCAACTCGCTTTCTTTTGAGCTGGCCGCAACACCGCAGGATGGCTTCAGGCCCTAATCTGGTTCCGGAACGGCACGCTGAGCCTTTGGTTATTTCCTCTTCCTGGTGGGAAATGAGAGTTAAATTTGCCCGTCCAGACACCTCCAGCTAGTCTCTCATTGGTTCTCCCTATTCCTGTTCATCTTCCGCAGAAATTGCAAACTGGGCCAAACAGGAGGTTAAAGGCGCTGACTCTCCAAGTGGGGAGAGTGTTAGTAAAGCGTCTGGAATGTTGCACCCGAGTACCAGGGGAGGAAAACTGAGACATATTTGAACACGTCTCCCGGTCACACGGTTGATCATACTCTGGGTTCCACATGCATGTTTTAGCTGAAGGAAGAATACCTTAAACCTGGAGAGTTGAGACCCGTGGAATGGGTACCATGCAATATGACTTCAAAGGGTCTTCATTTGCTCACCGAACCTCTCCAATCCTATCACTGCTGCGTTTATGCCCCTGTACAGATGCTTGATTCTCTTTTGGAGACATAGCAATCCATAGGTTTTAAGATACTTACTAGTCAGGTACATTCTTAGGCGTTTAATATGGGGTGTTGAGTCCATTTCGTTGAGCAAGGAGTAGCTCTTGTCTATTCCATATTTGGCTTAAGGAACTTTATCTGTGCTCATTTCAATCTCTGGTTTTATGCAGCACCCCAACTCACCTTTCCCCTTAAGCAAGCATAAGTTGGTTTTCTAAATTTGAGACCCTGTTCTGTTTTGGAATTCAGTTCCTGTGTAGCCAAGTTTACATTCCGTGTATTAGTGATATCTTATGATGTTTCTTTTTCTGTGTGACTTATTTCAGTTAGAATCATCGTACCTGAATCCACTCATTATGCTGCTACGGGCCTGATGACATAGATTTCATTGCTGAGTGATACTGCATTGTACGTAAGTACCACAAGTTCTTTATCCATTTTTCACTTTCTGTGATATTGAACTTGTACGGTAAATGAGGTTCTTGTAACCAGTGGCGTCCCAAACTTTGGGGTGGCTGTGTCTTTTCGATTTTAATTTCCCTAATCTATAGGACCATAAGTGGAAGAGCCCTAGGCTCTGTTGCTTTGTTTTTTAGATGTTTCAGGAAACACCATACACTTCTCCCGAGTGTCTGTTGGCAATTTACATCCCGCCCATCAGCATAACAAGGCTCCCAGTTCTCCATGGCCTGTCCTGCCTTTCTGGATTTTACACTTTTTTCAGATGGCCCTTTTGACCGGGGGGAAGTGAGACTTCATTGTAGTGCAGATTTCCTTTGCAAGCTTGCTTGGTTGGCCAAAAAGTGCGTATGCGTTTTTTCCCAGGAAAAAACGCATACGCACTTTTTGGCCAAGTGCATCATTGTGGACGTTCTGCCTCTTTTCCTATGCTTTCAATGCAATTCCAGTCTACCTCCTGAAATCGGTTTACTGCAATTCTGCCCCGCTTTCAAGTCCTCTTGGCAGCCTTACTTCAGTATATTTTTGGATGAATGCTGTCATTTATAACTCTGCAGGTTTGTGAATTAGAGTGTCCGTGAGCTCCTTTCTTCAACTCGATTTCTTGTGAGCTGGCCGCAACACCGCAGGATTGCTTCAGGCCCTAATCTGGTTCCGGCACAGCACGCTGAGCCTTTGGTTAATTCCTCTTCCTGGTGGGAAATGGGAGTTAAATTTGCCCGTCCAGACACCTCCAGCTAGTCTCTCATTGGTTCTCCCTATTCCTGTTCATCTTCCGCAGAAATTGCAAACTGGGCCAAACAGGAGGTTAAAGGCACTGACTCTCCAAGTCGGGAGAGTGTTAGTAAAGCGTCTGGAATGTTGCACCCGAGTACCAGGGGACAAAAACTGAGACATATTTGAACACGTCTCCCGATCACACGGTTGATCATACTCTGGGTTCCACATGCATGTTTTAGCTGAAGGAAGAATCCCTGAAACCTGGAGAGTTGAGACCCGTGGAATGGGTACCATGCAATATGACTTCAAAGGGTCTTCATTTGCTCACCGAACATGTACAATCCTATCACTGCTGCGGTTATGCCCCTGAACACATGCTTGATTCTCTTTCGGAGACATAGCAATCCATAGGTTTTAAGATACTTACTAGTCAGGTACATTCTTAGGCGTTTAATATGGGGTGTTGAGTCCATTTCGTTGAGCAAGGAGTAGCTCTTGTCTATTCCATATTTGGCTTAAGGAACTTTATCTGTGCTCATTTCAATCTCTGGTTTTATGCAGCACCCCAACTCACCTTTCCCCTTAAGCAAGCATAAGTTGGTTTTCTAAATTTGAGACCCTGTTCTGTTTTGTAATACAGTTCCTGTGTAGCCAAGTTTATATTCCGTGTATTAGTGATATCTTATGATGTTTCTTTTTCTGTGTGACTTATTTCAGTTAGAATCATCGTACCTGAATCCACTCATTATGCTGCTACGGGCCTGATGACATAGATTTCATTGCTGAGTGATATTGCATTGTACGTAAGTACCACAACTTCTTTATCCATTTTTCACTTTCTGCGATATTGAACTTGTACCGTAAACAAGGTTCTTGTAAACAGAGCCGTCCCAAACTTTGGGGTGGCTCTGTCTTTTTGATTTTAATTTCCCTAAGCTATAGGACCATAAGTGGAAGTGCCGTAGGCTCTGTTGCTTTGTGTTTTAGATGTTTCAGGAAACACCATACACTTCTCCCGAGTGGCTGTTGACAATTTACATCCCGCCCATCAGCATAACAAGGCTCCCAGTTCTCCATGGCCTGTCCTGCCTTTCTGGATTTTACACTTTTTTCAGATGGCCCTTTTGACCGGGGGGAAGTGAGACTTCATTGTAGTGCAGATTTCCTTTGCAAGCTTGCTTGGTTGGCCAAAAAGGGCGTATGCGTATTTTCCTGAATATATTCAGGAAAAATCGCATACGCCCTTTTTGGCCAAGTACATCATTGTGGACGTTCTGCCTCTTTTCCTATGCTTTCAATGCAATTCCAGTCTACCTCCTGAAATCGGTTTCCTGCAATTCTGCCCCGCTTTCAAGTCCTCTTGGCATCCTTACTTCAGTATATTTTTCGACGATAGCTGTCATTTATAAGTCTGCAGGTTTGTGAATTACAGTGCCCCTGAGCTCCTTTCTTCAACTCGCTTTCTTGTGAGCTGGTCGCAACACCGCAGGATTGCTTCAGGCCCTAATCTGGTTCCGGCACGGCACGCTGAGCCTTTGGTTAATTCCTCTTCCTGGTGGGAAATGAGAGTTAAATTTGCCCGTCCAGACACCTCCAGCTAGTCTCTCATTGGTTCTCCCTATTCCTGTTCATCTTCCACAGAAATTGCAAACTGGGCCAAACAGGAGGTTAAATGCACTGACTCTCCAAGTCGGGAGAGTGTTAGTAAAGCGTCTGAAATGTTGCACCCGAGTACCAGGGGACGAAAACTGAGACATATTTGAACACGTCTCCCGATCACACGGTGGATCATACTCTGGGTTCCACATGCATGTTTTAGCTGAAGGAAGAATCCCTGAAACCTGGAGAGTTGAGACCCGTGAAATGGGTACCATGCAATGTGACTTCAAAGGGTCTTCATTTGCTCACCGAACCTCTCCAATCCTATCACTGCTGCATTTATGACCCTGTACACACGCTTGATTCTCTTTTGGAGACATAGCAATCCATAGGTTTTAAGATACTTACTAGTCAGGTACATTCTTAGGCGTTTAATATGGGGTGTTGAGTCCATTTCGTTGAGCAAGGAGTAGCTCTTGTCTATTCCATATTTGGCTTAAGGAACTTTATCTGTGCTCATTTCGATCTCTGGTTTTATGCAGCACCCCAACTCACCTTTACCCTTAAGCAAGCATAAGTTGGTTTTCTGAATTTGAGACCCTGTTCTGTTCTGTAATTCAGTTCCTGTGTAGCCAAGTTTACATTCCGTGTATTACTAATATCTTATGATGGTTCTTTTTCTGTGTGACTTATTTCAGTTTGAATCATCATACCTGAATCCACTCATTGTGCTGCTAAGGGCCTGATGACATAGATTTCATTGCTGAGTGATATTGCTTTGTAAGTAAATACCACAACTTCTTTATCCATTTTTCACTTTCTGCGATGTTGAACTTGTACTGTAAACGAGGTTCTTGTAAACAGAGGCATCCCAAACTTTGGGGTGGCTGTGTCTTTTTGATTTTAATTTCCCTAAGCTATAGGACCATAAGTGGAAGTGCCCTAGGCTCTGTTGCTTTGTTTTTTAGATGTTTCAGGAAACACCATACACTTCTCCCGAGTGTCTGTTGGCAATTTACATCCCGCCCATCAGCATAACAAGGCTCCCAGTTCTCCATGGCCTGTCCTGCCTTTCTGGATTTTACACTTTTTTCAGATGGCCCTTTTGACCGGGGGGAAGTGAGACTTCATTGTAGTGCAGATTTCCTTTGCAAGCTTGCTTGGTTGGCCAAAAAGTGCGTATGCGTTTTTTCCCAGGAAAAAACGCATACGCACTTTTTGGCCAAGTGCATCATTGTGGACGTTCTGCCTCTTTTCCTATGCTTTCAATGCAATTCCAGTCTACCTCCTGAAATCGGTTTACTGCAATTCTGCCCCGCTTTCAAGTCCTCTTGGCAGCCTTACTTCAGTATATTTTTGGATGAATGCTGTCATTTATAACTCTGCAGGTTTGTGAATTAGAGTGTCCGTGAGCTCCTTTCTTCAACTCGATTTCTTGTGAGCTGGCCGCAACACCGCAGGATTGCTTCAGGCCCTAATCTGGTTCCGGCACAGCACGCTGAGCCTTTGGTTAATTCCTCTTCCTGGTGGGAAATGGGAGTTAAATTTGCCCGTCCAGACACCTCCAGCTAGTCTCTCATTGGTTCTCCCTATTCCTGTTCATCTTCCGCAGAAATTGCAAACTGGGCCAAACAGGAGGTTAAAGGCACTGACTCTCCAAGTCGGGAGAGTGTTAGTAAAGCGTCTGGAATGTTGCACCCGAGTACCAGGGGACAAAAACTGAGACATATTTGAACACGTCTCCCGATCACACGGTTGATCATACTCTGGGTTCCACATGCATGTTTTAGCTGAAGGAAGAATCCCTGAAACCTGGAGAGTTGAGACCCGTGGAATGGGTACCATGCAATATGACTTCAAAGGGTCTTCATTTGCTCACCGAACATGTACAATCCTATCACTGCTGCGGTTATGCCCCTGAACACATGCTTGATTCTCTTTCGGAGACATAGCAATCCATAGGTTTTAAGATACTTACTAGTCAGGTACATTCTTAGGCGTTTAATATGGGGTGTTGAGTCCATTTCGTTGAGCAAGGAGTAGCTCTTGTCTATTCCATATTTGGCTTAAGGAACTTTATCTGTGCTCATTTCAATCTCTGGTTTTATGCAGCACCCCAACTCACCTTTCCCCTTAAGCAAGCATAAGTTGGTTTTCTAAATTTGAGACCCTGTTCTGTTTTGTAATACAGTTCCTGTGTAGCCAAGTTTATATTCCGTGTATTAGTGATATCTTATGATGTTTCTTTTTCTGTGTGACTTATTTCAGTTAGAATCATCGTACCTGAATCCACTCATTATGCTGCTACGGGCCTGATGACATAGATTTCATTGCTGAGTGATATTGCATTGTACGTAAGTACCACAACTTCTTTATCCATTTTTCACTTTCTGCGATATTGAACTTGTACCGTAAACAAGGTTCTTGTAAACAGAGCCGTCCCAAACTTTGGGGTGGCTCTGTCTTTTTGATTTTAATTTCCCTAAGCTATAGGACCATAAGTGGAAGTGCCGTAGGCTCTGTTGCTTTGTGTTTTAGATGTTTCAGGAAACACCATACACTTCTCCCGAGTGGCTGTTGACAATTTACATCCCGCCCATCAGCATAACAAGGCTCCCAGTTCTCCATGGCCTGTCCTGCCTTTCTGGATTTTACACTTTTTTCAGATGGCCCTTTTGACCGGGGGGAAGTGAGACTTCATTGTAGTGCAGATTTCCTTTGCAAGCTTGCTTGGTTGGCCAAAAAGGGCGTATGCGTATTTTCCTGAATATATTCAGGAAAAATCGCATACGCCCTTTTTGGCCAAGTACATCATTGTGGACGTTCTGCCTCTTTTCCTATGCTTTCAATGCAATTCCAGTCTACCTCCTGAAATCGGTTTCCTGCAATTCTGCCCCGCTTTCAAGTCCTCTTGGCATCCTTACTTCAGTATATTTTTCGACGATAGCTGTCATTTATAAGTCTGCAGGTTTGTGAATTACAGTGCCCCTGAGCTCCTTTCTTCAACTCGCTTTCTTGTGAGCTGGTCGCAACACCGCAGGATTGCTTCAGGCCCTAATCTGGTTCCGGCACGGCACGCTGAGCCTTTGGTTAATTCCTCTTCCTGGTGGGAAATGAGAGTTAAATTTGCCCGTCCAGACACCTCCAGCTAGTCTCTCATTGGTTCTCCCTATTCCTGTTCATCTTCCACAGAAATTGCAAACTGGGCCAAACAGGAGGTTAAATGCACTGACTCTCCAAGTCGGGAGAGTGTTAGTAAAGCGTCTGAAATGTTGCACCCGAGTACCAGGGGACGAAAACTGAGACATATTTGAACACGTCTCCCGATCACACGGTGGATCATACTCTGGGTTCCACATGCATGTTTTAGCTGAAGGAAGAATCCCTGAAACCTGGAGAGTTGAGACCCGTGAAATGGGTACCATGCAATGTGACTTCAAAGGGTCTTCATTTGCTCACCGAACCTCTCCAATCCTATCACTGCTGCATTTATGACCCTGTACACACGCTTGATTCTCTTTTGGAGACATAGCAATCCATAGGTTTTAAGATACTTACTAGTCAGGTACATTCTTAGGCGTTTAATATGGGGTGTTGAGTCCATTTCATTGAGCAAGGAGTAGCTCTTGTCTATTCCATATTTGGCTTAAGGAACTTTATCTGTGCTCATTTCGATCTCTGGTTTTATGCAGCACCCCAACTCACCTTTACCCTTAAGCAAGCATAAGTTGGTTTTCTGAATTTGAGACCCTGTTCTGTTCTGTAATTCAGTTCCTGTGTAGCCAAGTTTACATTCCGTGTATTACTAATATCTTATGATGGTTCTTTTTCTGTGTGACTTATTTCAGTTTGAATCATCATACCTGAATCCACTCATTGTGCTGCTAAGGGCCTGATGACATAGATTTCATTGCTGAGTGATATTGCTTTGTAAGTAAATACCACAACTTCTTTATCCATTTTTCACTTTCTGCGATGTTGAACTTGTACTGTAAACGAGGTTCTTGTAAACAGAGGCATCCCAAACTTTGGGGTGGCTGTGTCTTTTTGATTTTAATTTCCCTAAGCTATAGGACCATAAGTGGAAGTGCCCTAGGCTCTGTTGCTTTGTTTTTTAGATGTTTCAGGAAACACCATACACTTCTCCCGAGTGTCTGTTGGCAATTTACATCCCGCCCATCAGCATAACAAGGCTCCCAGTTCTCCATGGCCTGTCCTGCCTTTCTGGATTTTACACTTTTTTCAGATGGCCCTTTTGACCGGGGGGAAGTGAGACTTCATTGTAGTGCAGATTTCCTTTGCAAGCTTGCTTGGTTGGCCAAAAAGTGCGTATGCGTTTTTTCCCAGGAAAAAACGCATACGCACTTTTTGGCCAAGTGCATCATTGTGGACGTTCTGCCTCTTTTCCTATGCTTTCAATGCAATTCCAGTCTACCTCCTGAAATCGGTTTACTGCAATTCTGCCCCGCTTTCAAGTCCTCTTGGCAGCCTTACTTCAGTATATTTTTGGATGAATGCTGTCATTTATAACTCTGCAGGTTTGTGAATTAGAGTGTCCGTGAGCTCCTTTCTTCAACTCGATTTCTTGTGAGCTGGCCGCAACACCGCAGGATTGCTTCAGGCCCTAATCTGGTTCCGGCACAGCACGCTGAGCCTTTGGTTAATTCCTCTTCCTGGTGGGAAATGGGAGTTAAATTTGCCCGTCCAGACACCTCCAGCTAGTCTCTCATTGGTTCTCCCTATTCCTGTTCATCTTCCGCAGAAATTGCAAACTGGGCCAAACAGGAGGTTAAAGGCACTGACTCTCCAAGTCGGGAGAGTGTTAGTAAAGCGTCTGGAATGTTGCACCCGAGTACCAGGGGACAAAAACTGAGACATATTTGAACACGTCTCCCGATCACACGGTTGATCATACTCTGGGTTCCACATGCATGTTTTAGCTGAAGGAAGAATCCCTGAAACCTGGAGAGTTGAGACCCGTGGAATGGGTACCATGCAATATGACTTCAAAGGGTCTTCATTTGCTCACCGAACATGTACAATCCTATCACTGCTGCGGTTATGCCCCTGAACACATGCTTGATTCTCTTTCGGAGACATAGCAATCCATAGGTTTTAAGATACTTACTAGTCAGGTACATTCTTAGGCGTTTAATATGGGGTGTTGAGTCCATTTCGTTGAGCAAGGAGTAGCTCTTGTCTATTCCATATTTGGCTTAAGGAACTTTATCTGTGCTCATTTCAATCTCTGGTTTTATGCAGCACCCCAACTCACCTTTCCCCTTAAGCAAGCATAAGTTGGTTTTCTAAATTTGAGACCCTGTTCTGTTTTGTAATACAGTTCCTGTGTAGCCAAGTTTATATTCCGTGTATTAGTGATATCTTATGATGTTTCTTTTTCTGTGTGACTTATTTCTTAGAATCATCGTACCTGAATCCACTCATTATGCTGCTACGGGCCTGATGACATAGATTTCATTGCTGAGTGATATTGCATTGTA
Organism: Pseudorca crassidens; assembly: GCF_039906515.1. Taxonomy (NCBI): domain Eukaryota; kingdom Metazoa; phylum Chordata; class Mammalia; order Artiodactyla; family Delphinidae; genus Pseudorca; species Pseudorca crassidens. The sequence continues at coordinate 186,339,276 of NC_090297.1, forward strand.
CGTAAGTACCACAACTTCTTTATCCATTTTTCACTTTCTGCGATATTGAACTTGTACCGTAAACAAGGTTCTTGTAAACAGAGCCGTCCCAAACTTTGGGGTGGCTCTGTCTTTTTGATTTTAATTTCCCTAAGCTATAGGACCATAAGTGGAAGTGCCGTAGGCTCTGTTGCTTTGTGTTTTAGATGTTTCAGGAAACACCATAAACTTCTCCCGAGTGGCTGTTGACAATTTACATCCCGCCCATCAGCATAACAAGGCTCCCAGTTCTCCATGGCCTGTCCTGCCTTTCTGGATTTTACACTTTTTTCAGATGGCCCTTTTGACCGGGGGGAAGTGAGACTTCATTGTAGTGCAGATTTCCTTTGCAAGCTTGCTTGGTTGGCCAAAAAGGGCGTATGCGTATTTTCCTGAATATATTCAGGAAAAATCGCATACGCCCTTTTTGGCCAAGTACATCATTGTGGACGTTCTGCCTCTTTTCCTATGCTTTCAATGCAATTCCAGTCTAATTCCTGAAATCGGTTTCCTGCAATTCTGCCCCGCTTTCAAGTCCTCTTGGCATCCTTACTTCAGTATATTTTTCGACGATAGCTGTCATTTATAAGTCTGCAGGTTTGTGAATTACAGTGCCCCTGAGCTCCTTTCTTCAACTCGCTTTCTTGTGAGCTGGTCGCAACACCGCAGGATTGCTTCAGGCCCTAATCTGGTTCCGGCACGGCACGCTGAGCCTTTGGTTAATTCCTCTTCCTGGTGGGAAATGAGAGTTAAATTTGCCCGTCCAGACACCTCCAGCTAGTCTCTCATTGGTTCTCCCTATTCCTGTTCATCTTCCACAGAAATTGCAAACTGGGCCAAACAGGAGGTTAAATGCACTGACTCTCCAAGTCGGGAGAGTGTTAGTAAAGCGTCTGAAATGTTGCACCCGAGTACCAGGGGACGAAAACTGAGACATATTTGAACACGTCTCCCGATCACACGGTGGATCATACTCTGGGTTCCACATGCATGTTTTAGCTGAAGGAAGAATCCCTGAAACCTGGAGAGTTGAGACCCGTGAAATGGGTACCATGCAATGTGACTTCAAAGGGTCTTCATTTGCTCACCGAACCTCTCCAATCCTATCACTGCTGCATTTATGACCCTGTACACACGCTTGATTCTCTTTTGGAGACATAGCAATCCATAGGTTTTAAGATACTTACTAGTCAGGTACATTCTTAGGCGTTTAATATGGGGTGTTGAGTCCATTTCATTGAGCAAGGAGTAGCTCTTGTCTATTCCATATTTGGCTTAAGGAACTTTATCTGTGCTCATTTCGATCTCTGGTTTTATGCAGCAGCCCAACTCACCTTTACCCTTAAGCAAGCATAAGTTGGTTTTCTGAATTTGAGACCCTGTTCTGTTCTGTAATTCAGTTCCTGTGTAGCCAAGTTTACATTCCGTGTATTACTAATATCTTATGATGGTTCTTTTTCTGTGTGACTTATTTCAGTTTGAATCATCATACCTGAATCCACTCATTGTGCTGCTAAGGGCCTGATGACATAGATTTCATTGCTGAGTGATATTGCTTTGTAAGTAAATACCACAACTTCTTTATCCATTTTTCACTTTCTGCGATGTTGAACTTGTACTGTAAACGAGGTTCTTGTAAACAGAGGCATCCCAAACTTTGGGGTGGCTGTGTCTTTTTGATTTTAATTTCCCTAAGCTATAGGACCATAAGTGGAAGTGCCCTAGGCTCTGTTGCTTTGTTTTTTAGATGTTTCAGGAAACACCATACACTTCTCCCGAGTGTCTGTTGGCAATTTACATCCCGCCCATCAACATAACAAGACTCCCAGTTCTCCATGGCCTGTCCTGCCTTTCTGGATTTTACACTTTTTTCAGATGGCCCTTTTGACCGGGGGGAAGTGAGACTTCATTGTAGTGCAGATTTCCTTTGCAAGCTTGCTTGGTTGGCCAAAAAGGGCGTATGCGTTTTTTCCTGAATATATTCAGGAAAAAACGCATACGCCCTTTTTGGCCAAGTGCATCATTGTGGACGTTCTGTCTCTTTTGCTATGCTTTCAATGCAATTCCAGTCTACCTCCTGAAATCGGTTTCCTGCAATTCTGCCCCGCTTTCAAGTCCTCTTGGCAGCCTTACTTCAGTATATTTTTGGACGATAGCTGTCATTTATAACTCTGCAGGTTTGTGAATTACAGTGCCCCTGAGCTCCTTTCTTCAACTCGCTTTCTTTTGAGCTGGCCGCAACACCGCAGGATGGCTTCAGGCCCTAATCTGGTTCCGGCACGGCACGCTAAGCCTTTGGTTAATTCCTCTTCCTGGTGGGAAATGAGAGTTAAATTTGTCCGTCCAGACACCTCCAGCTAGTCTCTCATTGGTTCTCCCTATTCCTGTTCATCTTCCGCAGAAATTGCAAACTGGGCCAAACAGGAGGTTAAAGGGACTGACTCTCCAAGTCGGGAGAGTGTTAGTAAAGCGTCTGGAAAGTTGCACCCAAGTACCAGGGTACGAAAACTGAGACATATTTGAACACGTCTCCCAATCACATGGTTGATCATACTCTACGTTCCACATGCATGTTTTAGCTGAAGGAAGAATACCTTAAACCTGGAGAGTTGATACTCGTGGAATGGGTACCATGCAATATGTCTTCAAAGGGTTTTCATTTGCTCACCGAACCTCTCCAATCCTATCACTGCTGCGTTTATGCCCCTGTACACACGCTTCATTCACTTTTGGAGACATAGCAATCCATAGGTTTTAAGATACTTACTTGTCAGGTACATTCTGAGGCGTTTAATATGGGGTGTTGAGTCCATTTCGTTGAGCAAGGAGTAGCTCTTGTCTATTCCATATTTGGCTTAAGGAACTTTATCTGTGCTCATTTCAATCTCTGGTTTTATGCAGCACCCCAACTCAACTTTCCCCTTAAGCAAGCATAAGTTGGTTTTCTCAATTTGAGACCCTGTTCTGTTCTGTAATTCAGTTCTTGTGTAGCCAAGTTTACATCCCGTGTGTTAGTGATATCTTATGATGTTTCTTTTTCTGTGTGACTTATTTCAGTTAGAATCATCATACCTGAATCCACTCATTATGCTGCTAAGGGCCTGATGACATAGATTTCGTTGCTGAGTGATACTGCATTGTACGTAAGTACCACAACTTCTTTATAAATTTTTCACTTTCTGCGGTATTGAACTTGTACCGTAAACGAGGTTCTTGTAAACAGAGCCGTCCCAAACTTTGGGGTGGCTGTGTCTCTTTGATTTTAATTTCCCTAAGCTATAGGACCATAAGTGGAAGTGCCCTAGGCTCTGTTGCTTTGGTTTTTAGATGTTTCAGGAAACAGCATACACTTCTCCCAAGTGGCTGTTGGAAATTTACATCCCGCCCATCAGCATAACAAGGCTCCCAGTTCTCCATGGCCTGTCCTGCCTTTCTGGATTTTACACTTTTTTCAGATGGCCCTTTTGACCGGGGGGAAGTGAGTCTTCATTGTAGTGCAGATTTCCTTTGCAAGATTGCTTGGTTGGCCAAAAAGGGCGTATGCGTTTTTTCCTGAATATATTCAGGAAAAAACGCATACGCCCTTTTTGGCCAAGTGCAGCATTGTGGACGTTCTGCCTCTTTTCCTATGCTTTCAATGCAATTCCAGTCTACCTCCTGAAATCGGTTTCCTGCAATTCTGCCCCGCTTTCAAGTCCTCTTGGCAGCCTTACTTCAGTATATTTTTGGATGATAGCTGTCATTTATAACTCTGCAGGTTTGTGAATTACAGTGTCCCTGAGCTCCTTTCTTCAACTCGCTTTCTTGTGAGCTGACCACAACACCGCAGGATGTCTTCAGGCCCTAATCTGGTTCCGGCACGGCACGCTGAACCTTTGGTTAATTCCTCTTCCTGGTGGGAAATGAGAGTTAAATTTGCCCGTTCAGACACCTCCAGCTCGTCTCTCATTGGTTCTCCCTATTCCTCTTCATCTTCCGCAGAAATTGCAAACTGGGCCAAACAGGAGGTTAAAGGCGCTGACTCTCCAAGTCGGGAGAGTTATAGTAAAGCGTCTGGAATGTTGCACCCGAGTACCAGGGTACGAAAACTGAGACATATTTGAACACGTCTCCCGATCACATGGTTGATCATACTCTAGGTTCCACATGCATGTTTTAGCTGAAGGAAGAATACCTTAAACCTGGGTACTTGAAACCCATGGAATGGGTACCATGCAATATGACTTCAAAGGGTCTTCATTTGCTCACCGAACCTCTCCAATCCTATCACTGCTGCGTTTATGCCCCTGTACACACGCTTGATTCTCTTTTGGAGACATAGCAATCCATAGGTTTTAAGATACTTACTAGTCAGGTACATTCTTAGGCGTTTAATATGGGGTGTTGAGTCCATTTTGTTGAGCAAGGAGTAGCTCTTGTCTATTCCATATTTGGCTTAAGGAACTTTATCTGTGCTCATTTCAATGTCTGGTTTTATGCAGCACCCCAACTCACCTTTCCCCTTAAGCAAGCATAAGTTGGTTTTCTAAATTTGAGACCCTGTTCTGTTTTGGAATTCAGTTCCTGTGTAGCCAAGTTTACATTCCGTGTATTAGTGATATCTTATGATGTTTCTTTTTCGGTGTGACTTATTTCAGTTAGAATCATCGTACCTGAATCCACTCATTATGCTGCTAAGGGCCTGATGACATAGATTTCATTGCTGAGTGATATTGCTTTGTAAGTAAATACCACAACTTCTTTATGCATTTTTCACTTTCTGCGATGTTGAACTTGTACTGTAAACGAGGTTCTTGTAAACAGAGGCGTCCCAAACTTTGGGGTGGCTGTGTCTTTTTGATTTTAATTTCCCTAAGCTATAGGACCATAAGTGGAAGTGCCCTAGGCTCTGTTGCTTTGTTTTTTAGATATTTCAGGAAACACCATACACTTCTCCCAAGTGTCTGTTGGCAATTTACATCCCGCCCATCAGCATAACAAGGCTCCCAGTTCTCCATGGCCTGTCCTGCCTTTCTGGATTTTACACTTTTTTCAGATGGCCCTTTTGACCGGGGGGCAGTGAGACTTCATTGTAGTGCAGATTTCCTTTGCAAGCTTGCTTGGTTGGCCAAAAAGGGCGTATGCGTCTTTTCCTGAATATATTCAGGAAAAAACGCATACGCCCTTTTTGGCCAAGTGCATCATTGTGGACGTTCTGCCTCTTTTCCTATGATTTCAATGTAATTCCAGTCTACCTCCTGAAATCGGTTTCCTGCAATTCTGCCCCGCTTTCAAGTCCTCTTGGCAGCCTTACTTCAGTATATTTTTGGACGATAGCTGTCATTTATAAGTCTGCAGGTTTGTGAATTACAGTGGCCCTGAGCTCCTTTCTTCAACTCGCTTTCTTTTGAGCTGGCCGCAACACCGCAGGATGGCTTCAGGCCCTAATCTTTTTCCGGCATGGCACGCTGAGCCTTTGGTTATTTCCTCTTCCTGGTGGGAAATGAGAGTTAAATTTGCCCGTCCAGACACCTCCAGCTAGTCTCTCATTGGTTCTCCCTATTCCTGTTCATCTTCTGCAGAAATTGCAAACTGGGCCAAACAGGAGGTTAAAGGCGCTGACTCTCCAAGTGGGGAGAGTGTTAGTAAAACGTCTGGAATGTTGCACCCGAGTACCAGGGGAGGAAAACTGAGACATATTTGAACACGTCTCCCGTTCACACGGTTGATCATACTCTGGGTTCCACATGCATGTTTTAGCTGAAGGAAGAATACCTTAAACCTGGAGAGTTGAGACCCGTGTAATGGGTACAATGCAATATGACTTCAAAGGGTCTTCATTTGCTCACCGAACCTCTCCAATCCTATCACTGCTGCGTTTATGCCCCTGTACACACGCTTGATTCGTTTTTGGAGACAGAGCAATCCATAGGTTTTAAGATACTTACCAGTCAGGTACATTCTTAGGCGTTTAATATGGGGTGTTGAGTCCATTTCATTGAGCAAGGAGTAGCTCTTGTCTATTCCATATTTGGCTTAAGGAACTTTATCTGTGCTCATTTCAATCTCTGGTTTTATGCAGCACCCCAACTCCCCTTTCCCCTTAAGCAAGCATAAGTTGCTTTTCTAAATTTGAGACCGTGTTCTGTTTTGTAATTCAGTTCCTGTGTAGCCAAGTTTACATTCCGTGTATTAGTGATATCTTATGGTGTTTCTTTTTCTGTGTGACTTATTTCAGTTAGAATCATCGTATCTGAATCCACTCATTATGCTGCTACGGGCCTGATGACATAGATTTCATTGCTGAGTGATACTGCATTGGACGTAAGTACCACAACTTCTTTATCCATTTTTCACTTTCTGCGGTATTGAACTTGTACCGTAAACGAGGTTCTTGTAAACAGAGCCGTCCCAAACTTTAGGGTGGCTGTGTCTCTTTGATTTTAATTTCCCTAAGCTATAGGACCATAAGTGGAAGTGCCCTCGGCTCTGTTGCTTTGGTTTTTAGATGTTTCAGGAAACAACATACACTTCTCCCAAGTGGCTGTTGGCAATTTACATCCCGCCCATCAGCATAACAAGGCTCCCAGTTCTCCATGGCCTGTCCTGCCTTTCTGGATTTTACACTTTTTTCAGATGGCCCTTTTGACCGGGGGGAAGTGAGTCTTCATTGTAGTGCAGATTTCCTTTGCAAGCTTGCTTGGTTGGCCAAAAAGGGCGTATGCGTTTTTTCCTGAATATATTCAGGAAAAAACGCATACGCCCTTTTTGGCCAAGTGCATCATTGTGGACGTTCTGCCTCTTTTCCTATGCTTTCAATGCAATTCCAGTCTACCTCCTGAAATCGGTTTCCTGCAATTCTGCCCCGCTTTCAAGTCCTCTTGGCAGCCTTACTTCAGTATATTTTTGGACGATAGCTGTCATTTATAACTCTGCAGGTTTGTGAATTACAGTGCCCCTGAGCTCCTTTCTTCAACTGGCTTTCTTGTGAGCTGGCCGAAACACCACAGGATGTCTTCAGGCCCTAATCTGGGTCCGGCACGGCACGCTGAACCTTTGGTTAATTCCTCTTCCTGGTGGGAAATGAGAGTTAAATTTGCCCGTTCAGACACCTCCAGCTCGTCTCTCATTGGTTCTCCCTATTCCTGTTCATCTTCCGCAGAAATTGCAAACTGGGCCAAACAGGAGGTTAAAGGCGCTGACTCTCCAAGTCGGGAGAGTTATAGTAAAGCGTCTGGAATGTTGCACCCGAGTACCAGGGTACGAAAACTGAGACATATTTGAACACGTCTCCCGATCACATGGTTGATCATACTCTAGGTTCCACATGCATGTTTTAGCTGAAGGAAGAATACCTTAAACCTGGGTACTTGAAACCCATGGAATGGGTACCATGCAATATGACTTCAAAGGGTCTTCATTTGCTCACCGAACCTCTCCAATCCTATCACTGCTGCGTTTATGCCCCTGTACACATGCTTGATTCTCTTTTGGAGACATAGCAATCCATAGGTTTAAAATACTTACTAGTCAGGTACATTCTTAGGCGTTTAATATGCGGTGTTGAGTCCATTTCGTTGAGCAAGGAGTAGCTCTTGTCTATTCCATATTTGGCTTAAGGAACTTTATCTGTGCTCATTTCAATGTCTGGTTTTATGCAGCACCCCAACTCACCTTTACCCTTAAGCAAGCATAAGTTGGTTTTCTAAATTTGAGACCCTGTTCTGTTCTGTAATTCAGTTCCTGTGTAGCCAAGTTTACATTCCGTGTATTAGTGATATCTTATGATGTTTCTTTTTCTGTGTGACTTATTTCAGTTAGAATCATCGTACCTGAATCCACTCATTATGCTGCTACGGGCCTGATGACATAGATTTCATTGCTGAGTGATACTGCATTGTGCGTAAGTACCACAAGTTCTTTATCCATTTTTCACTTTCTGTGATATTGAACTTGTATGGTAAACGAGGTTCTTGTAAACAGAGGCGTCCCAAACTTTGGGGTGGCTGTGTCTTTTTGATTTTAATTTCCCTAAGCTATAGGACCATAAGTGGAAGTGCCCTAGGCTCTGTTGCTTTGTTTTTTAGATGTTTCAGGAAACACCATACACTTCTCCCGAGTGTCTGTTGGCAATTTACATCCCGCCCATCAGCATAACAAGGCTCCCAGTTCTCCATGGCCTGTCCTGCCTTTCTGGATTTTACACTTTTTTCAGATGGCCCTTTTGACCGGGGGGAAGTGAGACTTCATTGTAGTGCAGATTTCCTTTGCAAGTTTGCTTGGTTGGCCAAAAAGGGCGTATGCGTTTTTTCCTGAATATATTCAGGAAAAAACGCATACGCCCTTTTTGGCCAAGTGCATCATTGTGGACGTTCTGCCTCTTTTCCTATGCTTTCAATGCAATTCCAGTCTACCTCCTGAAATCGGTTTCCTGCAATTCTGCCCCGCTTTCAAGTCCTCTTGGCAGCCTTACTTCAGTATATTTTTGGACGATAGCTGTCATTTATAACTCTGCAGGTTTGTGAATTACAGTGCCCCTGAGCTCCTTTCTTCAATTCGTTTTCTTGTGACCTGGCCAAACACCGCAGGATGGCTTCAGGCCCTAATCTGGTTCCTCCGCGGCACAGTGTGCCTTTGGTTAATTCCTCTTCCTGGTGGGAAATGAGAGTTAAATTTGCCCGTCCAGACACCTCCAGCTAGTCTCTCATTGGTTCTCGCTATTCCTGTTCATCTTCCGCAGAAATTGCAAACTGGGCCAAACAGGAGGTTAAAGGCACTGACTCTCCAAGTCGGGAGAGTGTTAGTAAAGCGTCTGGAATGTTGCACCCGAGTACCAGGGGACGAAAACTGAGACATATTTGAACACGTCTCCCGATCACACGGTGGATCATACTCTGGGTTCCACATGCATGTTTTAGCTGAAGGAAGAATCGCTGAAACCTGGAGAGTTGAGACCCGTGGAATGGGAACCATGCAATATGACTTCAAAGGGTCTTCATTTGCTCACCGAACCTCTCCAATCCTATCACTGCTGCGTTTATGCCCCTGTACACACGCTTGATTCTCTTTCGGAGACATAGCAATCCATAGGTTTTAAGATACTTACTAGTCAGGTACATTCTTAGGCGTTTAATATGGGGTGTTGAGTCCATTTCGTTGAGCAAGGAGTAGCTCTTGTCTATTCCATATTTGGCTTAAGGAACTTTATCTGTGCTCATTTCAATCTCTGGTTTTATGCAGCACCCCAACTCACCTTTCCCCTTAAGCAAGCATAAGTTGGTTTTCTAAATTTGAGACCCTGTTCTGTTTTGTAATTCAGTTCCTTTGTAGCCAAGTTTACATTCCGTGTATTAGTGATATCTTATGATGTTTCTTTTTCTGTGTGACATATTTCAATAAGAATCATCATACCTGAATCCACTCATTATGCTGCTACGGGCCTTATGACATAGATTTCATTGCTGAGTGATGTTGAATTGTAGGTAAGTACCACAATTTTTTTATCCATTTTTCAATTTCTGCGATATTGAACTTGTACCGTAAACGACGTTCTTGTAAACAGAGCCGTCCCAAACTTTGGGGTGGCTGTGTCTTTTTGATTTTAATTTCCCTAAGCTACAGGACCATAAGTGGAAGTGCCCTAGGCTCTGTTGCTTTGTGTTTTAGATGTTTCGGGAAACACCATACACTTCTCCCAAGTGGCTCTTGGCAATTTACATCCCGCCCATCAGCATAACAAGGCTCCCAGTTCTCCATGGCCTGTCCTGCCTTTCTGGATTTTACACTTTTTTCAGATGGCCCTTTTGACCGGGGGGAAGTGAGACTTCATTGTAGTGCAGATTTCCTTTGCAAGCTTGCTTGGTTGGCCAAAAAGGGCGTATGCGTTTTTTCCTGAATATATTCAGGAAAAAACACATACGTCCTTTTTGGCCAAGTGCATCATTGTGGACGTTCTGCCTCTTTTCCTATGCTTTCAATGCAATTCCAGTCTACCTCCTGAAATCGGTTTCCTGCAATTCTGCCCCGCTTTCAAGTCCTAATGGCAGACTTACTTCAGTATATCCTTGGACGATAGCTGTCATTTATAAGTCTGCAGGTTTCTGAATTACAGTGCCCCTGAGCTCCTTTCTTCAACTCGCTTTTTTGTGAGCTGGCCACAACACCGCAGGATTGCTTAAAGCCCTAATCTGTTTCCGGCACGGAACGCTGAGCCTTTGGTTAATTCCTCTTCCTGGTGGGAAATGAGAGTTAAATTTGCCCGTCCAGACACCTCCAGCTAGTCTCTCATTGGTCCTCCCTATTCCTGTTCATCTTCCGCAGAAATTGCAAACTGGGCCAAACAGGAGGTTAAAGGCACTGACTCTCCAAGTCGGGAGAGTGTTAGTAAAGCGTCTGGAATGTTGCACCCGAGTACCAGGGGACGAAAACTGAGACATATTTGAACACGTCTCCCGATCACACGGTGGATCATACTGTGGGTTCCACATGCATGTTTTAGCTGAAGGAAGAATCCCTTAAACCTGGAGAGTTGAGACCCGTGGAATGGGTACCATGCAATATGACTTCAAAGGGTCTTCATTTGCTCACCGAACCTCTCCAATCCTATCACTGCTGCGTTTATGCCCCTGTACAGATGCTTGATTCTCTTTTGGAGACATAGCAATCCATAGGTTTTAAGATACTTACTAGTCAGGTACATTCTTAGGCGTTTAATATGGGGTGTTGAGTCCATTTCGTTGAGCAAGGAGTAGCTCTTGTCTATTACATATTTGGATTAAGGAACTTTATCTGTGCTCATTTCGATCTCTGGTTTTATGCAACACCCCAACTCACCTTTCCCCTTAAGCAAGCATAAGTTGGTTTTCTAAATTTGAGACCCTGTTCTGTTTTGGAATTCAGTTCCTGTGTAGCCAAGTTTACATTCCATGTATTAGTGATATCTTATGATGTTTCTTTTTCTGTGTGACATATTTCAGTTAGAATCGTCATACCTGAATCCACTCATTATGCTGCTACGGGCCTGATGACATAGATTTCATTGCTGAGTGATATTGCATTGTAGGTAAGTACCACAATTTCTTTATCCATTTTTCACTTTCTGCGATATTGAACTTGTACCGTAAACGAGGTTCTTGTAAACAGAGACGTCCCAAACTTTGGGGTGGCTGTGTCTTTTTGATTTTAATTTCCCTAAGCTATAGGACCATAAGTGGAAGTGCCCTAGGGTCTGTTGCTTTGTGTTTTAGATATTTCGGGAAACACCATACACTTCTCCGGAGTGGCTGTTGGCAATTTACATCTCGCCCATCAGCATAACAAGGCTCCCAGTTCTCCATGGCCTGTCCTGCCTTTCTGGATTTTACACTTTTTTCAGATGGCCCTTTTGACCGGGGGGAAGTGAGACTTCATTGTAGTGCAGATTTCCTTTGCAAGCTTGCTTGGTTGGCCAAAAAGGGCGTATGCGTTTTTTCCTGAATATATTCAGGAAAACACGCATACGCCCTTTTTGGCCAAGTGCATCATTGTGGACGTTCTGCCTCTTTTCCTATGCTTTCAATGCAATTCCAGTCTACCTCCTGAAATCGGTTTCCTGCAATTCTGCCCCGCTTTCAAGTCCTCTTGGCAGCCTTACTTCAGTATATTTTTGGACGATAGCTGTCATTTATAACTCTGCAGGTTTGTGAATTACAGTGCCCCTGAGCTCCTTTCTTCAACTCGCTTTCTTTTGAGCTGGCCGCAACACCGCAGGATTGCTTCAGGCCCTAATCTGGTTCCGGCACGGCACGCTGAGCCTTTGGTTAATTCCTCTTCCTGGTGGGAAATGAGAGTTAAATTTGCCCGTCCAGACACCTCCAGCTAGTCTATCATTGGTTCTCCCTATTCCTGTTCATCTTCCGCAGAACTTGCAAAGTGGGCCAAACAGGAGGTTAAAGGCACTGACTCTCCAAGTCGGGAGAATGTTAGTAAAGCGTCTGGAATGTTGCACCCGAGTACCAGGGGGCGAAACCTGAGACATATTGGAACACATCTCCCGATCACACGGTTGATCATACTCTGGGTTCCACATGCATGTTTTAGCTGAAGGAAGAATCCCTGAAACCTGGAGAGTTGAGACCCGTGGAATGGGTACCATGCAATATGACTTCAAAGGGTCTTCATTTGCTCACCGAACCTCTCCAATCCTATCAGTGCTGCGTTTAGGCCCCTGTACACACGCTTGATTCTCTTTCGGAGACATAGCAATCCATAGCTTTTAGGATACTTAGAAGTCAGGTACATACTTAGGCGTTTAATATGGGGTGTTGAGTCCATTTCGTTGAGCAAGGAGTAGCTCTTGTCTATTCCATATTTGGCTTAAGGAACTTTATCTGTGCTCATTTCAATCTCTGGTTTTATGCAGCACCCCAACTCACCTTTCCCCTTAAGCAAGCATAAGTTGGTTTTCTAAATTTGAGACCCTGTTCTGTTTTGGAATTCAGTTCCTGTGTAGCCAAGTTTACATTCCGTGTATTAGTGATATCTTATGATGTTTCTTTTTCTGTGTGACTTATTTCTGTTAGAATCATCGTACCTGAATCCACTCATTATGCTGCTACGGGCCTGATGACATAGATTTCATTGCTGAGTGATACTGCATTGTACGTAAGTACCACAAGTTCTTTATCCATTTTTCACTTTCTGTGATATTGAACTTGTACGGTAAATGAGGTTCTTGTAACCAGAGGCGTCCCAAACTTTGGGGTGGCTGTGTCTTTTCGATTTTAATTTCCCTAATCTATAGGACCATAAGTGGAAGAGCCCTAGGCTCTGTTGCTTTGTTTTTTAGATGTTTCAGAAAACACCATACACTTCTCCCGAGTGTCTGTTGGCAATTTACATCCCGCCCATCAGCATAACAAGGCTCCCAGTTCTCCATGGCCTGTCCTGCCTTTCTGGATTTTACACTTTTTTCAGATGGCCCTTTTGACCGGGGGGAAGTGAGACTTCATTGTAGTAAAGATTTCCTTTGCAAGTTTGCTTGGTTGGCCAAAAAGGGCGTATGCGTTTTTTCCTGAATATATTCAGGAAAAAACGCATACGCCCTTTTTGGCCAAGTGCATCATGGTGTACGTTCTGCCTCTTTTCCTATGCTTTCAATGCAATTCCAGTCTACCTACTGAAATCGGTTTCCTGCAATTCTGCCCCGCTTTCAAGTCCTCTTGGCAGCCTTACTTCAGTATATTTTTGGACGATAGCTGTCATTTATAACTCTGCAGGTTTGTGAATTACAGTGCCCCTGAGCTCCTTTCTTCAACTCGCTTTCTTGTGACCTGGCCGCAACACCGCAGGATGGCTTCAGGCCCTAATCTTGTTCCGGCACGGCACGCTGAGCCTTTCGTTAATTCCTCTTCCTGGTGGGAAATGAGAGTTAAATTTGCCCGTCCAGACACCTCCAGCTAGTCTCTCATTGGTTCTCGCTATTCCTGTTCATCTTCCGCAGAAATTGCAAACTGGGCCAAACAGGAGGTTAAAGGGACTGACTCTCCAAGTCGGGAGAGTGTTAGTAAAGCGTCTGGAATGTTGCACCCGAGTACCAGGGTACGAAAACTGATACATATTTGAACACGTCTCCCGATCACATGGTTGATCATACTCTAGGTTCCACATGCATGTTTTAGCTGAAGGAAGAATACCTTAAACCTGGGTAGTTGAAACCCGTGGAATGGGTACCATGCAATATGACTTCAAAGGGTCTTCATTTGCTCACCGAACCTCTCCAATCCTATCACTGCTGCGTTTATGCCCCTGTACACACGCTTGATTCTCTTTCGGAGACATAGCAATCCATAGCTTTTAGGATACTTACTAGTCAGGTACATTCTTAGGCGTTGAATATGCGGTGTTGAGTCCATTTCGTTGAGCAAGGAGTAGCTCTTGTCTATTCCATATTTGGCTTAAGGAACTTTATCTGTGCTCATTTCGATCTCTGGTTTTATGCAGCACCCCAACTCACCTTTACCCTTAAGCAAGCATAAGTTGGTTTTCTGAATTTGAGACCCTGTTCTGTTCTGTAATTCAGTTCCTGTGTAGCCAAGTTTACATTCCGTGTATTACTAATATCTTATGATGGTTCTTTTTCTGTGTGACTTATTTCAGTTTGAATCATCATACCTGAATCCACTCATTGTGCTGCTAAGGGCCTGATGACATAGATTTCATTGCTGAGTGATATTGCTTTGTAAGTAAATACCACAACTTCTTTATCCATTTTTCACTTTCTGCGATGTTGAACTTGTACTGTAAACGAGGTTCTTGTAAACAGAGGCATCCCAAACTTTGGGGTGGCTGTGTCTTTTTGATTTTAATTTCCCTAAGCTATAGGACCATAAGTGGAAGTGCCCTAGGCTCTGTTGCTTTGTTTTTTAGATGTTTCAGGAAACACCATACACTTCTCCCGAGTGTCTGTTGGCAATTTACATCCCGCCCATCAGCATAACAAGGCTCCCAGTTCTCCATGGCCTGTCCTGCCTTTCTGGATTTTACACTTTTTTCAGATGGCCCTTTTGACCGGGGGGAAGTGAGACTTCATTGTAGTGCAGATTTCCTTTGCAAGCTTGCTTGGTTGGCCAAAAAGGGTGTATGCGTTTTTTCCCAGGAAAAAACGCATACGCACTTTTTGGCCAAGTGCATCATTGTGGACGTTCTGCCTCTTTTCCTATGCTTTCAATGCAATTCCAGTCTACCTCCTGAAATCGGTTTACTGCAATTCTGCCCCGCTTTCAAGTCCTCTTGGCAGCCTTACTTCAGTATATTTTTGGATGAATGCTGTCATTTATAACTCTGCAGGTTTGTGAATTAGAGTGTCCGTGAGCTCCTTTCTTCAACTCGATTTCTTGTGAGCTGGCCGCAACACCGCAGGATTGCTTCAGGCCCTAATCTGGTTCCGGCACAGCACGCTGAGCCTTTGGTTAATTCCTCTTCCTGGTGGGAAATGGGAGTTAAATTTGCCCGTCCAGACACCTCCAGCTAGTCTCTCATTGGTTCTCCCTATTCCTGTTCATCTTCCGCAGAAATTGCAAACTGGGCCAAACAGGAGGTTAAAGGCACTGACTCTCCAAGTCGGGAGAGTGTTAGTAAAGCGTCTGGAATGTTGCACCCGAGTACCAGGGGATGAAAACTGAGACATATTTGAACACGTCTCCCGATCACACGGTTGATCATACTCTGGGTTCCACATGCATGTTTTAGCTGAAGGAAGAATCCCTGAAACCTGGAGAGTTGAGACCCGTGGAATGGGTACCATGCAATATGACTTCAAAGGGTCTTCATTTGCTCACCGAACATGTACAATCCTATCACTGCTGCGGTTATGCCCCTGAACACATGCTTGATTCTCTTTCGGAGACATAGCAATCCATAGGTTTTAAGATACTTACTAGTCAGGTACATTCTTAGGCGTTTAATATGGGGTGTTGAGTCCATTTCGTTGAGCAAGGAGTAGCTCTTGTCTATTCCATATTTGGCTTAAGGAACTTTATCTGTGCTCATTTCAATCTCTGGTTTTATGCAGCACCCCAACTCACCTTTCCCCTTAAGCAAGCATAAGTTGGTTTTCTAAATTTGAGACCCTGTTCTGTTTTGTAATACAGTTCCTGTGTAGCCAAGTTTATATTCCGTGTATTAGTGATATCTTATGATGTTTCTTTTTCTGTGTGACTTATTTCTTAGAATCATCGTACCTGAATCCACTCATTATGCTGCTACGGGCCTGATGACATAGATTTCATTGCTGAGTGATATTGCATTGTACGTAAGTACCACAACTTCTTTATCCATTTTTCACTTTCTGCGATATTGAACTTGTACCGTAAACAAGGTTCTTGTAAACAGAGCCGTCCCAAACTTTGGGGTGGCTCTGTCTTTTTGATTTTAATTTCCCTAAGCTATAGGACCATAAGTGGAAGTGCCGTAGGCTCTGTTGCTTTGTGTTTTAGATGTTTCAGGAAACACCATACACTTCTCCCGAGTGGCTGTTGACAATTTACATCCCGCC
Source organism: Pseudorca crassidens (assembly GCF_039906515.1). NCBI lineage: Eukaryota > Metazoa > Chordata > Mammalia > Artiodactyla > Delphinidae > Pseudorca > Pseudorca crassidens. The sequence continues at coordinate 186,355,306 of NC_090297.1, forward strand.
CATCAGCATAACAAGGCTCCCAGTTCTCCATGGCCTGTCCTGCCTTTCTGGATTTTACACTTTTTTCAGATGGCCCTTTTGACCGGGGGGAAGTGAGACTTCATTGTAGTGCAGATTTCCTTTGCAAGCTTGCTTGGTTGGCCAAAAAGGGCGTATGCGTATTTTCCTGAATATATTCAGGAAAAATCGCATACGCCCTTTTTGGCCAAGTACATCATTGTGGACGTTCTGCCTCTTTTCCTATGCTTTCAATGCAATTCCAGTCTAATTCCTGAAATTGGTTTCCTGCAATTCTGCCCCGCTTTCAAGTCCTCTTGGCATCCTTACTTCAGTATATTTTTCGACGATAGCTGTCATTTATAAGTCTGCAGGTTTGTGAATTACAGTGCCCCTGAGCTCCTTTCTTCAACTCGCTTTCTTGTGAGCTGGTCGCAACACCGCAGGATTGCTTCAGGCCCTAATCTGGTTCCGGCACGGCACGCTGAGCCTTTGGTTAATTCCTCTTCCTGGTGGGAAATGAGAGTTAAATTTGCCCGTCCAGACACCTCCAGCTAGTCTCTCATTGGTTCTCCCTATTCCTGTTCATCTTCCACAGAAATTGCAAACTGGGCCAAACAGGAGGTTAAATGCACTGACTCTCCAAGTCGGGAGAGTGTTAGTAAAGCGTCTGAAATGTTGCACCCGAGTACCAGGGGACGAAAACTGAGACATATTTGAACACGTCTCCCGATCACACGGTGGATCATACTCTGGGTTCCACATGCATGTTTTAGCTGAAGGAAGAATCCCTGAAACCTGGAGAGTTGAGACCCGTGAAATGGGTACCATGCAATGTGACTTCAAAGGGTCTTCATTTGCTCACCGAACCTCTCCAATCCTATCACTGCTGCATTTATGACCCTGTACACACGCTTGATTCTCTTTTGGAGACATAGCAATCCATAGGTTTTAAGATACTTACTAGTCAGGTACATTCTTAGGCGTTTAATATGGGGTGTTGAGTCCATTTCATTGAGCAAGGAGTAGCTCTTGTCTATTCCATATTTGGCTTAAGGAACTTTATCTGTGCTCATTTCGATCTCTGGTTTTATGCAGCACCCCAACTCACCTTTACCCTTAAGCAAGCATAAGTTGGTTTTCTGAATTTGAGACCCTGTTCTGTTCTGTAATTCAGTTCCTGTGTAGCCAAGTTTACATTCCGTGTATTACTAATATCTTATGATGGTTCTTTTTCTGTGTGACTTATTTCAGTTTGAATCATCATACCTGAATCCACTCATTGTGCTGCTAAGGGCCTGATGACATAGATTTCATTGCTGAGTGATATTGCTTTGTAAGTAAATACCACAACTTCTTTATCCATTTTTCACTTTCTGCGATGTTGAACTTGTACTGTAAACGAGGTTCTTGTAAACAGAGGCATCCCAAACTTTGGGGTGGCTGTGTCTTTTTGATTTTAATTTCCCTAAGCTATAGGACCATAAGTGGAAGTGCCCTAGGCTCTGTTGCTTTGTTTTTTAGATGTTTCAGGAAACACCATACACTTCTCCCGAGTGTCTGTTGGCAATTTACATCCCGCCCATCAACATAACAAGACTCCCAGTTCTCCATGGCCTGTCCTGCCTTTCTGGATTTTACACTTTTTTCAGATGGCCCTTTTGACCGGGGGGAAGTGAGACTTCATTGTAGTGCAGATTTCCTTTGCAAGCTTGCTTGGTTGGCCAAAAAGGGCGTATGCGTTTTTTCCTGAATATATTCAGGAAAAAACGCATACGCCCTTTTTGGCCAAGTGCATCATTGTGGACGTTCTGTCTCTTTTGCTATGCTTTCAATGCAATTCCAGTCTACCTCCTGAAATCGGTTTCCTGCAATTCTGCCCCGCTTTCAAGTCCTCTTGGCAGCCTTACTTCAGTATATTTTTGGACGATAGCTGTCATTTATAACTCTGCAGGTTTGTGAATTACAGTGCCCCTGAGCTCCTTTCTTCAACTCGCTTTCTTTTGAGCTGGCCGCAACACCGCAGGATGGCTTCAGGCCCTAATCTGGTTCCGGCACGGCACGCTAAGCCTTTGGTTAATTCCTCTTCCTGGTGGGAAATGAGAGTTAAATTTGTCCGTCCAGACACCTCCAGCTAGTCTCTCATTGGTTCTCCCTATTCCTGTTCATCTTCCGCAGAAATTGCAAACTGGGCCAAACAGGAGGTTAAAGGGACTGACTCTCCAAGTCGGGAGAGTGTTAGTAAAGCGTCTGGAAAGTTGCACCCAAGTACCAGGGTACGAAAACTGAGACATATTTGAACACGTCTCCCAATCACATGGTTGATCATACTCTACGTTCCACATGCATGTTTTAGCTGAAGGAAGAATACCTTAAACCTGGAGAGTTGATACTCGTGGAATGGGTACCATGCAATATGTCTTCAAAGGGTTTTCATTTGCTCACCGAACCTCTCCAATCCTATCACTGCTGCGTTTATGCCCCTGTACACACGCTTCATTCACTTTTGGAGACATAGCAATCCATAGGTTTTAAGATACTTACTTGTCAGGTACATTCTGAGGCGTTTAATATGGGGTGTTGAGTCCATTTCGTTGAGCAAGGAGTAGCTCTTGTCTATTCCATATTTGGCTTAAGGAACTTTATCTGTGCTCATTTCAATCTCTGGTTTTATGCAGCACCCCAACTCAACTTTCCCCTTAAGCAAGCATAAGTTGGTTTTCTCAATTTGAGACCCTGTTCTGTTCTGTAATTCAGTTCTTGTGTAGCCAAGTTTACATCCCGTGTGTTAGTGATATCTTATGATGTTTCTTTTTCTGTGTGACTTATTTCAGTTAGAATCATCATACCTGAATCCACTCATTATGCTGCTAAGGGCCTGATGACATAGATTTCGTTGCTGAGTGATACTGCATTGTACGTAAGTACCACAACTTCTTTATAAATTTTTCACTTTCTGCGGTATTGAACTTGTACCGTAAACGAGGTTCTTGTAAACAGAGCCGTCCCAAACTTTGGGGTGGCTGTGTCTCTTTGATTTTAATTTCCCTAAGCTATAGGACCATAAGTGGAAGTGCCCTAGGCTCTGTTGCTTTGGTTTTTAGATGTTTCAGGAAACAACATA